>NW_012267269.1:5032603-5046506 GCF_000151885.1 Dipodomys ordii
GTGCTATTGCTCAAGTGGTAAAGGGCTACTCTTGAGCAAAAGAAGTTCAAGGGCAGCCTCTGAGTTCAAGCCCCAGTACTGACACACACACAAAAAATGGCTACAAATGTGGCACACATATTTAAAACAACTAACGAGTTTAAATAAAGGTGCCTTGTGTAGGTGAAAAAAAAGAGGGCTTCCAAAAGCCAAAATAAAAACTCTAGTGTAGCCGAGTGCCGGTGGCTCATGCCCATAAGCCTAGCTACTCGGGAGGCTTAGATCTGAGGATCATGGTTCAAAGCCAGCCCTGGCAGGAAAGTCTGTGAGACTCTTCAATTAGCCACCAGAAAGCAGAGATAGAGCTGTGGCACCAAGTGGTAGAGTGCTATCTTTGAGCAGAAAAGCTCAGGGATAGCACCCAGGCCTTGCCCCATGACTGACAAAAACAAAACAGTGCTAGGAGCGGGTACTTCCCTTTGAGTGTTGGTAGACCACCCGCATTCTCCTGCCATCACATCTGCTGGCGCCACTACTGTTGGCTGCACACCAGATCTGGACAAGTCCCTATTGCAAAAGATACCACATGCTCTGGTTGTAGGACATGGAGAAATCAACCTGAGAATGAACTGGAAGCTGCTTCCCTAACGGCTAGCATTCATAATGTATTATTCCAGCTGCTGGGAGAAATGTCACCAATGCTTCTCCTTGTCTACTCACACTATCTTGTTGTCCTCTCCGCAAGACCTGTGGATGTACAAGTATGAGTATAATGAACGACATTCTAGTTAGTCTTCAGCCTGCTCCATGGAAGTGATCCATGCTTGATACTGCAAGCCAGAACAACAATCTGTGACTGGGAAAGTCATAGGCTCCAACTGGGAAGTTCTGGATTGTTCTGGTAATTAGATGTGATAGGATAGTATAATAAAACTACTGACTGGGCTGGGAAGGTGGCTTAGTGGTAGAGTCCTTGCTTTTCATGCATGAGGCCCTGGGTTCAATTCCTCAGTACCACATAAGCAAAAAGAAAGCCTGAAGTGGCGCTGTGGCTCAAGTGGTAGAGGGCTTGCCTTGAACTGAAAAGCTGAAGGACAGCACCCAGGCCCAGCCTTCAGGCCCCACGACCGACAAAAAACAAAAACTACTGTCTAAGCACTGTGCCCACAGGTAAGTGCTGCTGCCAGCCACAGTTCAGGGCAACCTCTTGCAATGGGTAGTGAACATAGTGATAACTCAAAACAAATACAGGGCTGGGAAGGTGGCTCAGTGGTAGAGTGCTTGCCTAGCATGCATGAAGATCAGAGTTCCATTCCTCAGTACTACATACACAGAAAAAGCTGCAAGTGGCACTGTGGGTCAAGTGGTAGAGTGTTAGCCTTGAGCAAAAGAAGTTCAGGGACAGTGCCCAGGCACTGATTTCAGACCCCAGGACTGGCAAGAAAAAAAGAAAAAAAAGTAAAATAAAACAAAAAATCCAACTGTTGGGCCTCCAAAGTTTCACCTACCAGGTTTTTCAGCTAATATTGTAAGATGATAGCATTATCATCAATCAAACATTCCATCACATCATTCTGATCTCAGTCTCAGCCATCACCTGTAAAGGACAGGGGCAAAAGAAGAACCTGTAGATGCAGCCAATGGCCTGTTCAGAAGGAAGTCGTTTTGGAAAAGTATTTATGGTATCCTTTTCTTTTTTTTATGTTATGTACAGAGCAGTTACAGTTATGTTAAGTCAGGTAATAGTGCATTTATTTTTGGTTAATGTTACTCCTTCTCTTGCTGTCTCCTAATTTTTCCCTCCCATCCCTACTCTCTCTCTTTTTTTCTTTATTTTTGCCAGTTCTGGGGTTTGAATTCAGGGCCTGGTCACTGTCCCTGAGCCTCTTTGTGCTCAAGGCTAGTGCTCTGCCACTTGAACCAAAGCATCACTTGCTGTGAGATTTTTGTCTCTGAGTAGTTTATTGAAGATAAGAATCTCACAGACTTTCCTGCCAAGGCTGGCTTCAAACTGCCAGCCTCAGATCTCACTCTCTTGAATAGCTAGGATTACAATCATGAGACACTAACATCTGACATAAATATATGAGTTCTTTATAAATTCTGGTTTCTTTTATTTTGTTTTTGGTTATGGGGCTTGAACTCCGGGCCTGGGCACTGTCCCTGAGCTTCTTTTGCTCAATGCTAGTGCTCTACCACTTAAGGCACAGCACCATTTTCTGTGAGACTTTTATCTCCAATAAACTACCCAAAAAATCCAGAAGTAGGGGCTGGGAAGATGGCTCAGTGGTAGAGTGCTTGCCTTGTATGCCTGAGGCTTCGATTCCTCAGCACCACATAAGCAAAAAGAAAAAAGCCGGAGGTGGCGCTGTGGCTGAAGTGGTAGAGTGCTAGCCTTGAGCTGAAGAGCTGAGGGACAGCGCCCAGGCCCAGAGTTCAGGCCCCGCGACGGGACCCAAAAAAAAAAAAAAAAAATCCAGAGTAGAGCTTATCTCTAAGGAACCACCAGAAAACCACAAGTAGAGCTGTGGCTCAAAGTGGTAGAGAATTAGCCTTGAGCTGAAAAAGCATAGAGACAACACCTAGGTCCTGAGTTGAAACTCCATGACTGACAAAAAACAAAAAAGATGATGGATATGGAAACTATGATATATACATACGTACATACATACATGCATACATACATACATACATACATATAATGGAATAATACTCATCCACAAAAAAATGATGTCCTGTCATTTGTGACAACAAATATATTAAGTGAAATGAACCAGGCACAGAAAGATAAATATGTGCGTTCTCGTTCCTATGTGAAACCTGAAAAGGCTGGCTGATCTCAGCCTCCTGAGTAGCTAGGAATACAGGTGCGAACCACCAGTGCCTGGCATCTCTTCATCTTTTTTTTTTTTTTTTTGGTTGGTCATGGGACCTGAACTCTAGACCTGGGCACTGTCCCTCAACTCTTCAGCTCAAGGCTAGTACTCTACCACTTGAGCCACAGTGCCACTTCTGGCTTTTTCTGCTTTTGTGGTGCTGAGGAATAAAACCCAGGGTCTCATGTGTGCAAGGCAAGCTCTCTACCACTGAGCAGCCTTCTCAGCTCCATCTCTTCATCTCTGATATATCTAGGCTTATTCCATACCTTGGCTACGGTGAATTCTGTGCAGCAGGTGTGGATGTTTGTGCCTGTGTCCAAGTGCTCAGCACCTTTAGGGAAGATATCTAGAAGAATTACTTCACTGAAAGGTTGGCAAATATGACCAAATTATCTTGTAGCAAGCATAAACCAGTCTACATTCCTACTAATAAGGTAGGAAAATGCCTGTCCTAACAGGATTGTGGTTACTTACCAGTATTTAAAAGGGCATCTTCCTGTAGCTTCAGTGTGCATTTCTTTTTCTTTCTCTCTCTTACTTTAATTGTTATTATAAAGGTAATATACAGAGCAGTTAGTTATATAAGTCAAATAAGGAGTACATTTCTTTTTCTTTCTTTTTTTTTGGGTCCAGTTGTGGGGCCTGAACTCTGGGCCTGGGCGCTGTCCCTCAGCTCTTCAGCTCAAGGCTAGCGCTCTACTACTGCAGCCACAGCGCCACTTTTGGCTTTTTTCTTTTTGCTTATGTGGTGCTGAGGAATTGAATCCAGGGCCTCAGGCATGCAAAGCAAGCACTCTACCACTGAGCCACCTTCCCAGCCCCTCTTTTTCTTTCTTTCTTCTTCTTTTTCTTTTTTTGCCTGTCCCGGGGCTTGAACTCGGGGTCTGGACACTGTCCGGAGCTTCTTTTGCTCAATCCTAGTACTCTGCCACTTGAGCCATAGCACCACTTCTGGCCTTTTCTGTATATGTGATACCAAGGAATCAAACCCAGGGCTTCATGCATGCAAGGCAAGCACTCTACCACTGAGCCACCTTCCCAGCCCCATGAGTACATTTCTTTTTGGACAATGTCACTCCTTGCCTCACTGTCTCCCAGTTGTGTTTCTTTTATTACAAAGGAGATTGGGAATCTGCTCCAGAATTAGGGAAAACAGGTTTATATGCAAAGACGGGATAGATCTACTGTGACAAAGGTTTTCCCACAGTGCTCTGGTTTAGAAAGGAAGGTCAGGTAAGGCTCCACAGAGGAAGTGCTGAAGGATCTGTGGCAATTCTATGGCATACATCGATGACCACTGTATCTAGTTATAGTAACTCTAACTGTAAAATTCAGGCAATTGAAGAATATATTTTTCTGGAGAGTTGAGGGGATTTCTGGCTCTACTAAGCAAGATACTGAACACCCTCTCCCCCCCCCCCCCCCACACACACACATGACTGAGCAAACCACAGGTTCTCCTGGAGGATCAAGCAGGAACTCTACAATACTTCTTCCATTTTCTGGATGTTGAGCGACATCTAATGGCCAAATGATAAATAACATCTTTAGTGTATTTGTGTGTGTGTGTGTGTGTGTGTGTGTGTGTGTGTGTGTGTGTGTGTAATTGTAGAGTTAATATACAAAGGCATTACAGTTACATGAGTCAGGTAATGAGTACAATTCTTTTTGAACCATTTCTCCCCTTCCCTTGCTCTTTTCCCTTGCTCTCTTCCCCTTCCCGTCCCTCTCTCTTCCCGTCCCCACCCACAAGATGTACAGTTCATTTTCCACAGAGTCTAGTGAGTACCACTGTTCTATTTGTTCACCCTTTATTTTGAGCTGAAGAGCTAAGGGTAGTGCCCAGGCCCAGAGTTCAGGCCCCATGACCAACAACAAAAGAGAAATAGAGAGAGAGAGAGAGAGAGAGAGAGAGAGAGAAAAGAAAAAAATAAATATAAATTTAAAAAGCTATATAGTATCAATTATTTTATACCTGCTACTTGAAAACCAAAAAACAGTATAGATCATGAGGAGATTTCATCAGTCATAGTAGCAGTAGTAGAAGTTATAGTAGGAGGGCTGGGAATGTGGCTTAGTGGTAGAGTGCTTGTATAGTATGCATGAAGCACTAGGTTTGATTCCTCAGTACCACATAAAAAGAAAAAGCCAGGGGGCTGGGAAGGTGGATCAGTGGTAGAGCGCTTGTCTTGTATGCATGAGGCCCTGGGTTCGATTCCTCAGCACCACATAAGCAGAAAAGAAAAGCCAGAAGTGGTACTATGGCTCAAGTGGTAAAGTGCTGGCCTTGAGCTGAAGAGCTGAGGGACAGGGCCCAGGCCCAGAGTTCAGGCCCCACGACTGGACCCCCCCCCCAAAAAAAAAAGAAAAAAAGAAAAAGCCAAAAGAAAAAGCCAGAAGTGGCAAAGTGGCTCAAGTGGTAGTGTGTAAGCCTTGAACAAAAGCCTAGGCCCTGAGTCCAAGGCTCAGGACTGGCAAAAAAGTAATAAAAGAAATAGCTGTAGTAGGAATATTGAGTTGAATTGCCCTTATATCAGAGAAAGGAGAATTTTGTTGTTTTGGTTTTTTTGTTTTGTCGGTCTTGGGGCTTGAACTCTGGGCTTAAGCGCTATCCCTCAGCTCTTCAGCTCAAGGAAAGCTCTCTACCACTTGAGCAACAGCGCCACTTCCGGTTTTCTAGTGGTTTATTGGAGATAAGAGTCTCATGGACTTTCCTGCCCGGGCTGTCTTTGAACGACCCTCAGATTTCAGCCTCCTGTGTAGCTAGGATTACAGGTGTGAGCCACCAGCGCCTGGCTAGAACTTTGTTTTTTTTAAGACAAGGTCTCAGCTGAGCGCTGGTGGCTCATGCCTGTAATCCTAGCTACTCAGGAGGCTGAGGATCATGGTTCAAAGCCAGCCTGGGCAGGAAAGGCCATGAGACTCTTATTTCCAATAAAGCACTCAGAAAATCAGAAGTGGCGCTGTGGCTTAAGTGGTAGAGTGCTAGCCTTCAGCTGAAGAGCTGAGGGTCAGCGCCCCTGCCCAGAGTTCAAGCTCCATGACAAAAAAAAAAAAGACAAGGTCTCAACATGTAGTCCAAGCTAGGCTAAAATTCACAATGCCGGCTAGGATGGTGGCTCAATGGTAGAGTGCTTGCCTCACATGCATGAGGCCCTGGGTTCAACTCCTCAGTACCACATAAGCAGAAAAAAACAGAAGTGGTGCTATGGCCCAAGTGGTAGAGCACTAGCCTTGAGCTGAAGAGCTGAGGGACAGCGCCCAGGCCCAGAGTTCAGGCCCCATGACCGACAAGAATAAAAATTAAAAAAATCTCAATGCCTGGGTTTTAGCCTCCCAGTGCAGGAGAAAGGAAGGAAAAACTTTATGACACTTTGAACAAAGATGAGAGACTGACCCCTGAACTACATACACAGGCAAGTAAAATAGATTTGAATAAGACTGTTAGTTTTTTTATTGTTGTAACAACTCCCTGAAGAAAGCAATTTAATGGAAGAAGGATTTCCTTTAGCTTATGGTTTCGGATGTGTCAGTCCATGGTCAGCTGGTTCCATTGCTAAAGACCTGGGGTGAGGCAGAGCATCTTGGCAGAAACATGGAGCAGAGCAGAGCAAACCCATCGCCTCTCACGGACAGTTAGCAGAGGATCCAAGCGTCTGGTTGTTCACTATGCCTCCTCTGGGAAATGAAAACTAAGAGATTACAACTAAGCGTTAAAAAAATTATTTATAAAACAGAAGCAGAAGCTAGTGCCAGTGGCTCGTGCCTGTAATTTTAGCTACTCAACAGATTAACATCCTAAGGATTCTGATTCAGTGTCATCCTGGCCAAAAAAGTCCATGAGACGCCATCTTTAAAATAACCAACAAATAGAGCTAGAGGGTTGGCTCATGTGGGTAAAGTATCAGTCAAGCAGGCCTGAGGCCCTGTGTTCAAACTTTGGTACTAGCAAGAAAACACAAAACTATGAGAGAGACAGAGAGTGGCAGATAGGGAGGAGGTGGATAAGATAGATCCTTCAAAAGCATGGCCTCAGTGACCTACATCCTACAACTAGGATGTATGCATGCATATATGGAAATGTCCAAATGAAACCCCTATTGTACAACTTATGTATGCCAATTTTAAAAAAGAATCAAACAGGGGCTGGGAAGTTGGCTCAGTGGTAGAGCGCTTGCCTTGCATGCCTGAGGCCCTGGGTTCGATTCCTCAGCACCACAGAAGCAAAAAGAAAAAACCTGGAAGTGGTGCTGTGACTCAAGTGGTAGAGCGCTAGCCTTGAGCTGAAGAGCTGAGGGGCAGCACCCAGGCCCAGAGTTCAGGCCCCACAACCAGACCCAAAATAAAATAAAGAAAGAAAGAAATAGAATCAAACAGGGCTGGGAATGTGGCTTAGTAGTAGAGTGCTTGCCTACTTTGCATGAAGTCCTGGGTTCCATTCCAGGTAAACAGAAAAAGGCAGAAGTGTTGCTATGCCTCAATGATAGAGAGCTAGCCTTGAGCAACAAGCTCAGGAACAATGCCCAGGCCCTCAGTTCAAGCCCCAGCACTGGCAAAAACAAACAAACCAACAAGCAAGCAAGGCTGCTGGGTGCCAGTGCTTCATGCATGTAATACTAGTTACTCAGGAGGCTGAGATCTGAGGATAAAGGTTCAAAGCCAGCGTGGGCAGAAAGTTGCCATGAGAATCTTATCTCTAATTAACCACTCAAAAACTGGAAATGGAGCTGTGGCTTAAGTGGTAGAGTGCTAGCCTTGAGCTGAAGAGCTGAGGGGCAGCACCCAGGCCCAGAGTTCAGGCCCCACGATCGGACCCAAAAAAAAAAGGCAGCAGTGGAGTTCACTGTACATGGAAGAAAGTGAACTATCCAACTCATGTGTGGAGACAGGAGGGAGAGATTGTAAGAATGAGGGAGAAGACACTGTATGAAAGGAAATACACTCATTACCTGATTCATGTACTTTAATCTCTCTGTGTGTCACTTTTATAATAACAAGTAAATTACTAAACAAAAAAGTAAAGACAAAAATAAAAAGTAAAAACAAACATTATGCCATTGTTCACTCCAATTATCTCAGTTTCTCAGGAGGCTGAGGCAGGAGGATTATAAATTTGAAGTCAGCCTGGGCTACATAATGAGTATCTATCTTTTTTTTTTTTTTTTGGCGGTTGTAGGGCTTGAACTCTGGGCTTGGGCGCTGTCCCTGTGCTCTTCAGCTCAGGGCGAGCACTCTACCACTTGAGCTACAGTGCCACTTCTGGTTTTCTGGTGGTTTATTGGAGATAGGAGTCTCACAGTCTCTCCTGCCCGGGTTGGCTTTGAACCGCGATCCTCAGATCTCAGCCTCCTGAGTAGCTAGGATTACAGGCGTGAGCCACCGGTGCCCGGCTGAGTATCTATCTTAAATGAAACAAAGGTAGAAAAAGAGATTTGACGTTTGTGAACCAGACAGGTTGAGGCAGGTCTCACTTACTGGGGGCTATTAGAATTTCCAACCGTGCCAGACATGAGGACATCCACTGTAGTCCCAGCTATCCAGAAGGAAGAGATAGAGGTAGGATTGAAGTTACAGGCCAGCTGGGGCAATACGTTATTTTGACCTCATCAATCAATAAACCTGGGATCGTGGCTCATTCCTTTAAATTCAGTTATTCAGTTACTGGGAAAATGGAGGGTTGTAGTTGGAGGCCACTCCTAGATGCTATCTCGTTATTTTTTTAAAGCTGGACATTGTGACATATGTCTACAAGAGATGAGAGTAGGAGGGGCACAGTCTGGGCAAAAATGGAAGACCTCTCCAAAAACTATAAAGCAAAAAGAGCAAAGGGTAACGTTCAAGGGGTCGAAACCTGCCTGATAAACATGAAACTTCAAGTTCAAACTCCAGATCCACAAACAAAACATCCAGTACTTGTCTGGAAGCAGAAGAGCTATACAGATCAGGAGTGCACTCACAGTGGGCCTACCAAAACCTGGAAGGTTCTTGAACTTGTGACTCTGTTGGCTGCATATCTTGGCAGCCAATAATGATTCTCTGCCGGGCACTGGTGATTTGTGGAAGTGAAAATACACCAAAGCTTGGAATTTAAAACAACAAAATATTAAAAGAGAGAGAGAGAGAGAGAGCAAAAGTTGAAGCAGTAATTACAGAGGAGAGATAGCTGAAAGAGAGTCAATGAGTTTGCTCTTTAAATGTCAGCTTGGGTAGATTCCAACTGAGAAAAAAAAAACAACTTTAGTAATTACTGAATGTGTCAGAGGATATACTTCTAACCCATACCTTGAACTGAAAATAATGTGATTTTTATATCATTTTAAAAGAACCAATAATTTTTTCTAACTGAAATAAAATACTTTTATAAAAAAAAGGCAAACAACAATAAAAACACTAACTGAGTCCTCTAGAGACTGTAATGATATGGTCATCTAAATGCTTCAAATAGAGGTAGCCCTCAGACCACATTTGGAAAATAGTGACCTAAATCTGCTTAGAAAATGGAAGCTGTAAGAAATTGTGAAAATGTTTAGCCTCTTTGGAAATCTAGAGACTGGCCATAAAATATTGGCAGCTTCATTTTCCCAACTAGTGAAAAGGATTCCTGTTGGAAGGAATTGATTCATTTTGGAAAGAGTGTGTTCTGTTCAATAATCCCTGAAATACAGAAACATTTTCTTCCCATTCTTGCTGGGCAAAAGGCTCACCAGCCTTCAGTGAGGCAGGTCCAGACAAAATCTCAGCAGGCCTCTCTGGATATTAGGTCAAAGAGAACATCCACAGCTGTATGAGGAAGGAAAAAACAAATCACGGAAATGCAACATAAAAGTACAAAGATCTGCAGCCCCCGACAGGAAACAGTTGTGCAGGATATGTGACACAGAGAGAATGGGGGTGTGGCTGAGAAGTGGGGCACTCCATGCCCAAGGCCCAGAGTTCAATCCTCAGCATTCTAACAATATTTGTAGATCCCAGAGGTCCTCCTCTCATCCCAGATCTTCAATCTAGCTACTGCTTTTCAAGACACATATTTTTTAGTTTTAATTGGCACATAGTAATTTATATATTTGTTAATCTGGGATCCTAATGGCAAGAGTCTTTCAATATGCTTTCTTTCTTTCTTTTTCTTTTTTGCCAATCCTAGGGTTTGAACTCTGGGCCTGGGCACTGTCCCTGAGGCTGTTTGTGCTTGAGGCTAGCACTCTATCACTGTAATGCCCAGAGACTTGAAGCGCCTAAAAAGACCACCAGAGACCAAAGATCAATGCAAGGGGCAATGAGTCGTTTATTGACGAGCTCGAGCACGGACCCCTGTGCGCACTGATGTCCGAGTACAGAGAGAGGCCCCTAGCACAGGGTTACAGCTCTTTTTATATGTTCTTTGGTAGGGGTAAGGCCTCAGTATGTATTGGCAACGAATCAATACACCAGGCGGGAAATTTAAATCATAATTCTAGCGGATGATTGGCACAGTACAAAGCGGGAAAAGGGCTGGGACTAATAATTGGTCAGCCTAGCGAGCTATTGTGCTCTAAACTAATTAGAGGGTACTTCTAGGGTAATTTAGGAGAAGTGGTTGCCAGATGGCCACTATCTCTGACCCCGACCCGGGGGAAGTGGTTGCCAGGCAGCCACTATCTCCTATCCTAGGCCCAGAGAAAGTGGTCTGGAATGTGTCAGGTACTTTGTCAGGTACTCCCTGCCAGAGGGTCGTTAATTTCAGCTCCAGATCCAGGAGTGTCAGGGGCTCAAGGGCGGGTAGAATAGCAGCTGCACTCTTCAAGGTTTAGCAAGCATGTGTACAGAAGCAGAAAGGCAAGTTAAAGAAAGTACAAAATGGCAAATACCGGTCTAATACAAAATGGCAAATACAGGTCTATCTGGTTATATATATCTCACGCTTCTCATCACTTGAGCCACAGCACCACTTCTGGCTTTTTCTGAGCTGTTTTTATTGGAAGTAAGTCTCTCGGACTTTTCTGCCCAGGCTGGTTTAAATGTGATCCTCAGATATCAGCCTCCTGACTAGCTAGTATTATTGGCGTGAGCCACCTGCGCCTGGCTGAATATGTTTTTAAAAAATAATTTAGAGGGCTGGGAATGTGTCTTAGTGGTAGAGTGCTTGCTTTGCATGCATGAAGCCCTGGGTTCCATTCCTTAGCACCACATAAACAGAAAAGGCCAGAAGTGGAGCTATGGCTCAAGTGGTAGAGTGCTAGTCTTGAGCTAAAGAAGCTCAGGGACAGTACCCAGGTCCTGAGTTCAAGCCCCAGGACTGGCAAAAAAAAAAAAAAAAATCATTTGGAAACTTGCAAAACATCTCAAATTCCCAGAGATTCTGAGTTCATCAATTCCCTACAGAAGCGAGGAAATATCTCTCAAAAGCTCAAAAATCTCAAATTAAAAATACTGTTAGAAGCCAGGAGCTAGTGGCTCACACCTGTAATCCTAGCTACTCAGGAGGCTGAGATCTGGGGATCATGGTTCAAAGCCAGCCCGAGCAGGAAAGTCTGTGAGACTCTGATCTCCAATTAACCAACAAGAAACTGGAAGTGGCTCTGTGGCTCAAGGTGGTAGAGTGCTAGCCTTGAGCAAAAGGGACAGTGCCCAGGCTCTTAGTTCAAGCCCCACGACCAACCAAAAACAAAATAAAAAATACTGTTAGCCCAGTGCTGGTGACTCACATCTGCAATCCTACCTGCTTATCACAGTTTAAAGCTAGTCTAGGCAGGAAAGTCTATGAGACTGTTATCTCCAATAAACCAAAAAGCCAGAAGTGGAGCTGTGGCTCAAGTGGTAGAATGCTAGCCTTGAGCAAAAAAGCTAAGGGACAGCACCCAGGTTCAAGCCCCATGACCAGAACACACCAAAAAAATGTGATCCAGGTATCTATAATCCTAGCTTCTCATGAGGCTGAAATTTGAGGGTTACAGTGTGAAGTCAGCCCAGGCAGAAAAGTCCGTAAGATTCCTAATGTTATGTAAGATTTGATCACAAGACACAGAGAAACCACATTTTGAGAAGTTGAACCAGCAGTCCTTATTATTTATTAATATTATTAATGATATTATTATTATTGAAGAGGGATCCCATAGTGACCTGAGGATAATCAGGACACATGAGGCATGGTGCAAAATGGCAGCTGAGGTGGTTGGGCTTAAACAGGGTCATGGGCAGGGGGCAAGGTCACGAGTTCAAAGTCTCCTGAGTTCCTCATACAGGTCTGGCTTGTCTGGTGACTGTTATGCCAAGGTCGCAGGACCCCCCCCCCACACACACACACAAGAAGACCACTGAGAGTCAGACTCTACAGCTGTTTTATTTAAACGGACTGCAGCTCAGGCCTCGTCCTACACTCCGACACAGCGGAGCCTAGGAGGAGCCCCCTGAGCTAAGGATTTGCAGGTCTTATATAGGCACACAATCAACCAGGTGTTTTGATTATCACCATGTGTTGCTTTGTTAGACAGAAACAAGCAACACGTGGTGGTCACTGCCTCAAACTTTAACCTTTCAGTAACCTATTGCCCAAGTCTCAGCCCCTGCCTCTGGGATTTCAGGCACATCCATCACCTGGGGGTGGGGATGGAGTTTCACCTCTAAAAGTTTTTGGAAATTCCCTATCATCCACCTTTCCAAGAAGGCAACAGTTAGACGCAGTATCCATTCATTATCTATATTCAGCAACAAGCCAGAGGTGGAACTGTGGCTCAAATGGTAGAGTGCCAGCCTTGAGGGGAAACACTAAGGGAGCTCTGGCCCTGAGTTAAAGGCCCAAATACTGTCTCACACACACACACACACACACACACACACACACACACACACACACAGAACAAGGGCTGGGAATGTGGCTTAGTGATAGAGTGTTTGTCTAGCATGCATGAAGTCCTGGGTTTGCTCCCTCTATACCACATAAACAGAAAACGTCTAAAGCAGCACTGTAGCTCAAGTGGTAGAGTGCTAGCCTTGAGCAAAAGAAGCTCAGGGACAGTGCCCAGGCCCTAAATTCAAGCCCCAGGACTAGCAAAAATAAACAAACAAACAAACAAACAAAACTAATTAATTAATTTTAAAGAAGGTACACGGAGGAGAGTGAGCTCCATCACCTACATTGCTTGCAGTGGTGAAGGCTAGTGCCTTGTCACATGACCCTCATGCCTTCCGGTTCTGGGCAGCTGCCTTCTTAGTCACTGTGGGCACAGGGCAGGGCCCACTAACATCAGGGAACTTAACCATCATCTAGATGACCCTTAGGAGAGGCCCTTGTGGCAGGCCAATTTAAATTAAAGGACAAGGACATTGTTGCTGATTCTCATTTATTTTAAGAAATTCTTTAGTCTGTTTTTGTCAAAACTTCAAATTACAGAAGACATAAAAACAAGCTGGTAAGTGAAATTCACATCTGGTACATAAGACTGGTGCCAATCTGATTAGTCACCGAGCTCAGTTCAGGGTGGAGAGCATAACGGGGTAAAACATTAAACCAAAGCAATACTTTCTCATAACACATGACGCTGCTTAAGAAATCTTTAAAATGAAAATCCAGCCTGTCTAACAGGCCAACACTATATTTTAAAAAGCTAATTTTTACTTTTCTCTTCCTGCTGTACTCAGCTAATGGATTTTGTTGGGTATATATTATACTCTGTAAAATAAGATTTTCTTTTCTATTAAATAGATTTAGGGCTAGAGGCATAATGCAATGGTAAAGTACCTGCCTAGCAAGCATGAAACCATGAATTCAAACCCCAGTATTGGTAGGGGAAAAAATAAAGAATATATATATATGTATCTATACATCTATATTAGATTTAAATTGTATGAAAGCCTCCTTGAATTGAAGAAAAAATTAGTCCTTTATGATATTCAACAATTATTCCAAGTTACAGAGACAACACTGAGGTTTAATTTATTTGAACTTGAACCCAATGTATAGTTGCAAGAAATCTTCAATAAAGACTTAACTATGTGATCAATTTACAAGCTATATAATACATAGTTAAGATAGTTAATATCAGTTTGGGAAGGTGGCTCAGTGGTAGAGC
>NW_012267269.1:5053826-5073880 GCF_000151885.1 Dipodomys ordii
CTACCACTTGAGCCACAGCGCCACTTCCAGCTTTTTTCTTTTTGCTTATGTGGTGCTGAGGAATCGAACCCAGGGCCTCATGCATACAAGGCAAGCACTCTACCACTGATCCACCTTCCCAGCCCCATGAGATTCTTATCTCCAATAAGCTACTCAGAAAAAGCCAGTGGCCCAAATGGTAGAGCTCTAGTCTTGAGCACAAAGAGGCTCAGGGACAGCACCTAGGCACAAAACAACAACAAACAACAACAACAAAACAACAAATTTATTGTTTTAGCTAGGTTTGGTAATGCATGTCTATAAATTAAGATCTTTTCTGCTAAATGGCTGCTTGACATAACAAAGCCATGTTAGAAGCAGCCGTCATCTCCTAAAGCGTTATGCAACCTAAACTGTCTACATGTTCTTTTATTTCCATCCATCTCATGAAATAAGACGTTATTTCAATTGAGCCACATACTGCTATAAACAAAGGGCTGTTTTTCTTTTGTTCTGCTCTGGGGATGATTCTTTGGGTTAACTCTTAACCCATTTCAAATTAGACCTTGGCCATCTTACCTGACACCATGTTTCCTCAATCTGAACAAGATGCAGTGACACATTAGGGACAAAACCTGGAAGGATAAAACCTGGGCAGAGGGCCTGTCCAGCTGCTTGCTAATCAGACTCTGTGTATCCTTCTAGAAATAAAATTTGTTTTGTTCCATAGTGATACCTCGGATATGAAAATTCATTCCCCCAAATGCCTATAATCCTTTAGCACTTCAAGAAACCTCAGGATAGCAGGTTGAAGGGCAGCCTAAGCAATAGAGTGAAACCTGTCTCAAAAACAAGGGCAGGGGAGTGTGTGTAGGCTGGGGATATAGTTCAGTGTAAAGTACTTGCCTAGCATTTAGGAGACCTTGGAATTAGTCTCTATTTTTGATGATGATGATGATGATGATGATGATGATGATGATGGTGTGTGTGTGTGTGTGTGTGTGTGTGTGTGTGTGTGTTGTGTATGTGTGTACCCCAGTACTGGGGCTTGAACCATTTTTCCATTCAAAGCTTGTGCTTAACCACTTGAGCCATACTTTTACTTCTGACTTTGTGCTGCTTAACTGGAGATAAGAGTCTCATAGACTTTTCTGCCAGGGCTGGCTTCAAATCTCAATCCTCAGAACTTAGCCTCCTGAGCAGTAACTAGGACTAAGTGAGCCATAGCCATTTATTATTTAAAACAAAACAAAACATTAAAAAATGTTGTTTTACAATCAAGCTGGTTAAAATTTAATGTTTTACATGAAAAACAAAACTTACCCCAATACTCCTGGAACTATTATAATAACTCACCTTTCAAAGATGAGCAATCGGTCTATAAAGATAACAGTTCTTGCACTTTGACCAAATTATTATGCACAGAAATGATTTCATCTGACATCAAAGTGGCATGACCCTTTCATCTTCCTCATTTTATTGTTTCAAATAACATTTAAACTCAAGGATAGTTTGATACTTCCCCTGGTTCAAATTTCCTGCACCAAGGTTGGATCTCTTATCTCTTGGTATGTACATACCAGGCTAAAGAATACATTGCTCACTCAAAAAGTAAAACTACACTGACTTATGTAAATGTAACCCCTCTGTACATCACATTTATAATGATATATTTTTTAAAGTTTAACTACAGTGTTAACATTGATGTTATGGAGCCTGGGATGTAGCTGAATGGCTGAGTACCTACCTAGCATGTGAAAACACCCTGGGTTAGTCCCCAGCACTACAAAACAACAAACAGATACTGCAATTCTGTTCTTCCACTACCATTCTCCCCCTTTTCCAATCTTCTATCAAGCCCCCTTCACAGCTTATCCCTTGCTCTGTAATGAGAAATTGCTCGTAGTCCTTTTTTTTTTTTCTTTGCCAATTGTGGTGCTTGAACTCTGGGCCTGGGCACTGTCCTTGAGCTCTTCAGCTCAAGGCTAGCATTCTACCACTTGAGCTACAGCACCACTTCCAGTTTTCTGGTGGTTAATTGCAGATAAGAGTCTCATGGCCTTTCCTTCCCCAGGCTGGCTTTGAACCAAGAGCCTCACATCTCAGCCTCCTGAGTAGTTAGGATTACAGGCATAAACCACCAGCAACAAGCTCATACTTCTTTAATACATCATTATACTCTGCACATCTCAGGACCTTGGCATATACTGCTTCTTTTACCAGAACTACTTGCCTTTCTCCCAGTCCTCTTCCTACTGGCCTAGAGAACTCTAAGATCCACTCAAGGATCACTTCTTCTTGGTGACCTTTACTATTATAATGACCATCCTTGTGTGTATTATAATGACTATCTTTGTGTGTATGTGTATGTTTATGTATATATTCCCTGGCACATCACTTGGCATACATTTATGCTTGTGTCCTTAGTGGAAATTATGAAGTGGGAAGTTCCTGGGATAGAGATTATTCTGTTTATAAGGATCTTAAATAAACATAAGAGCAGGTTATCTTAAAATAGTCAGAATTATAAAATGTGTATAAAGTTGCATAGTTCCCACAGTCAGGCACTATTGGCTCAGATCTGCTCACATCCTAACTACTCAGGAGGTTGCAGGAAAGTCTGTGAGACTTTTATCTCCAAATATCACCACACACCCAAAAAAACCAGAAATAGATCTATGCCTCAAGTGGCAGAGCACTAGCCTGAAGTGCAAAAGCTAAGGATAGCACCCAGAACCCGAATTCAAGCCCCAATACCAGAACAAAAATAAACAAAGTTGCACAGTGTTTTGTTTTTAATAGATTCTTGGTCAGCCAGGCACTGGTGGATCACTCCTGTAATCCTAGTTACTCAGGAGGCTGAAATCTGAGGATCACCATTCAACAGGTCCAGCGTGGGCAGGAAAGACCATGAGATTCTTATCTCCAATTAACCACCAACACACCAGAAGTGGCACTGTGGCTCAAGTGGTA
Organism: Dipodomys ordii; assembly: GCF_000151885.1. Classification (NCBI taxonomy): domain Eukaryota; kingdom Metazoa; phylum Chordata; class Mammalia; order Rodentia; family Heteromyidae; genus Dipodomys; species Dipodomys ordii. The sequence goes on from NW_012267269.1 coordinate 5,056,779, forward strand.
GAGTGATAGCCTTGAGCAAAAAACCTCAGAGACAGTGCTCAGGCCCCTGAGTTCAAGCCCCAGGGCTCACAAAAAAATAAATAAAAATCTTTGGTCAGTTTCCAGAGTATACTTATTATTTTGGGTAAGCAAACAGGGTTAAAGGGAGATAACTGCTCATTTTCTGTTTTCTTTTATCAAGCTTAAGGGGACATATAAGGCTTACAATAAAAGAAAAACAGTGTTTTATTTATTTATGATAGAGTAACTCATTATTACAGCATATGTCTCTGAATTCCTGGCTGTTGTTTCCCATGCTTCTTTTCCCCCATCTACCCTGCCTCAAATTCATTGACAAGGATGCTGGAAAATTCAATGGAGAAAGAAAAGTCTTTTCTACTGTGCTGAGACAAGTGGCTATCACATGAAAAAAGAATTCAGTTAGATTCCTACTTCACATAATATATAAAAATGAAATCAAGCAGACCACCAGTGGCTCACATCTGTAATACTAGCTACTTAGGAGGCTGAGATCTGAGGATCGTGGTTTGAAGCCAGCCCTGGCAGGAAAAGTCTGTGAGACCTCTAAGAGGCTTAGGGGCAGCATCTAGACCCTGAGTTCAAGCCCCAGGATCTGGAAAAAAAAATCAAATGTCATAGACCCAAAATGTATGAGCTAAAACAATAACACTGTTAGGAGAAAATAAGACCTTTATAAGCTTGCATGAGACAATGGCTTCTGAGATTATGACATTTAAAACACAACAAACCAGATCTGGTGACCATGTCTGGCATCTCTGCTCTCAGGATGTTGAAGCAAGAGGATGAAGAATTTTATTATTATTATTATCGTTATTTATCTTTTGTCGGTCATGGGGCTTGAACTCTGGGCCTGGGCGCTGTCCCTCAGCTCTTCAGCTCAAGGCTAGCACTCTACCTCTTGAGCCACAGCACCACTTCCAATTTTCTAGTGGTTAGTTGGAGATGAGTCTCTTGGACTTTCCTGCTGCGGCTGGCTTTGAACCTTGATCCTCAGATCTCAGCCTCCTGAGTAGCTAGGATTACAGGAGTAAGCCAGCGACGCCGGGAAGGATGAAGAATCTGAGGTCAGCTCAAATGACTCAAGTGAGATTCAAAGTCAGGAAGAAAGAAGGAAGGAAAGAAGACAGGAAGAAAGGAAGGGAGGGGGAGGAGAAGGAACAGGAGGAGGAAAGAGTTCTATGGAACACAGTTTAAAAAGTACTTATCCTAAAAGACCCCAACTGTGTCTAATTGTTAGCAAAGCAAAGAAACTTTAGGAGCCTGTTTCTGTCAGCCTAAGGGGCTGCACTAAAACTCTGTCCAAGTCTACAATTACACAGCATTGAAAGAGCTAAAACAAAAGCCAGTAACTATATGTAAACAATCTAAAATGTCTACCAATCATCCCAGTGTTTAAGCAATTGGAATAAAGATCAAAATAAGCAGAGAACTAAAACTACCTTTCTCAAAACAAACAGTAAACTTTGGAAGAAAATAGAAAGTAGGTTAAGGTTTACTTCAAAGTGAACCGAATTGAACAAAGGGCAGTTGGTTTCATTGATCTTTTTTATCTCTTAGATAAAGGTAGTTAAGGGACCCTAAACACAAAGAATCTGGTTTCTATGCATCCCAGGAAGAGAGAGAAGCAGTGACTCAGAGAGGGAAACCTGGAGAAACAACACAAATCCTTTCTAAGAGGCCACTGGGCTGGCAAACACTCATACCACAGATCAGAGTGGGGATGGGTAGAGATCTATCTGGCCAAAGTGCTGTCAATGAAGGAAGAAGCTATATTGAATAAGGGCCAGGGTAGCCTTCATATAGAAATACGGATATATGACTCCTGACAACATCATCTAATGCCTTGATACTTAAGTGAGGTCTGACAACCATCAACATGTACTAGAAATCAGAATTTACTAAAAATGCAGACCCTCAGTTCAATATCTCTTGAACTGAATCGTACTGTAATAGGATCCTGGCAATAGTCTATGCATCAAAGTTTGTATGTAAGTTGGTAATAAGGGAAAAACCCCTGAGTTGGAGGCATGGCTCAAATGGTAGAGCACCAGCCAATAGGATCAGATGCTGAGTCTCCTCCACAACCAAAAAATTACAGCTGTGAGCTCTACCAATCTCAATAAAGAAGGCACCAAAGGCTAAATATCACTTTATGCTAATCTAGGCAAGGTGGCACATGCCCTAAAACCACAGCATTCAGGAGGCTGACACAAGATCTTGAGTTCAAGGCCAGCCTAGACTGTATGGAGAGACCCTATAGTAAGGTCTGTCCCTGGGCCATGCAGGCCCTTTGCAGACACCTCCTTATCTCTTGGCTAAGATTCCACCCAGTATCTGTTAAGTAGGTAACTGGCAACTTGGAAACAGTCACATCCCCCTCCCCCCACACCCAGGTCACATCCTGGGCCCTTGTGGTCACCTTAGGAGAGTTTCAGGCCCTGAGGTCACATCCAGATCCAATGTGGCAGCACCTTTCCCCCACCCGGCCTCGCCTCTTCCAGTCCCTGGCCTATGAAAGTCCTGGCCTGGGAGTGAGTCTCCCCTTTTCAGCCTTGCCTCTCCACCATACTCTGTGGGGCAGCAGTTTGGTAAATAAACTTATCCTGCCTGAATAGTGCGTGCTGTTCTCTTCACCAGCTACCTAAGGAAACCTACCTACTTAATATATCTTAAACCTATCTCAAAAAAAAAGTCACTTCCTGATAAAAAGTGAAAACCCCTCTGTAAGGCTGGGAAGGTGGCTCAGTGGTAGAGCACATGCCTTGCATGCCAGAGGCCCTGGGTTCGATTCCTCAGCACCACATAAGCAAAAAGAAAAAAGCCGGAAGTGTCGCTGTGGCTCAAGTGGTAGAGCGCTAGCCTTGAGCTGAAGAGCTGAGGGACAGCACCCAGGCCCAGAGTTCAGGCCCCACGACCGGACCCAAAAAAAAAAAAAGAAAGAAAGAAAAGAAAACCCCTCTGTATATCACCTTTGTAACAACAAGAAATTTGTTTTGTTTTGTTTTTGTTGTTTTTTTTTGCCAGTCATGGGGCCAGAACTCTGGGCCTGGGCGCTGTCCCTCAGCTCTTCAACTCAAGGTTAGCACTCTACCACTTGAGCCACAGAGCCACTTCTGGCTTTTTCTGCTTATGTGGTGCTGAGGAGTTGAACTCAGGGCATCATGCATGCAAGGCAAGCACTCTACCACTGAGCCATCTTCCCAGCCCCACAACAAGAAATTAAAAAAAAAAATCTCATTCTTTAATTCAGTGTATGTATAGATTAAATCTAGTTAATCTTGGGGTATAATAGATTAAAATAATGTAAGATTAGACAGCAGTCAGGTGCCAGGGGCTCATGACTATAATCTTAGCTAATTAGAGAGGATCACAGTTCAAAACCGGCTGGGAGGGGGCTAGGAAGTTGGCTCAGTGGTAGAGCGCTTGCTTTGCATGCATGAGGCTCTGGGTTCAATTCCTCAGCACCACATAAGCAAAAAGAAAAAAGCCGGAAGTGGTGCTGTGGGCTCAAGTGGTAGAGCGCTAGCCTTGAGGTGAAGAGCTGAGGGACAGTGTCCAGGCCCAGAATTCAGGTCCCACAACTGGACCCAAAAAACAAAACAAAACAAAAAAACTGGTTTGGGCAGGAAAGTTTGTGAGACTCATCTCCAATTAATTGGCACTGTAGCTCAAAGAGGTAGACTACCAGCCTCTAGTGGAAAAAGCTCAGTGACAGTGCTAAGTTCAAGCCCCACAACAACAACAAAAATTAGACAATAGAAACAAGGAAGTAGATTTGCACTTAAAAAAAAACTGTTTTGCCTGGCGCAGGTGGCTCACACCTGTAATCCTAGCTACTCAGGAGGCTGGGATCTGAAGATCATGGTTCAAATCCATCCTGGGCAGGAAAGTCTGTGAGACTTTTATCTCCAATTAACCACCAAAATAGGAAGTGGTGCTGTGGCTCAAGTGGTAGAGCACTTGCCTTGAGCTAAAAAGCTGAGGGCTGGTGCCCAGGCCCAGAGTTCAAGCCCCACAACCAATAAAAAAGAAAAGAAAAGAAAAGAAATTTCCAGTATTGGGGCTAGAATTCAGGGCTTGGAACTGTGCTTGCTCACAGTTGTCCCTTACCACTTGAGTCACAAGTCCAGCCAGTCTCTGCCGGATATTTTGGAGATGGAGTCTAGTGGATTTTTCTGCCTGAGCTGGCCTCAAACCATAATCTTTAAAACTTCATCTTCCTGAGTAGCTATCAGCACTGAAACTAGTGCATTCTACGTGGAAATCCTATGAGGATTGAGTCCATATCTTTCTCATTTTTGATTTTTTGAATTCCTCTGCTTTATCCTCAATACCTGATACCTTGTTTTCTTTGTTTGTTTGTTTGCTTGTTTGTTTTTTGGGTCCGGTCGTGGGGCCTGAACTCTGGGCCTGGGCGCTGTCCCTCAGCTCTTCAGCTCAAGGCTAGCGCTCTACCACTTGAGCCACAGCACCACTTCCGGCTTTTTTCTTTTTGCTTATGTGGTGCTGAGGAATTGAACCCAGGGCCTCAGGCATGCAAGGCAAGCACTCTACCACTGAGCCACCTTCCCAGCCCAGATTTTTTAAGAGTAGCATGTTGTCTTGATTGCTCATGAATTTTGTGATCTTTCATCTTGATTTATTCATCTGGGTTCAGGATTTGTAGAGATCATTAAGATTATATATTGGGAGGGGCACAGAAATGGAAGGTCAAAGGGTGAACAAATGCAGCAGTGGTACTCAATAGATGCTATGTTGAAAACGTACTATACAACTTGTGGGGGCAAGGATGGGAGGTAAAAACTGGGAAAGGGTGAGGGAAAGGGTGATTCAGTCCAAAAAGAAATATACTCTTTGTAAGGTCTGCTCCTGGATGGCTAGCAGACTCTACCCTCCTCGCAGCAAAGTCTCCACCCAGTACCTGAGTTACCTAGGCAACTGGGACACCTGGAAGAGGTCACATCTGCATCCACTGAGGTCACATCTGAATTTGATGTGGCCACACCTTTCTCCGCCCAGACCCTAGATAAAGGCCTAGCCCAGGCTCAGAAGCTCTCTCTCTGCTCTTTTCTAGCTCTTTCTCAGCTCTTTCCTTCTCTTCTCTTTCCTAACTCTCTCTTTTCTAGCTCTCCCAGCCCTCTTTCCCAGGCCTTTCCCCACCGTGTGGAGGACCAAGATGGCCTGGTGCCAGCGGGAACAATGAATAAACCTACCCCTTACCTGAATACCACGGGCGTGGTGCTGTTCTTACTTGGCTACCTCTTTTTAAAAACCTAACACTCTTTAACTGACTTTGGTAACTATCACCCCTCTATACACCACCTTTATAATAATTCAGAAATTTAAAAGATTGGGCATTAGGTTCCATGGCTGTGTTTTTCTGGTGGGCGCTGTGCAGTTGATGTCCCCTGGTGAGGCATGGGCAGGCTTTTGGGTCCAGCTGAGTGCCGTCTCTGGCTGTGCTGTGTCCAAGGTGTTGTGCACAGGACACACAGAAGCTTTTTGTGCCTGGTTAGGCGTGAACCATGGAGCTCTGGGCTGTCATTGGTTCCAGCACTAGGATGATCAGGCAGGCTTCTGAGGGCAACTGAGCATAGACCCTTGCCCCCCTCCCCCCCCCATGCTGTGGGCGAAGCCATCCTTCAAGGTAAAGCAAAGAAGGGCTTTTGGGGGTCAGCTAGGCACAGCCCCTGGGCACTGTGCATGGGGGTGTCCCACATATGGATGCCCCAGCTGGCTTTTGAGGCTGCCTGGTTTGGGTCGCAACTCTCAACATTGTGGGCAGCAGTTTCTCAAGTCGGGATGCACATGTGGGCTTTTGGGTCTGGCTGAATGCAGATCTTCCCATCCCAATGCTGCTGGAGGCCAGCAGTGCCCTGCTCAGGAGTGTACATTCCAACTTGTGTGGGTGAAATAGGCCCTGAGAGCAGACTCAAGCTGGTACAGCTTCTTTCCAGGCTTTGCTTCTGTTTTAGGGATCTTAGGGGAAAAAAAAACAAAACCCTCTAAACAAGGTTAACTCAACGTTGGCTCCAACCAGCCCAGTTCCTGGAATAGAAAGAATGCTTCTAGGGGCTGGGAAGGTGGCTCAGTGGTAGAGCGCTTGCCTTGCATGCCTGAGGCCCTGGGTTCGATTCCTCAGCACCACATAAGCAAAAAGAAAAAAGCCGGAAGTGGTGCTGTGGCTCAAATGGTAGAGCACTAGCCTTGAGCTGAAGAGCTGAGGGACAGCACCCAGGCCCAGAGTTCAGGCCCCACGACCGGACCCCCCCCCCAAAAAAAAAGAGAAAGAATGCTTCTAGGTCCCCCCTCCCCTTAACAACCTAACCCACCTTGATTGTTCTGTTAAAGACTGACCCATAAAACAGATAGGCTGTAATCTGGCTCCTACTGGAAACATCATGAGTTTACCTCTGCCTTTTTTATGTGCTTATGTTAAACTCCTTTGTGTATGTTTACCTTAAGCTCCACTTTACCATTGAATTCGAGAGTCATTTAAACCAAAAGTGATAGGCTGGTTTAAACAGCCATTGTGTGACAAACTGTAACCTCATTGGTCACCTGCGTGTGGTCTAGTATGACTGCAATCTTTTGGGTGTGTGACAATCTCATTGGTCACCTGTGTGTGACCAGGCTCCACCTCATGGATTTTGCCTTTAAAAACCAAAGTACTTGGGCCACTGGGGGCCGCAGTCTCAGCTCCTGAGCCTGTGCTGCGGCCTTGGCCGGTCAGTGTAGGAACCTTCTCAATAAAGTTGCTTCTTCATTAACAACTTTGTTGCGGTGGGCTCTGTCACTCCAGACGACTAGGTGGGCTTGCCTGCCTGAGTAGGGGTCTTCCTATTACAGTGGGTACCGTCCCTGGTGCTATGGGGAGCTGGCAGTGTCCCTCTCGTGGATGCATGGATGGGCAAGTTTGTCTGTAGACCCCCAGCAGGACATTGGCAGCGTTGGGGGGGCGCACATGTGGGCTTTTAAAGGTCCTCCGCCTCTGTCCACAGGGCAGCTTGAGAAGTATCACTGAGGCCTTTCACTAAGTTAGAGGCCCTGCTACCATCTCACCAGAGTCAGAGTTCCACCATGCCTATTCAGGCTTTAGGGACCAGCCAAGACCTTTCCCAGATTAGGGCCCCCACTGAAAACAATACAGCACTGGTGACTCACTCAGCACTGGTGACTGAGATGGGGGGAGGGGTAATGGAACTCTCAAATGGATGCCTTCTGGTTTGGGGTAATGGAACTCTCAAATGGATGCCTTCTGGTTCCAGGTAGCACTGGCTGAGCTCAGGGACAGGACTCTGGTTTGGAATACCACCCTTCAGTCCCTCTCCCTATGGGTTTCCGAAGGTTCTAGCTCCGGCCTGTATTACTGGTGGACGAATTGAAAGCCTTAGCCACTCATCTCTGACTCACACCTCAGGCACAGGTGTGGTCTCTGAGTGGGAGCCTCAGGCTTTGTCCTTTGTCCCAGGTTCATCAAGTCCAATCTCTGACACAATTAGCTAGAGGCAGAATCCTCTCTAGCCTGGCGCAGGCTCATATGGAAGCCATCTAAGTGTTAAGCAGCCAACTTCATTCCTCGTCCCAACTTGGGAGACTGTAAGGTCTGCACAGGAATACCTCCCCACCTCTTGGCTAAGTTTCCGCCCACTATCTACTACCTAGGTAACTGGCAGACCCGGAAGCAGTCACCTTCCCCTCCTGCTAGCTCACATCCTGGGCCACCTCCCATCTGACCTTAGGAGGGTCCCAGACCCTGAGGTCGCATCCAGATCCTGTGTGGCCACACCTTTCCCCTACCTGGCCGCACCTCTTCCTGTCCCTGGCCTAGATAAGTCTTGGCCTTGGGGTGAGTTGATCCTTCCTTCTGATTTGTTTTCTTCTTTCTGAGTTTGGATGTTTCTTGGTTGGCACTAGGCTCTTACTGCTTGCCTTTCCCCGGTGTACACTTCCAACTTAAATCCAACTTTGGATATAATTGACACTTAAAAGTAAATAAAACATAGTTAACACTCAATAAGTTATTGAGAACTGGGGCTGCAGCTCAGTGGTAAAGAGATGGTCTAGCATGTGCAAGGCCCTGGATTCCACCTCAAACACCACAAAATATTAAATTAGAGAAGCTGAATGAATGATATAATTGCTAGACTAAAGGGTGTTTTTACTTTTATTTATCTATCTATTGATTGATTGATTGTGGGGCTTGAACTCAGGGCCTAGGCCCTGTCCCTGAGCTTCTTTTGCTCAAGCTAGCATTCTACCACTTGGGCTACAGCACTGCTTCCGACTTTTTCTGTTTATGTGGTACTGAGGAATTGAACCCAGGGCTTTATACATGCTAGGCAAGCACTCTACCACTGAGCCACATTCCCAACCAAGGATAAACTTTATGGTATATGAATTATACATTTAAAAAGAAACAATCTGTAAGGCTACTATGCCATAACACACTTCTTGAGGATTGGCTGGTGGCTGGGGCTGCCAGGATGGTGTCTGGTTTGTTCTTCAAAATATCCCCAGCTATCTTTTTTTTAAAAATTTGCTATGGGGCTGGGAAGGTGGCTCAGTGGTAGAGTGCATGCCTCGCATGCATGAGGCCCTGGGTTCGATTCCTCAGCACCACATAAACAGAAATGGCCAGAAGTGGTGTCCTCAAGTGATTTAGCACTAGCCTTGAGCTGAAGAGCTCAGAGACAGCATCCAGGCCCAGAGTTCAAGACCCACAGCTGACAAAAAAAAATAGTATATTGTTACTATAGAGGTGATATACAAAGGGGTTACATTTACATGTGTCAGGTAATGAGTACATTTCCTTTTGTACAGTGTCATCTGTTCCCTCATTCTCTCCCATTCCTTCCCTCCCATAGCCACCCACAAGCTGTATAGTTCACTCTTATCAATGTCCAGGGAGTTCCACTGAAGCACTTTCTCCTTGGATTTTGTGCCCTCCTCCCACCTTCCCACAGATATGCACATGAATATACGTATACAAGATAAAGAATGCAGAATCATCAGAAAAAGCAAAAACAAATTAAAAATAAATCAATTTTAAAAAGAACAGGAGGGCTGGGAAGGTGGCTCAGTGGTAGAGTGCTTGCCTTGCATGCATGAGGCCCTGGGTTTGATTCCTCAGCACCACATAAGCAAAAAGCAAAAAGCCAGAAGTGGTGCTGTGGCTCAAGTGATAGAGCGCTAGCCTTGAGCTGAAGAGCTGAGGGACAGCGCCCAGGCCCAGAGTTCTGGCCCCACGACCGGACCCAAAAAAAAAAAAGAACAAGAAACCAAATATACCTAGAGAGCTGGGTGTTGATGGCTTATGACTATAATCCTAGTTCCTCAGGAGGCAAAGATCTGAGGACTGTGTTTCCAAGCTAGCCAGGTCAGGAAAGTTAAAGAAACTCATCTCTAACTTACTACAAATAACTGAGGGGCTGAGAATGTGGCTTAGTGGTAGAGTGCTTGCCTAAGCTTGCATGCTGGGTTCAATTCCTTAGTACCACATAAAGAGAAAAAGCCAGAAGTGGTGGTATGGCTCAAAGTGGTAGAGCGCTAGCCTTGAGTGAAAAGGCTCAGGAACAGTGCCTAAGCCCTGAGTTCAAGCCTCAAGCCCCATGACTGGTCAAAACAACAAAACCAAAAAAACAAAAACAAAACAAAACAAAAACCCAAAAACTGAAACTGAAGCTGAGACTCAACTGGTAGTGCGCTAACATAGCAAAAAAAAAAGTGTAATGCCAAGATCACAGGACCCCCCACAAGAAGACCACTGAGAGTCAGACTCTACAGCTGTTTTATTTAAACGGGCTGCAGCTCGGGCCTCGTCCTACACTCCGACACAGCGGAGCCTAGGAGGAGAGCCCCGAGCTCAGGACTTGTAGGTCTTATATAGGCACACAATCAACCAGGTGTTTTGATTATCACCACGTGTTGCTTTGCTAGACAGAAACAAGCAACACGTGGTGGTCACTGCATCAAAAGCTCAAGGACAGCACGCAGGCCCAAGTTTACGCCATAGGAACTAGTGCACACATACACACACACACACAAATAAATAAATCCTGGCACAAATTGCTCAAGAACCATTTGAGAAAATGGATACATGAAATAGCTGATTTTCCATGAACATACTTGAAAATAGGATATGAATTAGCTACTCTCAGAGGAATCAAACCTTACCCTAATCCCTGAGGTCTTATGAAATCAGAGATGAATTTACCTGACACTGAAAAGGACTATGAATCTTATGAAAGTAGCAATCATATGATGATATTATATAAAAAATTATAGAAACTTGGGGTTTCTTTATCTTTTTCCTTTGTTGGCTTTGGGGTTCTAGGCACTGTCCCTCAGCTCTTCAGCTTAAGGTGAGCACTCTACCACTTGAGCCACAGAGCCACTTCCGGTTTTCTGAGTGGTTTATTGGAGTTAAGAATCTCATGGAGGCTCTCTCGCTGCTCTTTTCTAGCTCTCTGCTCTCCCTGCTCTTTCTTTTCTAGCTCTTTCCTCTCTCTTCCTTCTCTTTCCCAGCTCTCATTCCCAGGCCTTTTCCAGCCAAGTGGACTGTCAACCTTGCCTGGTCCCAGCAGGTCTGCTGAATAAACCTATCCCTTACCTGAAAAAAAAAAAGAACCTCATGGAGGAGCTGGGAAGGTGGCTCAGTGGTAGAGTGTTTGCCTTGCATGCATGAGGCCCTGGGTTCGATTCCTCAGCACCATATAAGCAGAAAAAGCTGGAAGTGGCGCTGTGGTTCAAGTGGTAGAGCCCTAGCTTTGAGCTGAAGAGCTGAGGGACAGTGCCCAGGCCCAGAGTTCAGGTCCCACGACTGACAAAAAAAAAAAAACAAACCAAAAAAAAAAAAAAAAGAAGAAGAATCTCATGGACTTTTCTGCTCAGGCTCACTTTGAACCTTAATCCTCAGACCTCAGACTCCTGAGTAGCTAGGATTACCAGCATGAGCTACCAGTGACCAGTGAAACTTGGGCTTTCTATAAAGTTGAAGTATAGCTTGGCTTAGCAGCTAAACTCTTGCATTGTAAATGTGGTGCAGTGAATTCAAAGCTCAGTACTAAACACACACCCACACACACCTACCACATATCCACGTGTATATACATGCGCACATAGCCAATGATTTGAGCTAGACATGGATTACATGCCTATAATCCCAGTCCTTAGGAAGTTGAGGTAAGGCAAGGAATATGGTAAGATTGAGGCTAGCCTGGACTAAATGTAGAAACTCAGTTTAAAAAAGAAAAGAAGAAGCCAATGTTTGGACTAAGTTCCTACACAGACCCCAACAGACCAGACCCAGACAAACACAAAATCAAAATATAGTCATTCACTGAAGTTCCTAGTTACTAAGCTGTTTGATATTCAGAGGAATTAGTCAGGAGAGATAACAGCCAAATTTCACAAAGGAATATACTTCTTTTCTTTCATTATTAATATTATTGATAGAATTTTACTATATAGCTCAGGTTCCAGGTTAAACTTGTGGGCAGTACTGGGGTTTGAACTCATAGGCCTTCTCTTACTAAGCAGATTGCCTACCATGTGAGATTCTCTGTGTACATTTTGTACTGGTTAGTTCTGCTTTTTTTTTTTTTTTTTTTTGGCCAGTCATGGGGCTTAAATTCAGGGTCTGGGCACCGTCTCTGAACTCTTTTGTTCAAGGCTAGCACTCTACCACTTGAGCCATGGCACCACTTCCGGCTTTTTTTCCCTGTTTATGTGGTACTGAGGAATCGAACCCAGGGCTTCAGGCATGCTAGGCCAGTACTCTACCACTAAGCCACATTCCCAGCCCTCCAGCTTAATCTTTTCCTTTTTCTTTTCTTTTTTTTTTTTTTGGTCGGTCATGGGACTTTTGGACTCTGGGCTTGGGCGCTATCCCTCAGCTCTTCAGCTCAAGACAAATGCTCTACTGCATGAGCAAAAAGAAAAGAGCCGGAAGTGGCACTGTGGCTCAAGTGGTAGAGCGCTAGCCTTGAGCTGAAGAGCTGAGGGACAGCGCCCAGCCCAGAGTTCAGGCCCCACGACTGGACCCAAAAAAAAAAAAAAGAATTGCTAGAATCAAAAAGGAAGCCAACTGATGTTGAAGCACACTGATGTGCACCTATATTTAAACTGTGGAGGCGGAGGCAAGAGGATTGCTTTGAGTTCAAGTTCAAGACTAGTTAACTAGTCTGGACCACGTATTACACTGAGTACTGCCTACGTGGGTTCACTGAATTTGTGTCATCCCCACCTTCCCTAATCAGTGTTTTGTTTTGTTTTGTTTTTGTTATGGTCCTGGGGCTTGAGCTTATAGCCTAGGCACTATCCCTTAGTTCTTTTGCTCACCAGGACAATTAATGATTGTCAAGTAGGTGATAACCTGAAATAACCATAGAGTTGCTAAACAAAGTAGTTTCCAATTCCAGGAAAATCTCCACCCATTCCCAGGAAATACATGAATATAATTCTCTCTCTCTCTCTCTCTCTCTCTCTCTCTCTCTCGCCAGTCCTGGGGCTTGAATTCAGGGCCTGGGCACTGTCCTTGAACTTCTTTTGCTCATGGCTGGTGCTCTACCACTTGAGCCACAGCACCCCTTCCAATTTTTCTGTTTAGGTGGTACTGAGGAATGGAATCTAGGGCTTCATGTATGCTAGGCAAGCACTCTACCACTAAGCCACATTCCCAGCTTAATCTGTACTTTTTTTAATTTGTAGGTCGTGGGGCCTGAACTCTGGGCCTGGGCACTGTCGCTCAGCTCTTCAGCTCAAGGCTAGCACTCTACCACTTGAACCACAGTGCCACTTCCAGCTTTTTCTGCTTATGTAGAGCTGAGGAATTGAACCCAGGGCCTCATGCATGCAAGGCAAGTACTCTACCACTGAGCCACCTTCCCAGCCCATCATTTCTTTTACTCTACATCTTTAACCTCTCACACCCCAAGAGCTAAGATTGATTTGACTTGATCTCTTCTCTTATTCTTGGCCAAGAATAAAAAAGTCTTTTTTCACTGTTCAGTGGGTGCTTGTTCTTATAATGGTTCCATATTCTGAGAGAGAAAAAAAGATCTAGTTAAAGAAAAACTAATAATAAGACATCAAGTCATAAGAGGAAGGGAGGGGCTGGGGCATGCTTAAGTGGTAGAGCACCTAAATGAGATCCTGGGTCTGATTCTCAAACTACAGAAAAGAGGAGATGGGGAGGAGCATAAGGGAGAGGAAGGAGAGAAAGAAGAGGAGGACAGAGCGAGGAGGGGGAAAAACTGTTTAAACATAATATCAGCTGGGTGCCAGTGGCTTATACCTATAATCCTAGCTTCTCAGGAAGTTGAAATCTGAGGATCACAGTTTGAAGCAACTTGGTCAGGAAAGTCTATGAGATTCATATCTCTAATAAACTACCAAAAAAAAAAAAAGAGTTCAGGAGCACTGCTCAGGCCCTGAGTTTAAGCCCCAGGATAGTACACACATATATAGTAGTAATAATAATAATATAATAATGCAACCAGCAAGTGTGCTAGAGACACAAAGATATGAACCCCTAATCATAGGAATTTAAGGTACCATGACAGGATTATAGGTTATTTATTTGGGAATAAGTCTTCTCAAATTGTTTTGTTTTTTTGTCAGTCGTGGGGCCTGAACTCTTGGCTTGGGCGCTGTCCCTCAGCTCTTCAGCTCAAGGCTAGTGCTCCACTTCTGGCTTTTTCTGCTTATGTGGTGCTGAGGAATAGAACTCAGGGCCTCATGCATGCAAGGCAAACAATCTACTACTGAGCCACCTTCCCAGCCCAAGGTCTTCTCAAATTGTATCAAACAATTTGCATTTCCAGAAAGACAGCAATATATTCATATTCTCAGGTACTCAGAAATTAAGTAGCTTAAACACCACAGGCTCAAGATGACTATTAACAATTTATAATTCAAACAAAGTGACAACAAAATTACATTTCTACCATGAAATTATATGAATATTCAGCTAAATGTTAAGTAAGCCTAAGCAGGATGGTCCAATGGAATGTGCCGTTACATAGTATCTATGGGGACTGATGAGTGGTAACAATATCAGGAAACAGTTCTTCCTACTAAACTATCCCCACACTACACACAATGTGCAGGATAAGTGGATCTGTATCTGGTGAACAAATAGAGGACAAAAAACTAAATGAAAGACAGGTTTCAACTGTGTTTGAATTCAGGATGACAACTAGTCAGGCAGGTTCTTCTTGTCCCTTGGGAGAAAGGCCTGTTCAAACAGATGACTCTTGCATAATATCTTTTGGATGAATTAATTTAGAGTTTTTGTTGCTGTCACTTGAGACAGGAGCTTGCAAAATTGCTCAGGTTGGCATCGAACTCACAATCTTTACACATCCACTTTCTGAGTACTCAGTTCAAATTAGGGTTTTAGTGACAACCCTTCACCTAAAAAGAGCTGGGTTCATGCCTGTAATCTTAGCTACTCAGGAAGCTGAGATCTGAGGATCATGGTTCAAATCCAGCCTGGGCAGGAAAGTCCCATGCAACTGTTATCTCCAACTAAGCTACAAATGAAGCTGTAGCTCAAAGTGGTAGAGTGCTAGCTTTAAGCACAAAAGTTCAGAGACAGCATCCAGGCCCTGAGTTCAAGCTCCAGGTCTCTCTTCCTCTCCCTCTCTCTTTCCCTCTCCCTCCCTCCCCCCATACACACACACATCTGCCTTCCTCCTCTCATATGAAACCATATATAGGGCTGTTGTTAACTGACAATGTTTAGATGGTATTTACACTTAGCAATATTTTATTGAAAACACACCAGATAGTTTATTACATTTCAAACTATCTTGGATTTAGTCACAGACTAAACAAAGTTTTTCTTCTAGCTGATCCTGAATATAACTTTTATAAAAGATCTCCTGCAAAGATGATCCTGAACTTTGAACCAATGTAGTCTCAAAATTCCTCTGGAAACATGAGCTCATGAAGTTTTTCTCCATCTAATCAAGTCCAGACTATTCTCTTGCAACATAAAATGACTCCCTCCAAACAGCTAAAGGTCCTTATCAGTTTCTTCTGCCTGCTTTGTTCTCTTTCCACTTGGCAGAAGAAGAAAGGGATAATAGTCACAAAAACATACTCCTATATTGGCAAAATAAACTCCATATTCACAGGGAGTCATTTGCTATTCTCTTATAAAGAACAAACCTTTCTTATGAGCAGAAATCCAGCTGTCTTGTTTGCTTTTGTTTCTTTCAGTCAACTTCTGATACACTATCACTGTGTGGCTCAGGCTGGTCAGGAAACTGATATCCTGCCTCTACCTCCCAAGTACTGGAATTACAGGTGTGGGCCATCAAGCCTGGAAAACTCATAACTCTAGATTCTGACTCTTCCCAGGACACTATTATTTCTCTCAAAGTTAAAAAGAAACTCTAAAATGAACTTGATCATTAATTTATTTGAAAGCAAAATATACAACACTTCACAAATTTGCATATCATCTTTTCAGGGCACTTTGTGTTTATATGGTTTGCATTTCTATAAATCACTAAAATTAATTAATAATTAATTGATCAATCAATTTTGTGTGTGTAGGTACTGGGGATTGATTGAGGGCTTTATGCTCCTGGCTTTTTTGCTCAAGGCTAGTGCTCTATCACTTGAGCCACAGCTCTACTTTCAGCTTTAAATTTTTTTGGGGGGGGATGTTGGTACTGTAGCTTGAACTCAGGGCCTTCATTATGTCTTTTAGCTTTTAAGCTCAAGGATGGTGCTCTACCACCTAAGCCACAGCTCCATTTCCAGCTTTTTATTGGCTAATTGGAGATAAGAGTCTCAGAGACTTCCAGCATGGGTTGATTTGAAACCTCAATCCTCAGGTCTCAAACTCTTGAGTAGCTACAAGTGTGAGCCACTGATGTCCGTTATCATTTATATAATATATATATATATATATTTAAAAAACTCATCAAACTCAAAATATAAGTAAAATGGTTCCAACTTAGCTTTTGCTATTGAATTTTTGCTGATCTTGAATGGCAGTCTTCCAATTTCTGCCCCTCAAGTAGCCTCTCCAGTTAGAGACACCACCCTTGACCTTTTTTTTGGGGGGGGGTCAGTTTTAGGACTTTAACTCATAGTCTGGGTACTGTCCTTGAGCTCTTTTGTTAAAGGCTAGTTTTCTACCACTTTGAGACACAGTTCTACTTCTGTTTTTTTCTCTGCTCTGGCTGGCTTTGAACCGCAATCTCCAGTTCTCAGCCTTTTGAGTAGCTAGGATTATAAGTATAAGCCACCAGTGTCCGGTGCTACCTTTTTTTTTTTTAACTCAAACTATACTTATACCAAATATGAAATAAAAATGATCTGTTCACACATGGGGAGAATACTATGCAAATTTTATTGCTGCTTGGATTTCTAAAAGGGTTTCTTTACATATCTTCTCTCCCTTTGTTCTAACAGTTACAGAATGTTATATTACAGCTAGGACTGTCCAAGATAACAGAACTTCCAAATGACCTTGAGCAGCAAAATATCTTAGTAAAGCAAGAAGGCAGAAGGGAGAGAAGAATACATAGAGAGCCCCAAATCTTTATATGATACAAAAAGCAAATTGATGTGTGATCCTTTGGTCTTTGTAGATGTGGGAGAAAAAAGAGAGAGTATACACCCTCTGTTGAGCAAGTTTTGCAAGAAAATAGTCCAGGAGGTGGTTCTCCTGTAACAATGAGGAAATCAGGTAAGTTTACTAGAATCAGAGGAAAATGTCAATGGTTCCTTGAATTATTCTCCTTGCTTAGCTTGGCTTGTCAGGGGATTCTGATCACTGGGTTTCAGAGGCCAGAAAGTTCTGAAAATTCTGAGTCTTATCACAGAAAGAATTTAAGACTGTGCACAAAGGTGACTTAAGCAGGAGTAAGTTTATTCATGCAAAGCAAAAGCAAAACACATGACACCCTCAGGAGGCTGAGCAGACCCAATGAAGGTCCCAAGACTTCAAGCTTTTTTTTTTTTTTTCTCTTTTTTTGAGTCTGGTTGTGGGGCCTGAACTCTGGGCCTGGGTGCTGTCCCTCAACTCTTCAGCTCAAGGCTAGCGCTCTACCACTTGA
>NW_012267269.1:5073930-5083481 GCF_000151885.1 Dipodomys ordii
CCACTTCCGGCTTTTTTCTTTTTGCTTATGTGGTGCTGAGGAATCGAACCTAGGGCCTCATGCATGCAAGGCAAGTGCTCTACCACTGAGCCACCTTTCCAGCCCCACCTCAAGCTTTTATTGGGATCTGAGGCCATGGGAGTGGTCAGTCCTAGAAAATTCCTTTATTATTTTTAATTTTGGAGATAGGACTATGTGTCATCAACTCCTCCCACATACTGGGTAGAGGGGAGTTCTTGGACTTGGATAGTCAGATGGAGACTATTTCTTGCGAGATCCAGGGACTGTGGGTCAGCAAGACTGCTTGGTATATGTCACAAGCTTTTTCGTTAAAGTCAGCAGTCTAGAGTATCTGACTTCTTATCAACATCCAAGCCATGGTTCAAGCTGTATGGTTTCTTAACTCCCTGCTTAGCCCCTATTCAAATAGAGGAATCATTGGAGATGACCTTTTTATCTTTCACTTAATATTTTCTTCTGAAACATTATGATTAATATTACACAAAGCTGGAGGTGTAGCTGAAGTGGTAGAGCACTTTGTTTAGCAAGCACAAGGCCCTGAGTTCCATGCACAATACTATAAAGACCAAAACCAAAAGTTTACACACAGTATTCTATCATATGGATATATTACATCTAAGTAGTGTAATAAATACTACTGAATATTTGTTGTTTTCAATTTATTCTCAGAGGTCATAGGTTCTAATAATGTTTTTATTTTTACTTTTTATTTTATAAGACAGGGTCTGGCTATGTATATCCCAGTCTATACTAGAACTCATGATCTTACTTGCCTTAACCTCCTGAGTACTGACTGGCATTATACCCAAAACAACATTGCCATTGATTTCCTATTTATTTATTTTTATTTTTTGTGGTCAGTGGGGTCTGAACTCTTGGCCTGGGTGCTGTCCCTCAGCTCTTCAGCTCAAGGCTAGTGCCCTACCACTTGAGCCACAGCACCACTTCTGGCTTTTTCTGCTTATGTAGTGCTGAGGAATCAAACCCAGGGCCTCACGCATGTAAGACAAGCACTCTACCACTGAGTCACCTTCCCAGCCCCCCTATTTATTTCTTTAGCCAGTCCTAGGGCCTGAACTCAGGGCCTGGACATTGTCCCTGAACTTCTTTTGCTCAAGGCTAGCACTCTTGCCACTTGAGCCACAACACTACTTCCCGCTTTTTCTGTGTATGTGGTACTGAGGAATGAAACCTAGGGCTTCATGCAGGCTAGGCAACCACTCTACCACTAAGCCACATTCTCAGCTAGCCAATTTCCTATTTTTATATAAAATTTACTGAATATAATATACTTCCAATGGATCTTTTTCATTTTTATTTTTTCTCAGTGTTGGGGATCAATCCTAGGGCATTATAAATATGAGGTGAGTATTCTACCACTGAGCTACATCTCCAGTCCCTCCTGTTTTTTAAAATTAGTAGACTCTAATCTTAGACTACTGTGTTTCTTAAGTGCTATATAATATTACGTTTTCTTAAATCACCTTGCCAATTTTCTAGACCATCACTACAGTGGAAGTTCCCACTACAATACAATAATGAGTTAATTCATAACAATGAGATGCCATCATAAATCATGGTTTTAAATGTCACATTTATGAATAATATGCCTCTTGTTAACATGTGTAAAGTTGTGAAGCAAGAGATAATAACTTTTTTTTCTTGTTTCCATTTCCTGGAGTTCATTTTGATAAGCATCAATTTATATGATCAGAGGCACATAGGCATTGTGTCTTTGTGTTCTTCCTTTGTGTTCCTTCCTTTGGTCTCACTGTGTAAATGCCTTGAATCTGGAATGATAACTTTTACACACCAATATTATTATGTGTTAGCATGTGCAGATAGGCCTTTTCTCCATACTTAAATTGTTTCCTCTATTCTTCTGAGATGAAAGTGTGAAGGTACCTACCACTCTGCAGCTGCCTCTTTTAACTGTGAAATCAATGGATTCTTTTCAGAGACCATTGTAGAGAAATGTCTTCACAGGTATATAAGTACACATTTCCCTCTAAGGGAAGTTCAAAGACCAGAAAAGTTACTTTTGCCTTTTAACTTTACATAGGTGAAGTGTTTGTTTGTTTATTTATTTTGCCAGTTCTGGGACTTGAACTTAGGGTCTGGGTACTGTCCCTTAGCTTCTTTTGCTCAGGCACTCTACCAGTTGAGCCACAGCACCAATTCTGTTTTTTTCTGTGTATGTGGTACTAAGGAATGAAACCCAGGGCTTCATGCATGCTAGGCAAGCACTCTACCACTAAGTCACATTCCCGGGCCTATTTACTTTTTTTTTTTTTTAATGTGCTGGTACTGGGTCTTGAACTCAGGATCCAGGCACTTTCCCTGAGCTTTTTTGTTCAAGGCTAGTTCTATATCACTTTGAGCCACAGCATCATTTCTGGTTTTCTGGTGGTTAATTTGAGGTCAGACAGAGTCTCATGGACTTTCCTGCCCAGGCTGGCTTCAAACCATGATCCTTACAACTCAGCCTCCTGAGTAGCTAGGATTACAGGCGTGAGGCACCTGGCCTTAAAAAAAAAATTCCCCCTCCCCCCCACCTGGGTTTTGAACTCAAGGCCTTGTATTATTTGTTTTTTTATTCAAGGCTGGTATTTTTTTTTTTTTTTTTGTCGTCGTGGGGCTTGAACTCTGGGCCTGGGCGCTGTCCCTCAGCTCTTCAGCTTAAGGCGAGTGCTCTACCACTTGAGCTACAGCGCCACTTCCGGTTTTCTGGTGGTTTATTGGAGATAGGAGTCTCACGGTCTTTCCTGCCCGAGCTGGCTTTGAACCGCGATCCTCAGATCTCAGCCTCCTGAGTAGCTAGGATTACAGGCGTGAGCCACCAGCGCCCGGCTTCAAGGCTGGTATTTTACCACTTGAGCCACACTTCCACTTTTTGGTATGCTCTTTGAGGGTTCATTTACAATATAGTATTTATTGGTACTTAATTTTATTGCTGAGTGACAATCCATTATTTGGATATACCATATATATATTTTTTTGCACGGAGGAGGATATACCATATTTTTTAATCAGTTGATGACCATTTGGATTTTCCTGGCTTTATGGCTAGTATAAGTCATACTGTGATGAATATTTATATATAAGTTTTTTGTGTGACTGTATGTTTCCAATTGTTTTGGAATTGTGTTAGGAATGAGATTTCTGGTCATATGTTCACCAGAATGGTATGTATCATATTGAGAACTCAACCCATTTTCCTAAGTAACTGAACCATTTTACCATTTCACCAGTAGACTATGAGGGTCTCATCCTATCTACATTTTTTATCAATGCTTGCTATTTTACTTAAAAAAATAATTATAAGGGCTGGGAAGTTGGCTCAGTGGTAGAGTGCTTGCCTTGCATACATGAGGCCCTGGGTTTGATTTCTCAGCACCACATAAGCAGAAAAAAGCTGGACGTGGCACTGTGGCTCAAGTGGTAGGGCTCTAGCCTTGAGCTGAAGAGCTGAGGGACAGCACCCAGGCCCAGAGTTTAGCCCCCACGACCAACCCTCCCCCCCAAAAAAAATATATAAGCTGGCTACTGATACCTCCTAGTTATTCCAGAGGCTGAGATCTGAGGATCATGGTTAGAAGCCCAACCCTGGGCAGGGAAGTTTGTGAAACTTTTTTGGGGGGGTCCGGTCTGGGGCCTGAACTCTGGGCCTGGGCGCTGTCCCTCAGCTCTTCAGCTCAAGGCTAGCGCTCTACCACTTGAGCCACAGTGCCACTTCCGGCTTTTTTTTCTTTTTGCTTATGTTGTGCTGAGGAATTGAACCCAGGGCCTCAGGCATGCAAGGCAAAGGCTTTACCACTGAGCCAGCCCAGTTTGTGAGACTTTTATCTTCAATTAACCACCACAGAAGAGGAGCTGTGGCTCAAGTGGTAGAGCCCTAGCCTTGGGCATAAATGCTTAGGGACAACACACAAACACACATGCTCTTAGTTCAAGCCCCTATCAGGCACATACACACACAGAAATTATAGCCATCTTACTAGGCATGAAGAATTATCTTGCTATTTGTAAGTGCATTTCTTTTTTTTTTTTTGTCAGTTATGGGGCTTGTCTGGGCCTAGGTGCTGTCCCTCAGCTCTTCAGTTCAAGGCCAGTCCTCTACCACTTTAGCCACAGCCCCACTTCTTGTTTTCTGGTGGTTAATTGGAGATAAGAGTCTCTCAGGCAAGGCCCCGGTGGCTCTCTCCTGTAATCCTAGCTACTCAGGAGGCTGAGATCTGAGGATCACGATTCAAAGCCAGCCGGGGCAGAAAAGTCTGTGAGACTCTTAAATCTCCAATTAACCACTGGAAAACTGGAAGTGGTAATGTGGCTCGAGGTAGAGCACTGGCCTTGAGCTGAAGAGCGCAGGGACAGCGCCCAGGCCCAGAGTTCAAGCCCCATAACTGACAAAAAAAAAAAAAAAAGGTCACAGAAGTTGAGACCTTTCTATTATTGAATTGTATTTTCATTTATTTTTAGATTTAATTTTATTATTGAATTGTAAGAATTGTTAAATATATTCTGGGTACCTATCTGTAAGGCCTAGTTTTATAACAAATCTGATAACTGAAGAGTATTGTACCAGAAATTGCTCCCCTACTTGAAAAAATAAATTGGTAGCTTAACTTAGGATGTAACAATGAAAATAAAGAGAAAATAATGGAGTTTGGGTATTTTTAGAGGTAGAACACAAAATATTTCCTTAAAAAAATGACTGAGGAAAGGGTAGGAAGAAAAGGGAAGAATCTTCAATAATGCATGTTTTGGGCTGGACATAATTCAGTGGTAGAGCACCTGCACAGCAGCAGAAGAGTATAGGTTTGATCTTTGCTACTGGAAGAAAAAAAGGAAAGCTAATGCAACTAATCTCTTTTGAAGTGACTTGGTGACTTGCTTTAGTAGAATCAGGCTGAAGTGACACCATGTGTCTACAATAAAAGATACTATGTTTAACATTTTTTTTTCGTGTGTGTGTGTGTGTGTGTGTGTGTGTGTGTGTTCTGGAGTTTCAACTTAGGGCCTTAAGCTTCTTCTTGGCTTTTTCAATAACGCTGGCACTCTACCATTTGAGCCACACCTCCACTCCCTACCACTCTGGTGCATATTTTGTGCCAGTCCTGGGCTTGAACTTAGGGCCTGAGCACTATACAGAGCTTTTTTGCCTCCCTACCACAATTTTTGAGGCACAGTCCCACTGTATAGACCAGCTTGACTTCTAAACTGTTCATCTTCCTACTTGAGCTTTCTAAGTGCTGGGATTACAGGAATGTACTACTATTCCTGGCTTTGCCCACTTTTTTCCTCCTTCCCTCTCGGTTTCCCTCCTTTCCTTTTTGTGTGTGCTGGTATTAGAGCCTGAACTCTAGGCTTTATACTCTCCTTTGGCTTCTTTGTTCATGGCTGGTGCTCTACCACTTGAGTCATACTAACTTTTTAGCTGGCTAACTGGAGACAGTTTCTTGGATTTTTCTGTCCAAGTTGGCTTTGAACCTAAGATCTCTACCTCCTGACTAGCTAAGATTACAAATGTGATCCACTGGTGCCTAGATTGCTCCTACTCTTTTTTATGACCTATACTGTCCTGGGGTCACTTACAGAGCTTTGTACAAGTCCAATCCTACTATCCACATTTGGCTCCTGGGCCTGGAGAAGGAAGCTAGACAGAGAAGGTGCTGAGTAACCCGGTAAGATTCTCACTGTGAGCCCACAGTGATAGTGATATAAGATGTGAGAACACACAGAGTGGGCTACACTGGATCATTTGGATAAGAGCAAAGCAGATCTAGTGTCTGCCAATGTCAATTTTATTTAGGATATTTTCTAAACAGCCGCTAAGAACACCTGCAGATGTGAGGAACTGGGTTTACAAACATGTGAATTAGGTTTACCAAAATTGATAAGTTGAAGACTGGAACCAAATGACCTGCCAATCTACAAGCTTATTACACATAGAAAGTGGAGGCCACACCTAGGAAACCCAGAGCAAGTTATTCTGTTTCGCAAATTAAGAAAGAAAAATCTACAATTCAATAGATTTTTCTCAATGTGTAACTATGAAACCACCACAAATGAGACTGACAGATGGGGTCCATACATTTTTCTGGGCTTTCATTTCTCCATTTGTCAAATGAGTTCATTTGAATAGATGATTTCTAAAGATTCCCTTTAGCACCAAACTTATAAGTCTATAAAATACGTGATAGGCCTTTTTAGTTGTGGGAAAAACTTAAATATATAAAAAGTAAAGAACAAAATAAGGAAATCTCAAGTATCAACCAACAATTTCAACATATACAATCCTTTTTTAGTGTTGTTGACAATCCTGGGGGTTGTCCCTGAGCCTCTTTGTGCTCAAAGCTACTGCTCTTGAGCCATAGTGCTACTTCCAGCCTTTTTTGAGTAGTTTATTGGAACTAAGAGTCTCACAGACTTTCCTGCCTGGGTTGGCTGTCAACTGTGATCCTCAGATCTCAGCCTTCTGAATAACTAGGATTACAGGCATGAGCCACTGGCACCCAGCATCCAATCCTTTTTACTTATAGCCCTACTTTACATTACATTCAATAACTTTTCTTTTTTTTTTTTTTCTTTTTGTCAGTTGTGGGCCTTGAACTCAGGGCCTGGGCACTCTCCCTGAGCTTCTCTGTGCTAAAAGTAGCACTCTACTACTTGAGCCACAGAACCACTTCTGGTTCTTGAGTGGCTATTTAGCAATAAGAGTCTCATGGGGACTTTTCCTGCCCAGGCTGGTTTCAAACTGGGATCCTCAGATCTCAGCCTTCTGAGTAGCTACATTTACAGGCATGAGCCACTGGCACCCAGATAGCTTGATAATTTTTTGGAATTTGATAAAAACATGCCCCAAACAACAACACCACCAGTCTACTTACTCTTCCTCCTGGAATCTTCCCCTGTATCTCTATATTATGCTAAAGCAAATCCTATTGTATGAAATACATTCTAACAAACTCTCTTTCATAAAAGGTATCCTACAAATAATTGGATAAAGTCAGTCTTTACACATTTCCTGATTACCTTCTTGTACTACAATTAAGGTGGCTCAGTGGTAGAGCACTTTATAGGATGGTAAGTTCACCAGGTAAGAATATATCTGGTGGGGCTGGGAAGGTGGCTCAGTGGTAGAGCGCTTGCCTTGCATGCCTGAGGCCCTGGGTTTGATTCCTCAGCACCACATAAGCAAAAAGAAAAAAGCCAGAAGTGGCGCTGTGGCTCAAATGGTAAGAGTGCTAGCTTTGACCTGAAGAGCTGAGGGACAGTGCCCAGGCCCAGAGTTCAGGCCCCATGCTGGACCCCCCTTCCCACCCCCCCAAAAAATATGCCTGGCAAACCAGGTATATTCACCAAAAGAAGAGCTATCATTAACGAGCACATTTTACCTTCTAGGCCTTACTGTGATATATCCATCATCCATTTCTGTGTAATTAGTCAACTCCCGCCCCCCCCCCACTTGCTTTTTTTTTCTGGGTCCGGTCGTGGGGCCTGAACTCTGGGCCTGGGCGTTGTCCCTCAGCTCTTCAGCTCAAGGCAAGTGCTCTACCACTTGAGCCACAGCGCCACTTCCGGCCTTTTTTTTCCTGCTTATGTGGTGCTGAGGAATCGAACCCAGGGCCTCATGTATGCAAAGCAAAGCAAGCGCTCTACCACTGAGCCACCAACCCAGCCCATCGCCCCCCCCCCCCACTTGCAACTAGAAAGTAGAAGTATTTGTTGTCTTATGGCTTTTGTGAGTGAAAGAATGGCTTACTTGCAGGATTTTTACTCAGGGTCTACTGGAAAGCTATAGTCAACCTGTAGGCTTGGGCTGTCGTCCCTTTAAGGCTGTCTGACATGGTAGCTGGTTTTCCCAAAAGCAAATAAAAGAGGATGAGATAATCTGTTCCAGACTGATGCATTCTTTGTAAACTTATCTTGTTAGTGATGTGCATCGCTTATTAATATATTCTCTGTGATAGAAGTCTGTAAGTCCATCCTGCATTCAAAGGAAAGGCCTAACAGTAGGATGTAGTAGGGATTGTTGTATACATGAACGCTTATTACAGGTCTTGAAAATTACGTACTGAACAAGTCTACTCAATAATGGGGCTGGGAATGTATCTGAAGGGTAGGGTGCTTACCTAGCTTGCATGAAGCCCTGGGATTCCTTAGTACCACACAAACAGAAGGAGCCAGAAGGGGCGCTGTGGCTCAAGTGATAGAGTGCTAGCCTTGAGCAAAAGCAGCTCAGGGACAGTGCCCAGGCCCTGAGTTCAAGCCCCAGAGCTGGGGGGGGGGGAGGGGAAGTAAACTGACCAACAGGGTATTAGACTGAGCTTTATTCTCGCGCCTTTTACAAAAACCAAAAGGCCGACGAAGGAGTCATTTGCAGGCATGTGCTCATTGTGCACCAATCTTGCCCGATCGCGTTTTGCTCTGCCGTGAAGTTTTTCTTCTTCGTGTGTGTGTGTGTGTGTGTGTGTGTGTGTGTGTGTAGGGGGCGGTGGGAGTCAGGAGGCAACAGAAAAGTTCTGCCGATTCGTTTTAAACCACTTTCTTTCTGAACGATCACACTAGCTTACACACCGTCCTGAGACCCGCGTCGCCGTGCGCCTTCCGGGCCGGGCCGAGCGGCGTCGGAGGAGAGCGGTCAGCCACCCCGAGAGCTCGGCAGGCTCCAGGAGCCCCCTCCAACCCGGCCCCCGAGGTCCGGGAAAGAGGTGCAGCTCCATCCCGCGGGGGAAAGTCCGCGTTCCGGTCTGGAATTCTCAGTGACCTTGAGGAAGCCGAGCGGTGGCCACCTGCGTGAGGCCAAGGTAACCATGCACGTCCGCGCCGAGACCCAGCCCCACAGGAAGGGGGCAAGGCCGCGCCTGGCGCCCCCGGTTCCGGGCCGACTCGACCCGCGAGAGAGCCCGCGGTAGAGCGAGCCCCACGGGGAGCGGAGCCTCCCCAGTCCCGCCGGGGTGGGAGAGGGTGGGGGAAGGGAGCGGGGCCGCGCGGCCCGGGGGCGGGGCTCTCCCCAGGAGGGCGTGGCTACCTCGGGGCGGGGCTCTCCTACCAAGGGGTGTGGTTATCCCCCGGGGCGGGGCCTGAGAATGGCTCCAGTAGCGCCCCGCCCCTCCCTTCCCCATCCCTCCCCCTTCTCGCCCGCCCCCGCAGTAGGAAAAGATGGGGGGGAGAGAAAGTGCTGCTCTGTGCAAAGGGGCGGGAGGTGGGGGGGGAAGGGAATAGAAGCATGGCTACCAGCTTGTGGGAACAGCCTCGTCGGAGGTAGCTCCTAGATCATCCTGCACCCGCCCTGAGGGCCGCGGGAGAGTCGCCGCGCCCGCCCGAGCCCGCGTCCTGGGTCGTTACCCCCGCTCCTCTCTCCCGCCGCCAGAGGCGCCCCCTCGAGACCCAGCGCGCGCAGGCGCAAGCGCAGAGCGGCCGTGGCGGCAGTGGCTGAGACTGCGGGAGCGAGTCCCCTTGCCCCGCCCTGCCTTGCCCTGCCGTGCCCAGCCCTGCCCTGCCGTAGGCGCCCAGGCCGCGCAGCC
>NW_012267269.1:5083815-5086484 GCF_000151885.1 Dipodomys ordii
GGCCTCCCTGCGCCTCCCGGGGCTCGGGACGATCGCCGGCTGGAGGCGCCAGGGCCCTGGGCCCGAGGGGCCGTCCCGGGGCGGGGTGGGGGGGCATCGCGGGCGGGGGTTCCAGGTGGGGTGCGGGTTGTCATCCCCGCGAGTGCGAGGGAGAGCTGGGGAGAGTGGTTGCGTCTTGGGAGAGGTTGGGTGGTCCGGGGACACCGGAAGTGGGATGGGGTGAGTGTGAGTGTGTGTGTGTGTTGGGGACCCAGACAGGTGTCGCAGGTGAACACATTTCCTTCTCTGCCCTGCGGTGGCCGGGGTGGGGGGGGCGTGGGCAGGGTGGTTCTATTCGACTCCAGAATGACTGCACGCGAATCCAGCCTTCTCCAGAGCGAGCCCACCCAGTGCCGAGTCCCGTAAGAAGTTCTGACTTCTTTGCCGTGGAGGATGGTGTCTGTGTTTTGTTCCTTTTTGTTTGTTTCCTGCTTCTTAGGCCTTTTCTTTCCCGAAGACCTTGCTTCTGCATCCGAACAAATACGGAATGACCCAGTTTTTCATTGGTCTCCCCCCCCCCCCCCGGTTAGTTTCACATGGGAAAATTGAGGACAGTGAACGTAGTTACTTGAGCAAATGTGAGCGAAAGTATCACCCAAAACGTTGAATCCGTAGTGCTGCCAGAATGCTTGCGCCTTAGAGACATTGTCCTGCTGAGACTGCATGTTGAGATGTTGCCAGGTCCTAGGTTACCCGGGAACAGGTCTTCATTTCCAGTCACCCTGTTCCCAGGTGAAGTCAGGTAGAGAAAGTCCTGAGGTTCCAAGGGGGCTAGGTTCTCATTAAATATTTGATTTGATGTCACCATGTACATGAATTACAGAACCTTTGGTGTTGTTTTTCTGTGCACACGGGTTAAAGGGAAAATGCAAAAAGAAAACATCTCTTTGCATTAAAGGATGCTTTTACTTAATCAGTACAGTCTGTTCTTTTTGTTACTGTTAAAGAATTAGTAAGCTGCCTTCTTGGTATCAGCCTTAGTACTCAGAAGGAAACTTGGATTTGTATTAATGAATATGATCTGTCTGTCTTTATAAGCTGTGTTGACTCACTTTTCTCGTAATGGCAAAGGGTTTCTGTACTCACTTCACACTTACCTCTGACTAGTATCCCTGGTTTCCATTTTGCAGAAAAGTTGATTGTGATTTAGAGGTCCACTCTGAACTGATCATATGTCACTTAACTATTAATTGGCCAGTAGTACCTTACCTAATGTACAGCTGTTTAGACTTGTTAATTTGAGTTAACAGAATAGCTATGATGTCAGAAATGTTGAAGTTGTATGTTGGAGTAATTTACTCCTTGTGTAATGTGAAAATGCTGTTGAGAGTAAATACAGTATTATGAAGTATAAACTTGAGTTTTTATTAGAAGAAATTGGCAGCAGACTTGGTGTGTGGGGACTTTTTGTAAAAGCAAAAGTTTTAAATTACAAGGAACTGCAATGGTGTGTAGGCTGCAAGGATTCTTGGTGCCAAATTTGGAAGATTGTTTGGATGAGGTCTCCCTTAAAAAGAAACATGCTAAGGAGGTCTTTAAAAGCTAATTTGTAACTATGCAGAAGGATTTCACATGATCAGTAAAAACAAGGCATCTTTACTCTTTCTGTGTCTGCTAGGTAAGACCCAACCTCTCATATTTTCATTGGAGTTCCCTGCCAAGGCAAATAAGGGTTTTGCATTGGCTTTGCTGTTCAGTTTGAAAGTTAGGTTTCGTTCAGTCTTATGCTTGTATCTTAAGAACAGGTGGTGAAGTGGAAAAGAAAGCTGCTGAGTCAGTGGCAGGTTGGCTCATTTGATGTGATTTGCAAACAGAATTTTCTGGATGAAATGAGTCTCCAGTATATGCTTGTTGAAACTTAGAGCAAATGAGTGTCATATTACATAAGCTGGTGCCACAAATTGAACCCCCTTTTTCAGACTGCTAGTTTAATTTTGTTGTCCTGGGTATATTAGTGGACTGGGAGATTCCTATAAGACTTAAAATTTAAGGAAAAAATATAACAAAATTACCAGGCCTGATGGTTCACACCTATAATCCTAACTACTTAGGAGACTGAGATCTGAGGATCATTGTTCAAAGTCAGTCCTGTCAGGAAAGTTCATGAGACTTTTATCTCCAATTAACTATCAAGGGCTGGGAAGGTGGCTCAGTGGTAGAGTGCTTGTCTCACATGCATGAGGCCCTGGGTTCGATTCCTTAGCACCACATAAGCAGAAAAAGCCGGAAGTGGTGCTGCGGCTCAAGTGGTAGAGCTCTAGCCTTGAGCTGAGGAGCCGAGGGACAGCATCCAGTCCCAGAGTTCAGGCCCCAGGACTGACAAAACAAAAAAAATACAATTAACCATCAAAAAGTCAGAAGTGGAGCTGTGGCACAAGTGGTAGACCATTAGCCTTGGGCATAAAAGCTCAGGGACAGCACGCAAGCCCTGAGTTCAAGCCCTAGGGGTCAGCATGAGAGCTCGTGGGCACATACAGACACAAATTTAACAAAATACCATTGGTATAAAACAGTCTTTAGCCTCAAGTTAAAAGACATTCAATTGGATTTTTTTATGGAAAGAAGTTAAATAGCTTATTAATTAAAAGTTTTTTTTTTGTTTTTTTGGGGGGTCTGGTCGTGGGGCCTGA
>NW_012267269.1:5086684-5091254 GCF_000151885.1 Dipodomys ordii
TTTTTTTTTTTTTTAAATACTTATGTATGTAGGCATTTGGGTATGAGCTTACTGTGATATTTAAAAACTTTTTTTTTTTTTTTTTGCCAGTCCTGGGGCTTGAATTCAGGGCCTGGGCACTATCTTTGTGCTTCTTTTGCTCAAAGCTAGCACTCTACCACTTGAGAGCCACAGCACTCTTTGTGGCTTTTTCTGTTTATGTGGTACTAAGGAATCGAACCCAGGGCTTCATGAATGCTAGCAAGCACTCAACCACTAAGCCACTTTCCCAGCCCCTAAAAACATTTTTTTTTTTTTTTTGAGACAGTCTCACATACCTCAGAATGGCATGAAACCTAAGACTTTTCCTTCTTCCTCTGTTCCTCTGTTTAAGTGCTGGGATTACAGTTATTCACTGCCATCTCTGATGAAAACTTTTTTGTTTTTGTTATTATGAAGGTGATATACAGAGGGGTTACAGTTACATAAGTCAGGTAATGAGTACATTTCTTTTTGGGCAGTGTCACCCAAAAACTTTCAGAAAAAACACCCCACATAAATTCAAAAGAAAAATTGAGAGTGTTCTCATTTATCTTACATTTATATCTTTCTGTACTGTGTTTCTGTTATACTTATATACATAGTAATTAGAATAATGAACTAATCTAACTATACTTGCATATGATTCTGTGTGTGTGTGTGTGTGTGTATTTTGCCATACCTGGCAAGGCTTTGGCACTGTCCCTGAGCTTCTTTTCTCAAGGCTGGCACTCTAGTACTTGACAGTGCCACATCTGCCTTTTTCTGTTTATGTGGTACTGAGGAATCTAACCCAGGACTTCAGGCATGCTAGGCAAGCACTCTACCACTAAGCTATATTCCTAGTCCTGATTTTCTGATTTATACTTGGCATGTTTTTCCTGGCATACTACTGTTTGTTTATTTATTTATTTATTTTGGTCTGGGGCTTGAACTCTGGGCCTGGGCACTGTCCCTTAGCTCTTCAGCTCAATGTGAGCACTCTACCATTTGAGCCACAGCGCCACTTCCGGTTTTCTGGTAGATAATTGGAGATCAGAGTTTCACAAACTTTCCTGCCTGTGCTGGCTTTGAACCATGATCCTCAGATCTCAGCATCTTGAGTAGCTAGGATTACAGGCGTGAGCCACCAGTTCCCAGCTGACTACTGTTGTTTTGTAACTTTGTAGTATTCTGAAATTTTATTTTCCCTAGCTTAATTTTAATAGCTATACCTTTGTACCCTTAAAATAATGGTATAGTGAGATAATTTTGCCAATGTAAAAGTTTATAGCACTTTTCAAACTTGATTTTTTGTAGGGTGGAGGCAGAGATAGGGGGACCCAGAGCCTTGTGCAAGCGTAAGCAAGTATTCTGCTATTGAGCTGTATCCCCAACCTTTGGATTTTTGGGACAGGATCTAGGTAGGTAGGTCAGGTGGCCATCAAATTCATGATGCACCTACCTTAGCCTCCTAGGTGCTGGGATTACAGGTGTGCACCACCATGCTTGGATCTTTTTGATTCTTTGAAAAGGTTAATTTTTCTTGGTACTCCTTCTTTTGCAGTAGAACTATTTCAGTATTGTATCTAATGGAGAATTGAAGCATATGGAACATGTAGAGTGAAGATTGAGTAGAAATAAAAATCTAATTCAAAATTCTGACAATTGTTAAAAGTTTCTGGGAGGGTTAATTTCTTTTGCAATATAAGAAATAACATAGTTCTTAATTTCAGTAATACTGTGGGACTTAAATATTTCTAAGTATTTCTGTTACAACAAACTTAATATCTACAAATTCATATTTATTTTTGGAATATAGAATAGTTATAAGAAGTCTTACAGTTATAAAACAGTAATCAAAATCTTTAAAATATTTTGGGGGTTCTTCTAATGTAGTTTTTTAAAATGTGTATGTGTTGTTCATCAATCTTTTAATTTAGGAATGCTTAGATCCTGAAAGCATAAATGTTACTTTATACTTATAGAACTTTTTTTACTCATGAAAAAAAGTTCTAGCAAATACTGGTATCTCTGCTAGGGATCGAAAGAGGAGTAGGATGACATAAAAAGTCAATATTGGGCTGGGAATGTGGGTGAGTGGTAGAGTGCCTGTGTATCATGCGTGCAGCCTCAGTACCACATAAACAGAAAAAGCCAGGAGTGGTGCTGTGGCTCAAATGGTAGAGTGCTAGCCTTAAGCAAAAGAAGCTCAGGGGACAGTACTCAGGCCCTGAGTTCAAGCCCCAGAACTGACCGCCCCCCCAAAAAAAAGAAAGTGAATATTAAGGCCTAATAAGATAAACAGTCTTACATTAGAAAAAGCACCATAACTACAGCCTAACAATTACAAAATACAGCAAACAAAAGATGAAATAAACACCTAATTTATAGATTGAGATGGTTACAAAGTAGAAAACGTTTGACCTCAAAGAATGCTCAAAAGGCACACAGTAGCCAAGGCGCTGGTGGCTCATGCCTGTAATCCTAGCTACTCAAGAGGCTGAGATCTGAGGATCGGCCGTTCAAAGCCAGCCTGGGCAGGAAAGTCCGTGAGACTCTCACTTCCAATAAACCACTGGAAAACCAGAAGTGGCACTGTGGCTCAAGCGGTAGAGTGCTCGCCTTGAGCTGAAGAGCTGAGGGACAGAGCCCAAGCCCAGAGTTCAAGCCCCATGACCGACCAAAAAAAAAAAAAGGCACACAGTAATGAAATAATGTGACAGATATTAGACTAGGGAGTATGAATCAAGCTGTAGAGCCTAGCAAGCCTGAGGCCTGAGTTCATACCCTACCACTGCCAAACAAAACAAAATGATTTCTTTTTTTTTGTTGGTTCTGGGGTTTGAACTCTGGGCCTGGGTACTGTCCCTCAGGTCTTCAGCTCAAGGCAAGCACTCTAATCACTTGGGCCACAGCGCCACTTCCAGTTTTTGAGTGGTTAATTGGAGATAAGAGTCTCATGGCAACTTTTCTGCCTGGGCTGGGTTTGAACATTGATCCTCAGATCTCAGCCTCCTGAGTAGCTAGGGTTACAGGGGTGAGTCACCGGTGCCCAGCAAAATGATTTTCTTTTTTTTTTTTTGGGTCCGGTCATGGGGCCTGAACTATGGGCCTGGGCGCTGTCCCTCAGCGCTTCAGCTCAAGGCTAGTGTTCTACCACTTGAGCCACAGTGCCACTTCCGGCTTTTTTCTTTTTGCTTATGTGATGCTGAGGAATCGAACCCAGGGCCTCATGCATGCAAGACAAGCACTCTACCACTGAGCCACCTTCCCAGCCCCTAAAATGGTTTTCTTTTAAAGTGACTTGTACAAGTACTTTCAGAGAGAAGTGAATGGGAAATTGGAGGAAATAGGGGATATGCCATCAGCCTTTATTTGTTTGTTTATTTATTTATTTTTGCTTATTTATTATTGGTACCAAGACTTAAAACTCAGGGCTTCATGCTCACTCAGCTGTCTTGCTTAGTGTTGACGCTACCACTTGATGGAGGAATAAGCAGAACTAAAAAGTAAGTAAGAAAGAGGGTACAGGGGTTGGGAAGGTGGCTCAGTGGTAGAGTGCTAGCCTTGAGCTGAAGAGCTGAGGGACAGGGCCCAGGCCCAGAGTTCAGGCCCCACGACCGGAACCACAAAAAAGAAAGAGGCTACAAAATGGCCTGTACCAGGGCTGGGAAGGTGGCTCAGTGGTAGAGTGCTTGCCTTGCATGTATGAGGCCCTAGGTTGGATTCCTCAGTACCACATAAACAGAAAAGGCTAGAAGTGGCACTATGGCTCAAGTGGTAGAGTGCTAGCCTTGAGCTGAAGAATTCTAATCCCAGCTTAGAATTCAAGCCCCAAAACTGACAAATAAAAAATAAAAAAATAAAAAAATTGACCATACCAGATATATAAAAACAAAACCAATACAAAGAAAAGTCAGAACCAGAGCGCTAGCTTTGAGCTGAAAAGCTGAGGGACAGCGCTCAGGCCCAGAGTTCAGGCCCCACGACCAGGCCCCACCCCCCAAAAACAAAAAGTCAGAACCAAGAGGTGACATTGTCCAAAAAGAAATGTACTATTTGCAGGCTGGGAAGGTGGCTCAGTGGTAGAGCGCTTGCCTTGCATGCATGAGGCCCTGGGTTCGATTCCTTAGCACTACATAAGCAAAAAATAAAAAAGCTGGAAATGGCGCTGTGGCTCAAGAGTGGTAGAGTGCTAGCCTTGAGCTGAAGAGCTGAGGAACAACACCCATAGTTCAGGCCCCATGACCGTACCAAAAAAAAAAAGAAAAGAAAACAAAAGAAATGTACTATTTGCTTGCCTTGCATGAGGCCCTGGGTTTGATTTGTCAGCTCCGCATAAGCAGAAAAAGCCCGAAGTGGCACTGTGGCTTAAATGGTAGAGTGCTAGCCTTGAGCTGAAGAGCTGAGGGACCGTGTCTAGGCCCCGAGTTCAGGCCCCATGACCTACAAAATAAATAAATAAATAAAATGTATTCTTTACCAGACTTACGTAACTGTAACCCTTCTGTATATCATCTTTATACTAACAATAAAATAATTTATTTTTTTCTTTTCTTTTTTTTTTTTT
>NW_012267269.1:5091304-5094304 GCF_000151885.1 Dipodomys ordii
CCCTCAGCTCTTCAGCTCAAGGCTAGCACTCTACCACTTGAGCCACAGCGCCACTTCCAGCTTTTTTTCTTTTTGCTCGTGGTGTTGAGGAATGAAACCCAGGGCCTCATGCATGCAAGGCAAGCGCTCTACCACTGAGCCACCTTCCCAGCCCAATTCATTTTTTTCTAAAAAAAAGTCAGACTTAACACAAAAGGGGCAACAAACACAGACTTTTATAAAGAAAGTATGAATATTTATTTTTTGTTGGTCGTGGGTCTTGAACTCTGGGCCTGGGCGCTGTCCCTGCGCTCTTCAGCTCAAGGCAAGCACTCTACCACTTGAGCTACAGCCACTTCCAGTTTTCTGGTGGTTAATTGGAGAGAAGAGTCTCACAGACTTTCCTGCCTGGGCTGCTTGGAACTATTATCTTCAGATCTCAGCCTCCTGAGTAGGTAGGATTACAGGCGTGAGCCACCAGTGCCCAGCCAAACTATGGATTGTTGATTGTTCTTGTTTGTGTGTGTATACACATATATTGTGAATGTATGTATTGTAGGAATCACATAATTCTGAGTGGGTGGCCTCTGACCCACTCAGCAGTCAATAAGGACAGATGGCAGACAGTTGGTACTTCACAAGCCTAAAGCATAAAGCTTTATTGCTATAGTCTCAGTCCATGGGATTTTCTCCTGGTCACCGAGGGTAGAGACACGTGCCATGATCAAGTCTTCAAAATCCCACTTTCCTTTAATGGTCTCTCTGTGGGTAATTTGAGCAACATCTGTTCTCTGAGGACAACTGTAACATCAGCATAAGAGGCCATCTAACCTGCTCCTCTGCTGAGTGTCCTGCAGGGAGTCCCAAGGCCCCTTCACTTCTAGGCGGCTGGAGCAGTAGCTCTGGGATTTTAGCTTCCTTTAATGGTGCCCTAATAGTCATTTTGAGCTACACCTTCAGTCCTCTGTTGGCAACTGCATTGTCTGCAACACCAATGCCTCTACTGCATGACTTGGCAGGGAGCCTCATGTCTTCATTGAATACTGGCAGCCATTCCAAGCAGCTTCTAAGCTGCCTATAGTTTAAACATCCCTGTGGAGCCAGGTTGGACACTCTTGTTACTAACCACCCCTTAGGACTGACCTACATCTGAAGTCTATGACAATGACGTCCTGTAACTCATTAAGCATGATTGTTCTTTGTTCCCAGGGCTCCAGAGTAACAGAATCTCCAAGAATAGTCTGTCAAAATGGCATCTTATTGTTGCCCTCTGGGATAAGGGGAGCCATGGAATAACTTTTCTTCACCAAGATGTTTCCCACACCAGAGCCGTTAACTGCCTCACAAATCCATGTACTGGGGTTAAAGCTTGTGTGTTGTGGGGACTTTTCTTGCAGATAGAATTGGTTGTCTGGGGATGAGAATGTGGCTTAGTGGTCGAGTGCTTGCCTGGCATGCATGAAGCCCTAGCTTCCATTCCTCAGTATCACATAAACAGAAAAAGCTGAAAGTAGTGCTGTGGCTCAAGTGGTAGAGAGCTAGCCTTGAGCAGAAGAAGCTCAGGGACAGTGCCCAGGCCCTGAGTTCAACCCCAGGACTGGCATGGAAAAGAAAGAAAAAGGAAAGGAAAGGGAAGGAATGAAGGAAGGAAGGAAAGAAGGAAAGAATTGGTTGTCTGCTTTACTTTGTAATGGAGCTTTCAGCTCCCTCCACGTATCAGAACAGTTATGGGCTCAGAACTCTTTGCTGCATTTGTTTCTCTCTACTTTTTTTTTTCCCCTCCCTACTACCTCCTTTGTGATTGATGGTTCTCTTTCTTCAGAATCTATTTCTTCTGTGTCACTAGACTCTCTTCATTCACAGAGGGAAAGTGGCAAATGCTCCTAATTTGGCATCTTGTCCTCTCTGTTAGTAACATGTTCTCCTAAAGCTCTTTATGCATAAATCTTAGACATTTTCCAACTCTTATTTGTTGCATGTTTGTTTGTTTGCTTTGCTGGTCCTGGGCTTGAACTCAGTCCTGGGCACTATCCTTGAGCCTCTCTGTGCTCTAGGCAAGCGCTCTCCCACTTGAGCTACAGCTCCACTTCTGGCTTTTTCTGTTTATGTGGTACTGAGGAATTGAACCCAGGTCTTCATGCATGTGAGGCAAGTACTCTACTACTAAGTCACATTCCCAGCTGTTGCATGTTTTGTTTGTTTTGCCAGTCTTGGGGCTTGAACTAAGGTCCTGGGCACTGTCCCTGAGCTTTTTTTCCCCCCCTTCCCCCACCAAAAATAAAATCATCATACAGTATCTTTTTTTTTTTTTTTTTTTTTTCGGTCATGGGGCCTGAACTTGGGCCTGGGTGCTGTCCCTCAGCTCTGCAGCTCAAGGCTAGTGTTCTACCATTTGAGCCACAGCCCCACTTCCAGTTTTCTGGTGGTTTATTGGAGATAAGAGTTTCAGGGCCTTTCCTGTCTGGCCTGGCTTTGCACTGCGATCCTCATATCTCAGCCTCCTGAATAGCTAGGATTACAGGCGTAAGCCACCAGTGCCCAGCTTATACAGTATCTTGAACTGTCAAAAGCAAAATAACTGTGAGCAACAGTCCTTCACAGTCCTAATCCTGAAGTTCTAAGCATCCCCTGCTCATACCAGCAAGGGCATTTTCACAGCAAAATAGTAGAAATGAAAGGAATCATGGCACAATGGATTTCTAAATTCTGTTATCTGCCATTGGTTCTGGGGCTTGGTACCTGTCCCCTTTAGACTATCTGCTGTTCATTCCAAAATCATCTTTAACTGAAAAGGTATCAGATCATAAGCAAGATTAATGACTGTTAGAGAATAAAGGAGTTCTGCTTGCATGCTGGCTTCTGTAAGAAGAAAATTAACATGACAGCTTTTAGAGTGCTTGAACTACCTTTAGAAACTATCATACATTCTTTTTTTTTTTTTGTCAGTCGTGGGGCCTGAACTCTGGGCTGGGCGCTGTCCCTGCGCTCTTCAGCTCAAGGCAAGCACTCTACCACTTGAGC
>NW_012267269.1:5095360-5100166 GCF_000151885.1 Dipodomys ordii
TATCCAGGAACCTCAGTCCAATTTCAGCCTCTCAAGTAAGTAGGATTGCAGGTGTGAACCACCTCACTCACCTATGTGTTTTTTAATCCCTTCCTGTTAGCCTTTATCTTTGCCTGGATAATGGATGCTTATAGAATTAGTGTTTTGTTTTTTTTGCCTGTCATGGGGCCTGAGCACTGCCTCTGAGCTTCTTCGGCTCAAGGCTAGTGCTCTACACCTTGAGCCACAGCGCTTCAGGCTTTTTTCTGTTTATGTGGTAGTGAGGAATCAAACCCAGGGCTTCAAGCATGCTAGGCCAGCCCTTTACCACTGAACCACACTCGCAGCCCTAGAATTATTATTGAAAGGTTGTGTTGTAATTCTTTTGTTTATCTGCTTACCATGGAGATTCTGTATTGTTATGGTTGTGTTTATCCTTCTTTTCTCTTTTTAGGATACTGTTAAGTACCTTTTGCAGTGCTGGCTTAGTGGTGGTTAAGTTTTTGTTTATCATGGAAGGTTTTTATTCTTTATAATCGAGAAGCATAGCTTTGCTGTATTTGGTAACCCAGGTTCCCAGTTATTTTCTTTTAGAGCTTGAAGTACCTTATTCCATGCTTTACTTGCCTTTACAGTTTCTATTGAGAAATTTGTTATAATTCTGGATAGTTTACCTTTATATGTGACTTGGTGCCTTGTTCTTGCAAATATTCTTTTCCTTGTTCAGAATACTTGCTGCTGTAAGTATGCTATGATATGTAGGGAGTGCTTTTTTTCTGGTCTTGTCTGGTATACTAAAAGCCTATTGTACATAGAAATTTGGGGATGGGGAATTTTCTAGCATTATTTTATTGAACATATTTTTTTTGGGGGGGGTCTGGTCATGGGGCCTGAACTCTGGGCCTGGGCGCTGTCCCTCTTCAGCTCAAGGCTAGCACTCTACCACTTGAGTCACAGCGCCACTTCCGGCTTTTTTCTTTTTTGCTTATGTGGTGCTGAGGAATCGAACCCAGGGCCTCATGCATGCAAGGCAGGCGCTCTACCACTGACCCACCTTCCCAGCCCCTTGAACGTATTTTCTAACTTTAGCTTGAAAATCTTCTTCTTCTATGCCTGTGTTTTCCAGGTTTGGTTTTTGTAATGGTGTCCCAGAGGTTTTGTACATACCAGAGAGTAATTATTTGTCCCATTTGGGTTTTTTGTTGTTGTTGTTGTTGTTGGTCATGGGACTTGAACTCTGGGCCTGAACGCTGTCTCTCAGCTCTTCAGCTCAAGGCTAGTGCTGTACCACTTGAGCCATAGCGCCACGTCTGGTTTTCTGAGTGGTTTATTGGAGATTAGAGTCTTATGGACTTTCCTGCCTGGGCTGGCTTTGAACCACTATCAGATCTCAGCCTCCTGAGTAGCTAGAAATTACAGGTGTGAGCCACCTGTACCTGGCTAGTTCTGGGGTTTTAACTCATGGCTTGGCACTGTCTTCAAGTCTCTTTGTGCTCAAGGCTAATGCTCTACCACTTGAGCCACGGCACCACTTTGGGCTTTTTCTGAGTGGTTTATTGGAGATAAGCGTCTTGGGTTCTTTTCTGCCCAGGCTGGCTTTGAAGCACAATCCTCAGATCTCATCCTTCTGAGTAGCTAGGGTTACAGACGTGCACCACTGATGGCCGGCTTGGCCCCTTTTTTGCTTAGTTTTTAACCAGTCCGGTAGCTTGAACTCAGGGCCTGGTCACTGTCGCTGAGCTTCTTTTGCTCAAGGCTAGGACTTTACCATTTGAGCCACATCACCACTTCTGGCTTTTTCTATTTGTGTGGTACTGAGAAATTAAACCCAGGGCTTAATGCATGCTAGGCAAGTACTTTACCACTAATCCACATCCCAGCCTGTCCCCCTTGTTTTTAAACCCTAATACTGTTTCTTTCTTTCTCTTTTCTTTTCTTGTCGATTGTGGGGCTTGAACTCTGGGCCTGGGAGTTGTCCCTCAGCTCTTCAGCTCAAAGCGAGTGCTCTACCATCTGAGCCACAGCACCACTTCCGGTTTTCTGGTGGTTTATTGGAGATAAGAGTCTCAGGGACTTTTCTGCCTGGGCTGGCTTTGAACCGTGATCCTCAGATCTCAGAGTCCCAAGTAGCTACGATTACAGGTGTGAGCCACCCGTCCTGGCTCTGTTTTTTTTTTTTTTTCCTTAACCTAGCCTGCTGGCTAGGTTTTTTTTTTTTTTTTTTATCATATTCTTTTTAGATCTATTGAGCTTTTCATTTCCAGAATTTCAGTGCCATTTTTTTTTCAGAATTTGTATATCTTTGTTGAATTCCTCTTTTATCTCCTTGTTTCATTCAGTTATTTATTTGTAATTATTAGAATTTATCCAGTTATTCATCTGAGATTTCATCCATGTCACTATCTTTTTTTTTTTTTTTTTGGTCAGTTGAACTCTGGGCCTGGGTGGTGTCTCTGAACTCTTCAGCTCAAGGCTCAAGCTCTACCACTTGCCCACTGCCAGTTTTCTGAGTGGTTTATTGGAGATAAGAGTCTCATGGGCTTTCAGCCTCCAGAGTAGCTGGAATTACAGGCGTGCGCCATCAGTGCTTGGAACTGTTAGCTTTTGTAGAAATCATAGTGTCTTGTCTTCCTCCATCCCTCCCTTCCCTCCCTAGCCTCCCTTCCCTTTCTCCACCCCTCTCCTCCCTCTCCTCTCCTCTCTTCTTTTCTCCTCCCCTCCCCTCCTTTCCCTTCCCTTCCTTTCCCTCCCTCCCTCCCTTCCTTGTCAGTTGTAAGGCTTGAACTCAGGACTTGGGTGCTGTCCTAGGGCTTGGGTGTTGCCTGCTCAAGGCTAGCACTCTACCACTTTGAGCCACAATGCCACTTCTGTCTTTCTAGTGGTTAATTAATTGGAGGTAAGAGTCACAGGGACTTCTTTCTCCAGGCTGGCTTTGAACTTTGATCCTCAGATCTCAGCCTCCTGAGTAGCTAGAATTGCAGGTGTAATCTACCAGTACCTGGCTCCTGTTTCATATGTTTCTGTATTTCTGTAGAAATCTGAGGGAAAATTAAATAAGTGATTATTGTTATGTGCTATATGACACATTGTTGGAAAAAGACACTGTAGGCAAAAACTGTTAAAATGATAATAGCAAGAGTGTAGAATGACAATTTGATTTTAAGTCTGAAGAATATTCTAATTGACTATTACTAACTCAAGGACTTGTTTTACTTGTAGTGAACCATGATAAAATACTTTCCTTAGTTAATGTTCCCCTTGCCCCCCCCCCTTTTTTCCTCTTTAGGAAAGTGAACAGCAGCCATGATAGAAGACAAAGGTCCAAGAGTTACAGACTACTTTGTTGTGGCAGGTCTCACAGATACATCTACTCTTTTGGATCAAGAAATAAATCGTTTAGATACTAAGTCAACTGGACCTAAGGCTCCAATTACAGATATTGCTGTTATTAACAAATCAGCTGGGGAAACAGTACCTGAAGGCTACACCTGTGTTGAAGCCACTCCGTCAGCGCTCCAAGCAAACTTGAATTATGGAAGTCTGAAAAGCCCAGAAGTTTTCCTGTGTTACAAGAGAGGGAGAGATAAACCACCCCTTACAGATATTGGGTAGGTGACTTTTCTTTTTCTTTCAAAGGGACATTTATTAACTACCTCTTACAGATTTGGGGTATAGTGACTTTTCTTTTTCTCTCATGAAGGGAATAACATTTAAGGTATATAGTAGTAGAAATTTAAAGACCTTGATGATGATGTTTATTTCAAGATTAAGTCAAGTAGTCAGGTACTGGTGGCTCACTCCTGAGTGTTGTCCTTCAGCTCTTCAGTTCAAGGCTAGTGCTCTACCTACCACTTGAGCCACAGCGCCACTTGTGGTTATCTGTTAGTTTATTGGAGATAAGAGTTTCATAGCCTTTCCTGCCTGGGCTGGCTTTGAACATTGATCCTCAGATCTCGGCCTCATGAGTAGTTAGGATTAGAGGTGTGAGCCACCATCTCACAGCTTGACTGGCTTCTTTTACATAGTGTGTGTCGGCTTTATCCACTTTGTACCAGTTGTTAGTACTTCATTCCTCCTTATTACTGAGCTATACCACATTAATTGCCATGTGGCTATACCACAATTTATGACCATGATACATACTAATGCTGTTGTGAATATATGTGCACAAACATTTTTGTGGATGTCTTTTCATGTTTTTTGGGTATATACCTAGAATAGGCTTGATGGATTGAGTGAAAATTGAATGTTCCTTTTGAAGAACTGTCAGACTTTTCCAAAGTGGTTTCTTTTTTTTTTTTTTGTGCCAGTCCTGGGGCTTGAACTCAGAGCCAAGACTCTTTCCCTGAGCTTTTGTGCGTAAGGCTAGTGCTCTACCACTTTAAGCCACAGCTCTATTTCCGACTGTTTTTGGTAGTTAATTGGAGATAGGAGTCTTAGGCTTTTCTGCATTGAACCTTGATCCTCACATCTCAGCCCTAGCTAGGATTAGGCATGATCCACTGGCACCCCAGGAAGGGGACTGGTTTCTGCCAGCAATATATGAGGATTCAAATTTCTTCACATCCTCACCAAAATTGTTATTATCTTCTTCTTTTTGTTTTTTTTTTGTCCAGTCGTGGGGCCTGAACTCTGGGCTTGGGCGCTATCCCTCAGCTCTTCACCTCAAGGCTAGAGCTCTACCACTTGAGCCACAGCACCACTTCCAGCTTTTTTTTTTTTCTGCTTATGTGGTGCTGAGCAATCGAATCCAGGGCCTCATGCATGCAAGGCAAGCGCTCTACCACTGAGCCACCTTCCCAGCCCTGTTATCTTTTTTTTTTTTTT
>NW_012267269.1:5104746-5112934 GCF_000151885.1 Dipodomys ordii
GGTTTTCTGGTGGTTAATTGGAGATAGGAGTCTCACAGTCTTTCCTGCCCGGGCTGGCTTTGAACTGCGATCCTCAGATCTCAGCCTCCTGAGTAACTAGGATTACAGGCGTGAGCCAGCGGCGCCCGGCTATAATTCTCATTTTTTAATGATTCTTAACTTTAATTTTTTAAAGAACAGTGCTGAATATCAAATCCAGAGCTGACTGGCTTCACATTTTATGATTCATAATGACTTTCTATTTAATGATGTAGAAAAAAATCCTGCATATTTAATCCTATTCTATTTAATCATGTAGAATAAATCTTACATATTTAGTATATTTAATCTTATATATAATGGATATTCAGGAAAAGGATACTTTAAGAATTGTTTTGCTTTTTGAAAATTTTGTTTTAGTTTGGGTTTTTGAAATAAGGGCTCAGTATGTAGTTAAAAGATTGCCTGCCTTGTCGGGCGCTGGTGGCTCACACCTATAATCCTAGCTACTCAGGAGGCTGAGGAACTGAAGATCCAGTCCAAAGCCGGCCTGGGCAGGAAAGTCCATGAGACTCTTTTCTCCAATAAACCACTAGAAAAACCGGAAGTGGTGCTGTGGCTTAAGCAGTAGAGCGCTCGCCTTGAGCTGAAGAGTGCAAGGACAGCGCCCAAGCCCAGAGTTCAAGCCCCACGACCGACCAAAAAAAAAAAAAGATTGCCTGTAACTGGCTGTATACTGGCCTTATGCCTTGGCCAAGTATTTTGATTATAGGTATGTATTACTCTTCCTTTTTTCCGTCCCTTTTCCTTTTCCCTTTCTTTTCATCCCTTTTTTCTTTTCCCTTTCTGTTTCTTTTCATTCTTCTGTTTTCTTTTCCTTCCCCCACTTCATAAATCCTAGTATTGTTTCTGTTGCAACAATAGTGGTTTTATTAATTTTGGTTTGCAGTGATATCTTCAAGGACAGTTGCAGAGAGAGTGGGTGGGAGTGTCCTTTACATTATCAAAAGTATTGTAGCTTTGGTTCCCTCCACCCCCCAGTCTTGGGGCTTGAACTCTGCCTGGGCACTGTCCCTGAGCCTTATCATCCAAAGGCTAGCTCTCTCCC
The DNA here is from genome assembly GCF_000151885.1 of Dipodomys ordii. Lineage (NCBI taxonomy): Eukaryota > Metazoa > Chordata > Mammalia > Rodentia > Heteromyidae > Dipodomys > Dipodomys ordii. The sequence goes on from NW_012267269.1 coordinate 5,105,834, forward strand.
ACTTTGAGCCATAGTGCCACTTCTGTTTTTTTTGGGTGTTAATGGAGATGAGAGTGTTAAAGGCTTTCCTGTTTGGTCTTGCTTTGGACCACAGTCCTCAGATCTCAGCCCCCTGAGTAGCTAGGATTATAGACGTAATCCACCTGCACCCTGCTTTGTAGCTTTGCTTTTCCTGAACCATCAACTATTACTCTCTGACTTTTTTCCTTTGTTGGCAAGAGGGCTTAGTGAAAAAACTGGCTCATCATAATCACTTTTAATATTTAATGTTATAACATCTGTTTATCTTCAAGGGAAGGCAAAGTGGTTTCTTCTCATCTGCTTACACAAACTTGAAATGATAGCAGCATTGAAGACTTCCTAAAGCCAAACAAAAATACTGTGGCTTTTTAAAAGGACTAGTGAAAAGAATTCAACATATATATTTGAATTATAGTTATAGCCTAAAGTTTATAGCAAAAGTTTAATGTTGAGTTAGATTTTTTGAAAGTTATTCCAGGCCAAACTGTAGTAGTGGCTGAATGTGGCATAGGCAGAGATGACCATGTGCACCATTGCTCTGAGTGAAGGTAGGCTGATCTTTGGGCCTGATTACCTCACTGCACCTCAAGGACCCCAGGCTTCCCGTGTGGGCCTCAGTGCCTGCTCTGCTTCATGCTTCCTTTTGCAAACACTTGATTGTAGAAATCTAAACCTTGTGAAGCTTTACTGTTTCCTTACTCCTTTCTTTTCTTTTAGTGTTTCCAACCATGTTTTGCTGTTTTGTGCATATAGTTGTTCAGTAAATGAAGGGTTTTGGCTTTTCTTGTTTTTGTGGGTCGTGGCCTGAACTCTGGGCCTGGGTGCTGTCCCTCAGCTCAAGACTAGCTCTCTACCACTGAGCCACAGCGCCACTTCCAGCTTTTTCTGTTTATGTGATGCTGAGGAATCGAACTCAGGGCCTCATGCATGCGAGGCAAGCACTCTACCACAGAGCCACCTTCTCAGCCCCTGGATTTTCTTTGTTCTGGGATTACATTCAGGCCCTTGTGCATGCTAAGCATGCATTTTTCTTAATTACATTTTCAACCCTATAAGCATACTTTTTTTTTTTTTTTTTGGTCCAGGGGCTTGAATTCTGGGCCTGGCCCCTGTCCCTAAGCTCCTCAGCTCAAAGCAAGCTCACTCTATCTCTTGAGCCACAGTGCCACTTCTGGTTTTCTGGTGGCTGATTGGAGATAGGAGTCTGCCAGACTTTCCTGCCCTGGCTGGCTTTGAACCACAATCCTCAAATCTCAGCCTCCTGCGTAGCTAGGATTACAGGCGTGAGCCACTGGTGCCTGGCTTAAGCATACCTTTTTTTTGTTGTTGTTTTTTGTCGGTAGTGGGGCTTGAACCCTGGGCCTGGTTAAGCATACATTTTAATTTAGCATTTTTTATTTTGTTTTTTGAGACAGTTTTCATTATAAGGCTCTGGCTTAAACTTGCCACAGTCCTGCCTCTGCCTCCTGAGTGTAGGGATTACAGAAATGTGCTACCGCATCTGGCTAATCATAGTATTTAAAATTTTTTAAATTGTTATAATGAGGATGATGTACATAGGGGCTATGTTACATAATTTTTTATATATATATATATATATATATATATATATATGTTACATAATTATAGGTTTTAAATAGACTTACATAAAATCTTTAGTTGACATTTAGGAAAATAAATTTCACCTTTTTGTCTTTTGTGAAATTTCATTTATGTTTTATAGTGGGGTTCCAGCGTGTTTCTGTGTTACAAGAAGTCTGTGCCTGCTTCAAATGCATTAGCATATAAAGCTGGTAAGTGAATTAAAGATTTGTCTCTTTACTGTAGATAGTAGTCCATATAAATTGGCCTCAGAGAGGCAAAATGTGTTCCATTATGCCATTTATGTAAGTACCTATTCATAAAATTGAACTGTGTAATGTAGGACAAGTTTTCTTAAATGTATTATCTGCTACAAGTTATACTAATATTTCCTCTTCCCCAGTACAGTATTAGTTAAATTTAAACTTTTACCCAAAGCAGCTTATGTGGAATAGACATTCAAGTTTTTGGTCTACACTTACAGATTTAACAATGTAATGAAAAAATACTTATTCTCTGACCTTTTATATTTTGGAAATCAGAAAGATTTCAAACTGCTTCTTTACTTCTTGTATATTTCCTTCTCTTATCTTTGTGTGTCTGATTTGAAACATATGCTGCTTGCCATGAAAGGTGGACTTGCTTCCTTTCTCCCTTGTTGCAAAGAATCAGCTATATGAAGGAGAGGAGGCCTGAGAAGCTTCTCTGCCATGAAGGTTTTGAGAATTCTATCGCCACATTCTTACCGCACAATAGAGTGTCAAGGGCTGTAAAGATTTAAGTGTGACCTCTTCATCCCACTGGTATGGTGGGGTAAATCTGAAAATGCAGGTATGCTCCAGTTGCAAATAGAAGAGATACTGGAATACTTTTTTGGGAAATGAAGCAGTGCCAATTACTTTTTAATTATGCACAGTTTTTGAAATGAAGGAAAGTCAGGAAAACCCATATTTGAAAACTTTTGTCTTCATAGAAATATTTTTTGCTAATTATTTAATTCATAATACAAAAATAACGACAAAGGGCTGGGAAGGTGGCTCAGTGGTAGAGCGCTTGCCTTGCATGCATGAGGCCCTGGGTTCGATTCCTCAGTACCACATAAACAGAAAAAGCTGGAAGTGGCACTGTGGCTCAAGTGGTAGAGTGCTTGCCTTGAGCTGAAGAGCTGAGGGACAGCGCCTAGGCCCAGAGTTCAGGACCATGACCAGAAAAAAAAAATAACGACAAAGACTAATGATAAAAATTTAGGGTCATAGCTGGGCGCTGGTGGCTCACGCCTGTAATCCTAGCTACTCAAGAGGCTGAGATCTGAGGATCGCAGTTAAAAGCCAGCCCGGGCAGGAAAGTTCATGAGACTCTTATCTCCAATAAACTGCTAGAAAACCGGAAGTGGTGCTGTGGCTCAAGTGGTAGAGCGTTCACCTTGAGCTGAAGAGCACAAGGACAGCGCCCATGCCCAGAGTTCAAGCCCCACGACAAAAAAAAAAAATTAGGGTCATTTTAGAGTATGATGCTGTTAATACGGCTGTAATATATCAGTTGTACATGATTCCCTAAGGTTTTGGGGGAAGGGAATTGGAGGAGAGATATCACTTAAACAGAATTTGCAAAGAGAAGCTTTATAAAAGTATTTATGCACTTGGTAGGAGACAATTTATTTTATTTTATTTTTTTTTTTGGGTCCGGTCATGGGGCCTGAACTCTGGGCCTGGGCGCTGTCCCTCAGCTCTTCAGCTCAAGGCTAGCATTCTACCACTTGAGCTACAGCATCACTTCCGGTTTTCTAGTGGTTTATTGGAGATAGGTTTTCTAGTGGTTTATTGGAGATAGGAGTCTCACGGTCTCTCCTGCCCGGGCTGGCTTTGAACCGCGATTCTCAGATCTCAGCCTTCTGAGTAGCTAGGATTACAGGCGTGAGCCACTGGCGCCCGGCTTTCTTTGTTACTATTAAGGTCATATACAGAGGAGATAGCATTTCATAAGTCAGGTAATGAGTACATTTCTTTTTGTGCAATGGCATCCTGTCCTCTCTCTTTCCCAGTTTTTCCCTCTGGTCCTGCCCACAAGCTCATTTTCACCCTAGTGTTTTGAGTCCTGAATTCTGGGCCTGGGCACTGTTCCTGAGCTCCTTTGGCTCAAGGCTAACACTCTACCACTTGAGCTATAGCACACACTTCCAGCTTTTTCTGTGATTAGAGATCAGAGTCTCAGGCTGTTCTGCATGGGCTGGCTTTGAACCTTTGTCCTCAGAGCTCAGGTTCCTGAGTTGCTAGGATTACAGGCATGAGCCATAGGCACCTGGCCTTTGTCTTTTTTTTTTTTTTTTCTTAGTTGTGGGCTTGAACTGAGGGCCTGGGTACTGTCCCTGAACCTCTTAGTGCTCAAGGCTAGTGCTCTACCACTTGAGCCATAGCACCACTTCTGGTTTTTGAGTGGTTAATTGGAGATAAGAATCTCACAGAGACTTTTCTACACAGGCTGACTTCAACCTGTGATTCTCAGATCAGCCTCCTGAGTGGGTAGTATTGCAGGCATGAGCCACTGGTGCTCAGCTCTTTGTCTTTTTTTTTTTAAAGAAGACTACTATCCTTGCCTGGAACTGGTAGCTCATGCCTATGATCCTAGCTACTCTGGAGGCTGAGATCTGAAGATCTTGGTTTGAAGTCACCCAGACAGAAAAGACCCTGTGAGACTCTTAATCTCTAATCAGCCACCAGAAATGGAGCTGTGGCTCAAAGTGGTTAGAGTGCTAGCCTTGAGCAAAAGAGCTTAGGGACAGCACCCAGGCCCTTAATTCAAGTTGACAAAAAAGAAAAAAAATCCTTAAATTGAAAAGAAAACCATCCTTAACATGAACCTGTCCTTCTTTTTGTCTCCTCCCTTCAATGCAGAGTTTTATATGATGGGAAAGAAAGGCTTATTTCAGGATGTGAAGTGATCCTCGCCACTCCCTATGGTCGCTGTGCCAATGTCAACAACAGCTCTACTTCCTCACAGAGAATCTTTATCACTTACCGAAGGGCTCCTCCAGTTCGACCCCAGAACTCCTTGGCTGTAACTGATATTTGTGTCATTATAACCAGCAAAGGAGAAACCCCTCCTCATACCTTCTGCAAAGTTGACAAAAATCTTAATTGTGGCATGGTAAGAAGAAAATTGTTTCATTTTCAAAGTTTTCTTTTGAAAAACCAAAAGGGATACTTTTGAATTCCTGTTTACAGGAAGGCACATAATTCTCATTTTTTTTTTGTCGGTCATGGGGCTTGAACTCTGGGCCTGGGTGCTGTCCCTCAGCTCTTCAGCTCAAGGCGAGTGCTCTACCACTTGAGCTACAGCGCCACTTCTGGCTTTTTTCCTTTTTGCTTATGTGGTGCTGAGGAATTGAACCCAGGGCCTCAGGCATGCAAGGCAAGCACTCTACCACTGAGCCACCTTCCCAGCCCCTGGTAGGAGACAATTTATATACAGACTTTTGGAGACTTAATTTGAACTCTGAATTCTACCACTTGGACTTGGAAGTTTTTAACTTGGGAGTGGTCCTTGTATTGGTGACATTTGAGTTGATGAGTTGATGTGTGGCTGCTTTGATCAGAAGGGGCTTGTTTATTACTGTTTTTAGAGTGCTTTCTGCTCCTGCCTCCCTGGTCTCCATCTCCAGTTTCCTTTCATTTGTTTTATGTTGCATGTTTCTCATATATTGCTTTTATCTCAATACAGGTATAGAGGTGCTACAATTTCTCTTGCCTTGGCATTTTTTTCATTAGTACACATTCCTCCATTTTTTTCCCCAAAGACTAACTGAAATAGTTGATAAATTATGTGTATATTCTTAGCCATTCTTCACAGGGTGTTGGCATGTATAGAAAAAAGTACACTTAAGATTGGTAATCAGGATTGATTAACTAGAGAATATTGATTTGCATTTTTGTTATATTTCCTTTGAGATAAGCCCATGGGCAATATATAAAAAAGTAAGTTTATTTATTTCTGCTATAGTCAGAGGAAAAAATGGGTTTTGAAAGTTTACACAAATGTTTCCAAGAAAATTGTTAATACAATATCCCCTGCCAATATAACTTATGAAAAAGTGACTTTTAAGGGAAAAGTTGTCACTGTCTTTTTTCTCTAAAAGGTTTAATATTTAGGTATCCAGAAGATGACTATGAGTCCTTCCCACTCCCTGAATCTGTGCCTCTCTTCTGCCTTCCTATGGGAGCCACTATTGAATGTTGGGATCCCCAAACCAAACATCCACTTCCAGTTTTTTCAACTTTTGTCCTGACGGGTTCTTCAGCTGAAAAGGTACATCTTTGCCTTAGTGACTAAACCTATTTTGTCCATGTTTTCATCCTATAATGTGATTTATTTCATATAATATTTATTCAAATCTTATAAGTAGGGCTGGGAATGTGGCTTAGTGATAGAGTGATTGCCTTGCATGCATGAAGCCCTGGGTTCGATTCCTCAGGACCAATAAACAGAAAAAGCTGGAAGTGGCACTGTAGCTCAAGTGGCAGAGTGCTAGCCTTGAGCAAAAGAAGCTCAGGGACAGTGCCTGAGTTCAAGCTCTAGGACTGGCAAGAAAACAAACAAGAACAACAAAAAACACAAACTTGTATATGATATTCATAGCAGTGTTATTCACCATAGACAAGAGCTAGAAACAACTCAAGTGTTTATCAGTGGATACATGAGTAAAAGAAAGTGGTAGGTCCATGCAATAGAATACCATTCAGCCTCTAGGGGCTGAGAAGGTGGCTCAGTGGTAAAGTGCTTGCCTTGCATGCCTGAGGCCCTGGGTTCGATTCCTCAGCACCACATAAGCAAAAAGAAAAAAAAAAAAGAATACCATTCAGCCTCTAAAACGGTTGAAATTCAGATATATATAGCAAATTGGATGAAGTTTGAAAACATGCAAAGTAAAATAAGCAAGACACAAAAGGATAATATTATATGATTCCATTTATAGGAGGTACTGTTAGAATAGGTAAGTTTCAGAGACAAAAAGTAGACTAGGTTAGCAGTGACTTGGATTGGAGGTGGGGGAATAGAAAGTTATAAATGTAAAGGATAAAGAGTTTCTCTTTGGTAGAGAGTGATGGTAATGGTTGTACAACACTGTGAAGTTCAATACTGCTGAATTATGTACTTAAAATGGTAAAAGTACTTTTTTTTTTTTTAACCAGTCCTGGGGCTTGAACTCAGGGCCTGAGCACTGTCCCTGAGTTTTTTTTGCTCAAGGCTAGCACTCTGCCATTTGAGCTACAGCACCACTTCCAGTTTTTTCTGTTTGTGTGTTATGAAAGAATTGAACTCAGGCCTTCATGCATGTACTCTACCACTAAACCACATTCTCAGCCCCTAAGTTTTATCTTGTATGTATTTTATTTTATTTTATTTTTTTTTGGGTCCGGTCATGGGGCCTGAACTCTGGGCTTGAGCACTGTCCCTAAGCTCTTCAGCTCAAGGCTAGTGCTCTACCACTTGAGCCACAGCGCC
>NW_012267269.1:5113459-5115137 GCF_000151885.1 Dipodomys ordii
GGCCTGAACTCTGGGCCTGGGTGCTGTCCCTTAGCTCTTCAGCTCAAGGCTAGCGCTCTACCACTTGAGCCACAGCGCCACTTCTGGCTTTTTTCCTTTTTGCTTATGTGGTGCTGAGGAATCAAACTCAGGGCCTCATGCATGCAAGGCAAGCGCTCTACCACTGAGCCACCTTCCCAGCCCCTGCTTTGTGTTTTTTAGGCAAGCTCTCTATTACTTGAGCCATGCCTGTGGCCCTTATTTTATATTTAGTGAAAGTAAAATAAATGACTGGGGGGCTGGGAAGATGGCTCAGTGGTAGAGTGCTTGCCTTGCATGCCTGAGGTCCTGGGTTCGATTCCTCAGCACCACATAAGCAAAATGAAAAAAGCCGGAAGTGTCGCTGTGGCTCAAGTGGTAGAGTGCTAGCCTTGAGCTGAAGAGCTGAGGGACAGCGCCCAGGCCCAGACTTTAGGACCCACAACCGGATCCAAAAAAAAAGAAATGACTGGGACTTAGCTTGAGGTATAGCATTTGCAGAGTATATGCAGTCCTGGGTCCAATTCCTAGTAGCACAAATGAAAAAACACCCTGTTTATGGTATCATACATCTGTAATCCAAACTCTACTTGGGAGGCAGAAACTGAGAGCATAGTATTTTGCCTGGGCAAAAAGTTGGTGAGACCCTATCTCTACCAATAAACCCAGTGTGGTAACACAGCTCCCAACTGAGAGGAAAGCATAGGTGGGAGAGTGGAAGTTCTTTCCTAGCCCAGAGGAAATGCTCTATGGAAAACAACTAAAGTAAAACTGGGCAAGGAGCGTGGTTGGGGAACTTAATTTTTAAAAACAAACAGAATTCTGTTACTTTATAGGTATATGGAGCTGCTATCCAGTTTTACGAACCCTATTCTCGGGAACTTCTAACAGAGAAACAGCTTATGCAGCTGGGCCTATTGACACCTGTGGAGAGAAAAATGGTCATCAAATCTATCAATTCAAACAAATGCATTTGCTTATTGTCACATTGGCCTTTTTTTGAAGCTTTTAAAAAATTTCTTATGTTTATCTACAAGCTCTCTGTGTCTGGACCACATCCTCTTCCCATTGAGAAGTACGTGTAATGAGTATAGATAGAGTGCTGTCTGGTGGGAAATTGGAGGTGTAAATACATGTTTCATTGTTTTACTTATAGCTCTGAAGTTGAAAGGGCAGGTAAGTCATACTCACCCTGCTTTGTACTTAACTCCCTTCTCTAATTATTGACTGTGAACTTAAGAGTGGTGCTAATGATGTCCAAATGTAACTCTTCTGAGAATTTTGGCTGAAAAGTAACATAAAAATTGTATTGCATGTATTCTATTTTCTTATTCTCTAATAAACATGACATACTCATATACTCTCCAGACAAGTGGCCAATCCAAGTTCTAAATATAAAATATCTTTAAATTGATGTAGACATTAGTAAGGATGAGCTAGTTCATGTTAAATGTAAAGTTTTGGTCTTAGTATGCAACACAATTCTTATTTTTCCTCAGTTTGTAATTCTCTGTCATAAAAATCTTTTGTAAGAAAAAAAAATAAGGGGCTGTAAAGGTGGCTCAGTAGAGCGCTTGCCTTGCATGCATGAGGCCCTGGGTTCGATTCCTCAGCACCACATAAGCAGAAAAAGCCAGAAGTGGCACTGTGGCTCAAGTGG
>NW_012267269.1:5115187-5119952 GCF_000151885.1 Dipodomys ordii
CCACAGCGCCACTTCCGGCTTTTTTTTTCTTTTTGCTTATGTGGTGCTGAGGAATTGAACCCAGGGCCTCTGGCATGCAAGGCAAACGCTCTACCACTGAGCCACCTTCCCAGCCCGACATTTGTGTATTTTATGACAAATGTATGTTTATATCTTTGCCTGCTCTTTGAAATATAAATTATTTTTTATAAAAGAAAAGCAAATCGTTTATTAATAATACAGCATGCATATATGCAGTCTGAACTCAGGGCAGTAGTTGTAATTTGGGGCCTTTGTGTCATTGAACAAAGAACTATGTAGAGAATTGACAGTACAAAGGGAAAGGAGGTTTCAGGAACAGCAGACTGGGCAGATTAATATATGGGAGAACTAGTACAATATATGAGATTTGTTACATGGTGCCATTTCTGGACAGGTGTATCTGATAATTAGGAGCCTAAAATTTCTTTCAGGCAAATGGGTGTTTGGTAGGAAAGAGAGGTTTGTGTTCTGTTTCTCAGTTGTCTTCTGTTTAAAGTCATTTTCCTGGAAAGGGGAAAGGAAAAAGGGAGAATGCCAGAGGGGGTGACTCTGATCTAGATTCATTGTATATATAAATGTACTTTTTAAAAACCCCTGTGCAACTAATTGGTGCTAATTTAAAAAAGGAACAACAGCAAAAGAAGCTTAATGACAAGGTAGAATATTTGGGATGTAGCAGGGGTGGGGATGTTTTTTGATCTCCTTTTGTGCCAGATACTGTTTAGAGCTGATACTACAGTACTGACAAATAATAACCCAGGATCCAGTATCCAGATGACTTAGAAGCTGTGTATATTGTGGTACAAGAGAGGCAGGCCTGATCTGTAAGTTGGCAGGCCAACATCAAGGTGCTATTTATAGCCTTTTATATGTTGACAGAATTTGTGAATGGTGAGCCTTCACATGGAAGAAGTAGAAGGCCAAAAAATGAAATTGTTTTATTGTATCTTGATTTGTTTTGTTTTTCTTATCTCATTTTGGAGATCAGAATGACCTTGAACTTCCACTTTTCAGTCTTAGGAGTGCTAGAATTACAGACATATGCTACCACATCCCAGAGGCTAGCACTCTACCACTTGAGCCACAGTGCCACTTCTGGCTTTTTTTCCCCTGTTTATGTGGTACAGAGGAATCAAACCCAGGGCTTCATATATACTAGGCAATCACTCTAATCACACTAAGCCACAAGCCCTTTTTTGTTTTTTTTTTTTGGGTCCGGTCGTGGGGCCTGAACTTGGGCCTGGGTGCTGTCCCTCAGCTCTTCAGCTCAAGGCTAGTGCTCTACCACTTGAGCCACAGCACCACTTCCGGCTTTTTTTTTTCTGCTTATGTGGTACTGAGGAATAGAACACAGGGCCTCATGTATGCAAGACAAGCACTCTACCACTGAGCCACCTTCCCAGCCCCAGCTGGCTTATTTTGAACTGTAATCCTTCTGTTTACCCTTGAAGTAGCTGAAATTATAGATATGAATCACCATACTCAGTCTTGAATTTGTTTTTCACATAGGGTCCCCCTATGTAGCTCCAGGCTGGCATAGAACTTGATATCTAGACCAGGCTGTCCTTGAACTCAGAATTCTCCTATTTTAGCCGCATGAGTACTAGCATTTATACATCATGGCAAGCTTTCAGTCTAAAAATGAATGAATGAATGAATGAATGAATGAATGAATGAATTTAATAGTTTAGTTGTATGCGTACTGGGGCTTGAACTCATGGCCTCGAGCTGCTTGGGTTAATTGCTCACTGTCCTCTACCTCAGGCCACACCTCTAACCCAGCCAGGTTTTTGTTGTTGTTATTGTTGTTGTTTGTCCATAATGGGGCCTGAACTCAGAGCCCTGGTACTATCCCTGAGCTCTTGCTCAAGACTAGTACTCAACCACTTTGAGTTACAACTCTTGGTTTTCTAGTTGAAGAAAAGCATCTCACAGACTTTCCTACCCCAGCTGGCTTTGAACCACAATCCTCAGATCTTAGCTTCCTGAATTTCTAGAATAACAGGCTTGAGCCACCAGGCACACAGCTTAACCTGGCCTTTTGCTAGTTAATTGGAGATGGAATCTCATAGACTTTCCCACCTGGGTTGGCTTTAAACTGTGAAACCGGAAATAGAGGTGTGGCTCAAGTGATAGAGCATCAAGTAGCTAGAGTAGCAGGCCCTGGGTTCAGGCCCCTAGTACTGGCATAGAAACAAACAAAAGGTGCTGGGAATGTGGCATAGCAGTAGAGTGCTTTCCTAGCATGCATAAAGCCCTGGGTTCGATTCCTCAGTACCACATAAACAGAAAAAGCTGGAAGTGGCACTGTGGCTCAAGTGGTAGAGGGTTAGCCTTGAACACAAGCTCAAGGACAGTGCTCAGGCCTTGAGTTCAAGCTTCAAGACCAGCAAAAAAGAAAAAAAAAAGAAAAGAAACAATCCTTAAGATTTGAGAAACTATAGGAGAGATAAAAGTTTTTATATATGTATTTTTTTTTTTTTGCCAGTCTTGAACTCATGGACTGAGTACTATCCCTCAGCCTTATTGTGTTTATTTTTTGGGTTTTTGTTTTTTTGGGTCCAGTCATGGGGCCTGAACTCTGGGCCTGGGCGCTGTCCCTCAGCTCTTTAGCTCAAGGCTAGCGCTCTACCACTTGAGCCACAGCACCACTTCCGGCTTTTTTTTTTCTGCTTATGTGGTGCTGAGGAATCGAACCCAGGGCCTCATGCATACAAGGCAAGCACTCTACCACTGAGCCACCTTCCCAGCCCGCCTTATTGTGTTTAAGACTAGCACTCTACCACTTAGCCACAGCCCCACGTTTGGCTTTTTCTGAGTAGTTTGTTAGAGATAAGAGTCTCATGGACTTTTCTGCCTGGGCTGGCTGCGAACCATGATCCTCAGATCTCAGCCTCCTGAGTAGCTAGGATTACAGACGTGAGCCATTGGTGCCTGGCTAAAAATTTCTTTGTTACTATTTTTTTTTTGTATTTTTTGTTTTTTGGGGGTTGTGGGGCTTGAACTCTGGGCCTAGGCGCTGTCCCTCAGCTCTTCAGCTCAAGGCGAGCGCTCTACCACTTGAGCTACAGCATCACTTCCGGTTTTCTAGTGGTTTATTGGAGATAGGTTTTCTAGTGGTTTATTGGAGATAGGAGTCTCACGGTCTCTCCTGCCCGGGCTGGCTTTGAACCGCGATTCTCAGATCTCAGCCTTCTGAGTAGCTAGGATTACAGGCGTGAGCCACTGGCGCCCGGCTTTCTTTGTTACTATTAAGGTCATATACAGAGGAGATAGCATTTCATAAGTCAGGTAATGAGTACATTTCTTTTTGTGCAATGGCATCCTGTCCTCTCTCTTTCCCAGTTTTTCCCTCTGGTCCTGCCCACAAGCTCATTTTCACCCTAGTGTTTTGAGTCCTGAATTCTGGGCCTGGGCACTGTTCCTGAGCTCCTTTGGCTCAAGGCTAACACTCTACCACTTGAGCTATAGCACACACTTCCAGCTTTTTCTGTGATTAGAGATCAGAGTCTCAGGCTGTTCTGCATGGGCTGGCTTTGAACCTTTGTCCTCAGAGCTCAGGTTCCTGAGTTGCTAGGATTACAGGCATGAGCCATAGGCACCTGGCCTTTGTCTTTTTTTTTTTTTTTTCTTAGTTGTGGGCTTGAACTGAGGGCCTGGGTACTGTCCCTGAACCTCTTAGTGCTCAAGGCTAGTGCTCTACCACTTGAGCCATAGCACCACTTCTGGTTTTTGAGTGGTTAATTGGAGATAAGAATCTCACAGAGACTTTTCTACACAGGCTGACTTCAACCTGTGATTCTCAGATCAGCCTCCTGAGTGGGTAGTATTGCAGGCATGAGCCACTGGTGCTCAGCTCTTTGTCTTTTTTTTTTTAAAGAAGACTACTATCCTTGCCTGGAACTGGTAGCTCATGCCTATGATCCTAGCTACTCTGGAGGCTGAGATCTGAAGATCTTGGTTTGAAGTCACCCAGACAGAAAAGACCCTGTGAGACTCTTAATCTCTAATCAGCCACCAGAAATGGAGCTGTGGCTCAAAGTGGTTAGAGTGCTAGCCTTGAGCAAAAGAGCTTAGGGACAGCACCCAGGCCCTTAATTCAAGTTGACAAAAAAGAAAAAAAATCCTTAAATTGAAAAGAAAACCATCCTTAACATGAACCTGTCCTTCTTTTTGTCTCCTCCCTTCAATGCAGAGTTTTATATGATGGGAAAGAAAGGCTTATTTCAGGATGTGAAGTGATCCTCGCCACTCCCTATGGTCGCTGTGCCAATGTCAACAACAGCTCTACTTCCTCACAGAGAATCTTTATCACTTACCGAAGGGCTCCTCCAGTTCGACCCCAGAACTCCTTGGCTGTAACTGATATTTGTGTCATTATAACCAGCAAAGGAGAAACCCCTCCTCATACCTTCTGCAAAGTTGACAAAAATCTTAATTGTGGCATGGTAAGAAGAAAATTGTTTCATTTTCAAAGTTTTCTTTTGAAAAACCAAAAGGGATACTTTTGAATTCCTGTTTACAGGAAGGCACATAATTCTCATTTTTTTTTTGTCGGTCATGGGGCTTGAACTCTGGGCCTGGGTGCTGTCCCTCAGCTCTTCAGCTCAAGGCGAGTGCTCTACCACTTGAGCTACAGCGCCACTTCCGGTTTTCTGGTGGTTAATTGGAGATAGGAGTCTCACAGTCTTTCCTGCCCGGGCTGGCTTTGAACTGCGATCCTCAGATCTCAGCCTCCTGAGTA
>NW_012267269.1:5120002-5124483 GCF_000151885.1 Dipodomys ordii
GCTTTTTTCTTTTTGCTTATGTGGTGCTGAGGAATCAAACCCAGGGCCTCAGGCATGCAAGGCAAGCACTCTACCACTGAGCCACCTTCCCAGCCCCAAGTGGTCATTTATTTAGATTAAGAAAATTCTTTGAAGTGGCACTGTGGCTCAAGTGGTAGAGTTCTAGCCTTGAGCAAAAGAAGCTCAGGGACAGCACCCAGGCCCAGAGATCAAGCCCCAGGATCAACAACAACAAAATAAATAAAAATTCTTGTAAGGTACTGGTGGCTCACGCCTATAATCCTAGCTACACAGAAGGCTGAGATCTGAGAATTGCGTTTCAAAGCCAGCCTGGGCAGAAAAATCCTCATGAGACTTTTTTTTTTTTTTACTTTAATAATGTATTAAATATTTTATTTAAATATAGCAAACACCTTTCTATTATTCCAATAAAACTTCAAATTACTTGCAAGCAATCTATGTACAGACTTATCTCCCATTAACCACTCAAAAACTGGAAGGGGCCCTGTGGCACAAGTGATAGAGCACTAGCCGTGAACACGAAGAAGCTCAAGGAAAGCATCCATGCCCTGAGTTAAAGCCCTACAACCACCACCCCCCAAAAAAAATTTTACCCTTATTCATGAGTTTTAAATAAATAGACGTGTCATAACTTGGATATTATATAGTGCTTTTGTTTTCTTCTCTTTTTTTTTGTCAGTCATGGGGCTTGAGCTTGGCCTGAGTGCTGACCCTGAGCTCTTCAGATCAAGGCTAGCACTCTAGTCCTTTGAGCCACAGTGCCACTTCCAGTTTTCTGGTAGTTAATTGGAGATGAGTGTCATGGACTCCTGCCTGGACTGGCTTTGAACCCAATCCTCAGATCTGAGCCTCCTGAGTAGCTAGGATTATAGGCTTGAGCCACCAGTGCCCAGCTGGCTTATTTTCTTTTGAGATAAGTTTTCACTATGTAGTTTAGGCTGACCCTGGACTCACAATCTTGCCTTAGTCTTCTGAGTGCTGGGATTACAGGTATATGCTACCACGCCCAGCTATCACTAGTGATATTTAAGATATGTTAAAATCCTTGATAGAGTTTATGAAAGTAATTATGTTTTTTATTTCATAATCTTTCCTAGGTACATTTCACATTTTATGCAAAACATCCCTTTTCCTTCAGCACAAAGACCAAGAATACTTGTACAGGTAATTAAAAAGAAATGTACTTTGAGGGAGTTTTGCATACATTTTATTCCAGTCATTACAGAAAGGATTCTCATAACCCTTTGAGGTGAACTAGTATGCATTCATTATGTTTTTAAACATCCTGTATTTAATAGCTTTATTGGGGAGCCTTTCTTATGGAATTTTGGATCCCTGACCTACAGAATTGTAATAAGTTGTTGTTGTTGTTGTTGTTGATCATGGGGGCTGAACTCTGGGCCTGAGCGCTGTCCCTGAGCTCTTCAGCTCAAGGCTAGCACCCAACCTGTAATAATTTTTTGATTTGCGACATTGTCATCATAGTTCATAAAGCCCATTCATAACCTTATGTAGCTAATTTTAGTAATATAAACTCTCAGGTTATGTTATGGTCATGTTCTTAATATCAGATTGACAAATATCAGTATGAAATAAACTGTGGTTAGGAGAAACTGAAACAGTCTATAGCAATTCTCACATTATCTGGAGGGAATTCTTTATTTTTCTCTGTAATAAATGGCAGACCTCAAAAAAGTGGAGGGAGGAAGGGTAAACAAATGCAATTGTACTATTTGGTATACACTATATGGAAAATGACCTATGTAACTTGTGGGCAGAGATGAGACGGGGGGAAACTGGGGGAAAGCAAAGGAAGGGGTAACATTGTCCAAAAATAGAAATCTGCTCATTGCCTAACTTATGAAGTGGCAACTCCTCTGTACAATACCTTAATAATAACAAAATTATATTTAAAAATAAATAAATGGAGCTGGGCACCGGTGGTTCACGGCTGTAATCCTAGCTACTCTGGAGGCTGAGATCTGAGGATTGTGGTTCAGAGCCAGCCCAGGTAGGAAAGTCCGTGAAACTCTTATCTCCAATAAACCATTAGAAAACTGTAAATGGTGCTATGGCTTAAGTGGTAGAGCGCTTGCCTTGAGCTGAAGAATGTAGAGACAGTGCCGAAGCCCAGAGTTCAAGCCCCAAGACCAACCAAAAAAAAATACATACAAACATATATGTATATATAAATGGGAGGTCTTTCACCTCGGTGGCTCCTACCTATGTAATCCTAATTCCTCAGGAGGCTGAGATCTGAGGATTGTGGTTCAAGGCCAACCCAGGCAGGAAAGTCTGTAAGATGCTTATATCCAGTTAACTAACAAAAAAACCAAAACAGACCTGAGCTGTGGCTTAAAATGGTAGAGCACTAACCTTGAGCACAAAAGGTCAGGGACAGTGCCCACACTCTGAGTTCAAGCCTGCGATTGGCACCAAAAAAAAAGGCAGACCTATGTAGATACATAGCTTCTTACATACATAACTTGCTAAGTAAGATTAGTATAGGATGAACAGGTCTGAACCTATTCAGAGATGTGATTCCATGGATTGCTTGCTTGGATAGAAAAGTTGCTGAATTTTTTTTTTTTTTTTTTTGTCAGTTGTGGGGCTTGAACTTAGGGCTTGGGCACTGTTCCTGAGCTCATTTGCTCTTACCACTTTGAGCCACAGTTCCACTTTTGGTTTTTGAGTTGTTAATTGGCAATAAGAGACTCAATGGGAACTTTTCTGCCCAGGCTGACTTTGAACCATGATCCTCAGATCTCATCCTCCTGAGTAACTAGGATTACAGGTGTGAGCCACTAGTACCTGGCTTGCTGAATGTTTTACTTCACATTTTTATACTACCTCCTTTTGCATACTCTCTTTGAGTAGCAATGGTGTAAAGAAGCAAGCTATTTAATACTTCTCTAAGATATCTACATTATATATGATAGGATTGAGTCAGATAATTGTTGATCTTGAAAGTAAGAGGAGAAAATATTAATATATACAGAACAACTACCAAATAAAAGTACATACTAGTCTAGGGAGGAAATAAATTTGAGATTTTTCTAAAAAAAAAGTTACTACAAACATTTTAAGTAACTGAGTTTTAGTCAGTACAATTACTTAAACTGCATTCAATCAGATCTCAAATTAACCTTTGAAAAGAATACAAGTACTTTTAATTGTTTACAAATACCTCTAAGTAAATACAGCTATCATTTTACATATTAGTTTCAAAAGTAAGTCTTGCTACTTACTTAACTATTTTCCATTGATCTGAATATTTAGATTTCAAAAATGGTTTTGTTAAATTACTTTTTTGTTTCTTTCAGCTGTCAGTTCATGATGCATTAATATTATCACAGCCTGTGTCTACACCTTTGCCACTAAGGTAATTTATGGTATTTATTTTTCCCTTTCTTTGGGGATGAGAGTGCCAGGAATTTGAACCCAAGGCCTCTTAAGTGTCCAGCACAAACTCTTAACGCTGAGCCATATCACCATCCCAATTATTGGTGTTTATAGTGCTTTAAAATGCTTTAGGGGTTACGATGTCAGAGTTAAGTGTGTTATTTTGCAAACTAGGTAAGGCTATTGCAAATGTTTCTAAGTTTGGATATATGGAATAATTCTCTTTTCATATCCTTCCTTGTCCCATATCTAGTTCATAACTAATGTTCAAAGTGTACTGAATTTAATTAGGCAGATACTGTGAATCTATTTACTTTTCCTCACATGCATCATTAGTCTATACTGGAATGTCTGCCTACCTGTACTGCTTTATTATTAATTGATCCTTTTCCTTTCCTTGCCTTCAATTCCTTCCTTCCTTCCTTCCTTCCTTCCTTCCTTCCTTCCTTCCCTCCCTCCCTCCCTCCCTCTCTCCCTTCCTTCCTTCTTTGCTTCCTTCCTTCCTTCCTTCCTTCCTTCCTTTCCTTCTCTTTCTTTCTTTATTTTTCTTTCTTTCTTTCTCTCTCTCTCTCTCTTTCTTTCTGTCTTTCTGTCTTTCTTTCCTTTGTCATGGGGCTTTAAGTCTGGGCTGGGGTGGGCATTGTCCCTGAGAGCTTCAGCTCAAGGTGAGTACTCTACCACTTGAGCCACAGTGCTACTTCAAGGGTTTTCTGGTAGTTAATTGGAGACAAGAGTCTCAGGGACTTTCCTGCTCAGGCTAGCTTTGAACTGTGATCCTCAGATCTCAGCCTCCTGAGTAAGATTACTGGCATGAGCCACCAGCGCCAGGCTTCTTTTTTTAATTTTAAATTATTGTTATTATAAAGTTGATGTACAGAGGGGTTACAGCTCCTTCACTACCATCACCACTACTACTACTTTCTTTTCCTTCCTTCCCTCTCTCTCTCCCTCCCTTCCTCCTTCCCCCTTCCTTCCTCCCTTCTTCCTTCCTTCCTTCCTCCCTTCTACCTTTCCTCCATTCCTTCCTCCTTTGCTATACTGGGGCTTGAAGTCAGGGT
>NW_012267269.1:5124785-5131035 GCF_000151885.1 Dipodomys ordii
ACTTTCCTGCCTGGGCTGGCTTTGAACCGTGATCCTCAGATCTCAGCCTCCTGAGTAGCTAGGATTACAGGTGTGAGCCACTGGTGCTTGGCTTGTGTCCCTTATCTTTTACTCTCAAGACTGGCATTCTGCCACTTGAGCCATACTCCACTTCCAGTTTTTGTTTTTGTTTTTAAATTTATTTATTTATTTTTTATTTGTGAACATACTGTACAGAGGGGTTACAATTACATGGGCAGGATAATGCGTACATTTCTTACCAAGCATTGCAGCCTCCTCCTTTGGTTTACCCTTCACATCCCTTCCCAGCCTCCCCCCTCCCCCCCACTTCCAGTTTTTTGGAGATAAGAGTCTTATAGTTTTTCCTGATCAGGGTGGCTTTGAACCATGATCCTTAGATCTCAGCCTCCTGAGTAGCTAGGATTACAGGTGTTAACCACCAGCACTTGACTTTCCTCAGTTCTTTATCTTTATTTATTTATTTATTTTTGGTTGGTCATGGGGCTTGAACTCTGGACCTGGGTGCTGTGCCTCAACTCTTCAGCACAAGATGAGGGCTCTACCACTTGAGCCACAGCACCACTTCTGGCTTTTTCTGTTTATGTGGTGCTGAGGAATCAAACCCAGGGCCTCATGTATGTGAGGCAAGCACGCTACCTTCCCAGCCCGGAAATAATTTTTAATACAGTGGTTTTATTTATTTATTTTGGTTATGGGGTTTAACTCTGGGTGCTGTCCCTAAGCTTTTTTTGCTCAAGGGTAGTGCTATACCACTTAGAGCCACAACTCCACTTCCAGCTTTTAGGTGGTTAATTAGAGATAAATCTTACCACCTTTCTTGCTCAGGCTGGCTTTGAATTTGATCCTCAGATCTGAACTTCCTAAGTAGCTAGGATTATAGGCTTGAGCCAGCAGTGCCTGGCATAATGTTTTTAAGAAGTTTCAATTGATCATGTCTGTTTATGAATGTGGTGCATCTTGATTATCATTACCCTTCTCCCCATCTCTCAACCCTCTCACCGTCTCGTTACCTCATTCTGTTTGCACATATGTACATTGCATGTTTAGGAAATAGTTTCATAAATTTTCCAAAGTAGTTCATAACCTCCTTTTCTTTTATCTAGTGGAGCCAACTTTAGCACTTTGCTGATGAACCTGGGTCCTGAGAACTGTGCAACACTGCTGCTCTTGGTTTTACTGGAGAATAAGATTCTGCTGCATTCTCTTAGGCCAGCTGTCTTGACTGGGGTAGCTGAGGCTGTTGCTGCTGTAAGTATAGAATTTTCCTTTTAGGACAAAATTAACTGACAGAATTTGTATTATTAAGACAAATCTTCAAGAAAAGCAGCTTTGGAAATTACTGTCCCAGTAAAAGTTCAACTTAACTATAATCGAGTTGCAAAGAAAAATAGGAAGGATGAAAAAAAAAAAGGTGATTTCCATTTGAGAAAAAGGATTAATTTCTAGTTTTTTTATATTACAAGAGTTGTCCCCAAAGTAGATATAAAACTTGTAAACCAAATATCATGTTGCATGACTGAAATCTCACTATTGGGAGGTTGAGGCAGGAGGATTGATATAAACCTGCATTACAAATTGAGATGTCTCCAAAACAAGACAAAATCTTATAAATGAAGCTGGTCATATTAATGGAGAAGTGCTGACTAATTTCAGCTTACATCAGCATTTGAATTACATGATTTCTGCTCATTGGAACTCTACCCCCCCCCCCCCCCCGAGGCCTGAGGCTTGAACTGTGGGCCTGGGTACTGTCCCTGAACTACTTTTGCTCAAGGCTAGCACTCTACCACTTAAGCCACAGCACCACTTCTGCCTATTTCTGTGATTTAATTGGACATAAGAGTCTCACAGACTTTCCTATCTGGGCTAGCTTTGAACTATTATCTTCATATCTCAGTCTTCTGAGATCTGAAGCCACTGGTGCCTGGCTGGTTTGTTTTTTAGACAGTCCTCAATATATAGCCCACTGTGGCCTGGCCCTAACCTGGCCTTGACTATTATTATCTCAAGCATAACCATGATGCCTGGTCTCTTTCCCCCATTTTAAGAATATTAGTATCATGAAAGTAAGGACCTTCTTATTTATTCCCAGAACTTACTCTAGCTGCCTAGCATGGAGTAGGCACTCAGTATTTGTTTAAAAAGAGAAGAAAAGAAAAAAAAAAAACCCAAGTAGTTGGAGTAGAAGATACTCATTATCTGACTCATGTAATTGTAATCCCTCTGTACATCAACTTTAAAATAACAATAAAGCACAGTAAAAAATAAAAAAAAAAGCAAAAGAGTTGATGAGAGGAGTTTCCAACCCCCATAAAAAAAAACAACAAAACAAATACTTGTATACTCAGTAAGTATTGGTATGTCTCCAAGAGAAATATTGCTAAAACTAAAAGTGATAGTGGCATAATGTGGCTTATGAGCATGCTCATTAAGTATTCTTTTCTTTTCTTTTCTTTTCTTTTTTTTTTTTGGTCCAGTCATGGGGCCTAAACTCTGGGCCTGGGCGCTGTCCCTCAGCTCTTCAGCTCAAGGCTAGCGCTCTACCACTTGAGCCAAAGTGCACTTCCAGCTTTTTACTTTTTGCTTATGTAGTGCTGAGGAATCGAACCCAGGGCCTTAGGCATGCAAGGCAAGCGCTCTACCACTAAGCCACCTTCCCAGCCCCAAGTATTATTTTCTAACTGGGAATGTTGATGACACCTAGCACACTGGATGGCAAGTTTGAAGTCATCTTAGGTTTTGTAGTGAGTTCAGGGCTAGTCTGGTCAATATAGTGAAAATATCTTTAACAGTCAAATAGACCAACAAACAAAAGGTATTACTTTTCCAGGTTTCCATCCTTGCATATGAAAGCAAAAGTTGTTATAATGAGATATTAATGAACTGATCAGGTTCAGAAAGTTCCCACTCAAATACTTCTTCCTAAAATATTAGTGGTTATTTATGTCCTTTTGCTAGAATCTTTGTGGCCCAAGTTTTTGACTGATTTCCACAATACAATGCAAGATCAAGTGAGAAAAATGCAAAGAAGAATTGGTAAAATTATAATAAATGCAAGATTTTACAGGTTTTTGTAGCTAATATTGGAGTCCTGTCTGAATTTTAGGCAAAACCATTAGTAAATCAGGATTTGGTGTTTAGGCAGGTTGTCATTTGAAGAGGAATGATGACAAAGTAATAGTTTCAGAAGGAAAAGAATTAAAATATGAAAAAAGTTAATGGGGGTGCTGGGAAGGTGGCTCAGTGGTAGAATGCTTGCCTTGCATGCACGAGGCTTTGGGTTCAATTCCTCAGCACCACATAAGCAGAAAAAGCTGGAAGTAGCGCTTTGGCTCAAGTGGTAGGGCGCTAGCCTTGAGCTGAAGAGCTGAGGGACAGTGCTCAGGCCCAGAGTTCAGGCCCCATGACCGACCCAAAAAAAAAAAAAAGTTAATGGGCACTCATAGCAAAGATTGATGTGCATTTTTTTTTTTTTGTGCCAGTCCTGGGACTTGAACTAAGGGCCTGGGTGCTGTCCCTGAGCTTCTTTTGTTCAAGGCTAGTGCTCTATTACTTGAGCCATAGTTCTAGTTCTGGCTTTTTTGATGATTAATTGGAGATAAGAATATCATGGATCTCAGCCTTCTAGGATTATAGGTATGAGACATCGGTGCCTGGCCCTTACCTGCTTTTTTTTTTTTTTTTTTTTAAATCTCCCTGTTTATGAAGGCATTGTAAAAGTCGAAAAGTATAGAGAAGGATGTCATATTTCTAAGAGCTTCTTAGTTGCAGATGTAATTTATCTTTGGTTGAATAAATAACAGTGTTCGCTCAAGGCAATCTTAAGTTCTTATAGAATCTCATGGGAGTGTTTCTCTTCCTTAGCAATTTGATCTCTTTTTCTAGGACTCCTCCTCCTTGTTCACTCTCCTGTCACACTGCCTTTTTGCTATTTTTGGGGCAGTCCTTATGCCTTAAGGCCTTTGCTCTAGTTGGTTCTACTATTTGAAGCATTCATCTGGCAGATATCCTCTCTTTGGCTAAATTCCTTACCTTCAGATTTGAGCTTAGTTATCACTTTGTTTTGAGCCCTATCCTGTTTGTCTAATACACCTGCTTTTACTCTCACTCTAAACTTTACCCATCTTTATTTAACTTTAATTTTCCTTTTTCCCATAGCACTATCATTTTCAAACATAGTATTTATCTCAAACATGTATCATTATTTTTGTTTATTTTTTATGTCTTCCTGTCAGACCAAGTATCAGCAAACTATGGTCAAAACCTGCCTTCTAGGATTTTTGCTAATAATGAAATTATATTGGACATAGACCGCTATTTGAATATTACCTATTACAATATTACCAATTATTGTATTTATGCACAACAACAGAATTGTAACAGGGACTACAAGGCCTAAATTGTTTGTAAAAAACTAGACTGTGAAGAGGACAGGAATCTTTGTTTTATTCACTGTTATAAGAACACAGCTTATTAAGATAAGTGTTAATGTATTTGTTAAGTCAATAATTGAATACAAAAAACAATCTCAATCCTGAATAATGGTGTGTAATTGGCTATAAATGCTAGAGGCTTTTCTTTGTGATGAGTGATGATTGAGAAAGGTGAGAAGAACTGAACAAAATCTTGAAAGACAGCAAGAATTTTGTAGTAGGAAAAAAAATCAATTATTAAAATTTCAATATTAGCTGGTTATTAAAAAAAATCTTTATGTAAACCCCTCTCCTTTTCCTTTTGTACTAATCCTGGGCTTGAATTCAAGTCCTAGGCACTGTCCCTTGAGCTTTTGTGTTCAAGGCTAGCCCTGTACCACTTCAACCACAGCTCTACTTCCAGGTTTTTGGAGCTTTTTTGGAGCTTGTTTTGGAGTTTTTTTGGGCTTTTAAACCATGGTCCTTAAATCTCAGCCTCCTCTGAGTAACTAGGGTTATAGGCTTGAACCACTGGCACCAGCTTATGAAACCCTTTCTAAAGCACAAAGGGCTTTGTTATAGAAAATTGGTAAAACTTCTTGTTTTTTTTTGGTTGTGGGACTTGAACTCTGGGCCTGGGTGCTGTTCCTGAGCTCTTCAGCTCAAGCTCTACCACTTGAACCACAGCACCACTTCTGGTTTTCTAGTGGTTTATTGGAGATAAGAGTCTCTCAGACTTTCCTCCCCAGACTGGCTTTGATCTCAGCCCCCTGAGTAGCTAGGATTACAGGTGTGAGCCACCAGTGCCTGGCTGGTAAAACTTCTTGAGGTATGTTTTGTACTATTTTTCAGAGGCCAAGCTTGACTGAAATTGAGGTAAATTTTTTTGATTATATTAAATATTTACTTCAACAGTTAAAAAATTTTGCTTGAAATCTTCAAGTGATTGTTGTCATTCCCCAGAGAATCATTAACTTTATTTTTAAAATTATTTTTGATGTGGTGCGTAGGATTAAACTTAGATTTCAAGTACATTAAGCACATATCATGGTGCATACCCCTAGCCCACATTAATTTTTTTTATTGCTTTTGTTTTTCAATTATTGTTGCTCTTAGTTTAATTTTGGTCAGAGTTTAATATTAACAATCTCAAAATGAATAAATTTAAAAAGCATAAGTTTATGATTTTGGTGGCAGTTTTATCTCTCTTCTTTGACTCTTTCCATAGAAAGGGAATGTGGATTTTATATAGGTTTGAGAAGAATTAACGTGGAAAGAGCTGTTGGCATTTTTATTGTGTGCTTGTGATCATTGACATGCTTGAATTTTTTAATTTCATTGGCTTATCATATTAAGTATTTCATAGTTGTATTTTTTAGAATGAAGTTTAAAGTTAAAAAGAGACTTCTGCTTTTCAGTAGTCCTTTTTCAGTAGTATTAGTTGATTATCATTGCAAATTTGGTTAATTTTTTAAAACTTTTTCCCCAGATGATCTTTCCATTTCAGTGGGAATGCCCATACATTCCCCTTTGTCCTCTGTCACTGGCTGCAGTGCTTAGCGCACCCTTTCCATTCATAGTTGGAGTTGACTCAAGGTATTTTGATCTTCATGACCCACCACAAGATGTTGTTTGCATTGACTTGGATACAAACATGTTGTATGTGTAAGTTGACTTGTTTTATATTATCTCCCTGAATAATTTTCACAATAGTACAGCTTTTTTAAAACATCTAGAAATATGCTAGGGGGAGGATTCTTTTCTTTTCCTTCCTTCCTTCCTTCCTTCTCTCCTCTCCTCTCCTCTCCTCTCCTCTC
>NW_012267269.1:5131115-5135542 GCF_000151885.1 Dipodomys ordii
CTTCCTTCCTTCCTTCCTTCCTTCCTTCCTTCCTTCCTTCCTTCCTTCCTTCCTTCCCCTCCCCCTTCCTTCCCCCCTCTTCCTCCCTCCTTCCCTCCTTCCCTCCCTCCCTTTCTTTCTTTTGTCCGTCCTTCCTTTCTTTCTTCCTTTCTTTCTTTCTTTCTCTCTCTCTCTTTCTTTCCTCTGTTCTTGAAAGTTGTTATAAATTTTCATCTATAATCCACAATTCTCAGCTGGTGACTGGTGGCTTACCCTTGTAATCCTAGCCACTCAGGAGGCTTAGCTCTAAGGATCCCAGTTGCAATACAGGTTGGACAGACAAACCCAAGAGACTGTTATATCCAGTTAACCAGCAAAAGTGCACATGGGGGTGTGGTTCATGAGCAGAATATCAGCCTTGAGTGAGAAAGCTAAGGGATAGCATCTAGAACCTGAGTTCAAGCCTCAATATTGGCATACCAAAACAAATAAAAATCTCTAAAACAACAAGAAAAACAACAGTTATGTACAGGGCAGATATCAGAATCTGGGAAAGCTGTGTATTTGAAAAAAAAAAGTTCATTATTAAACTGTTTTACATTTGGTTAATATACTCAGGGGATACATGTGTTTATCAGAAGAGAATGAAGGTTTGAAAAGAATGAACTCCTTTCCGAGCTTGAGAAAGGATATCTTTCTAGGTTAACTCATAATCAGTGTAAAATAGGTTTACCTGTTTGGAATGTAATCATGAAGTAATGTGGTATTATACCATTTTCTTAGTTGTCAGGATATTAATTTTTAATACAAAGTTCTGTTCTTTAAAATCACAGTTTGTGTTTACTGAAGATAGTAAAGTACAGCAGTGGTAGAGATACCAATTCAGACCATAGCAAACCACATTAATGAAAGAAAGAAGTAGCTTGGGATGGAGTCTAAGAGCTATTCCCCTCAAAAAAAGAAAGCAGGAAGAATTGAGAATTCTCTTAGAATTGGTGCCAACTTTCAGTTTCTTCTATCCTTTAGTATTAGAGATTGGCAAAAAATGACTAGATAAAAATTTTGGGTGCTGGGCGCTGGTGGCTCACATCTGTAATCCTAGCAACTCAGGAGGCTGAGATCTGAGGATCGCGGTTCAAAGCCAGCCTGGGCAGGAAAGACCATGAGACTCCTATCTCCAATAAACCACCAGAAAACCGAAGTGGCGCTGTAGCTCAAGTAGTAGAGCACTCGCCTTGAGCTGAAGAGCACAGGGACAGCGCCCAGGCCCAGAGTTCAAGCCCCACGACCGAAAAAAAAAAAAAAAAAAAATTGGGTAAGGCTGGTATAGTCATAGTAGTAGAATCAGTAGGGAAGCTATACTTGTATATGAACCAAAAAAATAGTTTAAAGAAGAAAGAAACATTTTTACTATTAACTTAAAAAATACTGAAATGAATGTGCCACTGTATTTTTAAGTTAGTATTGTGTATATGAACCACTTGTATGAAACAAAGTTTTTTTGTTTTGTTTTTGTTTTGTTTTTTGCTAGTCATGAGTCTTGAACTCAGGGCCTGTCCCTGAGCTTCTTTTGCTCAAGGCTAGGACTCTACCACTTGAGCCACAGCACCACTTCTGGCTTTTTCTGTTTATGTGGATACTGAGGAATTGAACCCAGGGCTTCATGCATGCTAGGCAAGCACTCTACTACTGGGCTATTATGGCACAAACAGTCTTGTACATTTTCAAGTTGGAATAGATATCATCACATGGCGCATGTTTGGCAATATTTGTCAAAATTAAAATTACATGTTTTGGTGCAGCAAAACTTCAGGAACTTATCCTGAAGTTTTATTTTGTATAAAATAATACGTGCATAAAGTTACTTATGGACTGACAGTGTCAGTGGTAGAGCTCATGCCTATCACTTTTGAGGCATAGGGATAAAAAAATTGAGAAAAAGTTACTTACTAAAGCATTCATTCAAAACATCATCAAGGGCTGGGATGTAGCTCAGTGGCAAAGCACTTGCCTAGCAAGTGCAACGTGCTGGGTTCGATCCCCAGTACCAAAACAAAGAAAAGAAAAGACAAAACAACATTAAAACAAAATAGTGGCTGTGTGCCAGAGGCTCACACCTGTAATCCTAGCTTCTCAGAAGCCGAGATCTGAGGATCATGGTTCAAAGCCAGCCCAGGCAGGAAAGTCCACAAGACTCTTCTCTCCAATAAACCACCAGAAAATTGGAAGTGGTGCTGTGGCTCAAGTGGGAGAGTGCTCACCTTGAGCTGAAGAGCCCAGGGACAGCACCAAGGCCCAGAGTTCAAGCCTCATGACCCACCAAAAATAAAATAAAATAGTATAGGTGTCCCAAATTTGAAAAATGGTTTGCTGACAAGTAGAATACTACTATTAATACTAGTAAGTGAGTGAAGATATGTTCCATGTTGGGAAAGATCACAAAATGTATACTAGTAAATGAAACAGTCAAGCTGTACAACTGTGTACATCAGTTTGCTATAACTTATAGACGAAAGACCAGAGCATAATTGTATGTATTTGCATTTGCTAGTTTTAGCATGAAGAATCACTGAAAATATGTCCAAAATATGTAGGGTGGGAGAGAGCTGAGCCAGATGGATAACGAGGGTCTGTAGATATGTTTAAATTCTTTTTTTGAGATAATCTTGCTGTATAATAGGCCGGCCTTGAACCTGTTTTAGCCCCCTTAGTTCTGGGATTACAGGCTTGTACCACAATGCCCAGTCTTAAACTTATTTTTGAACTATGTGATCATATTAGCTATTTAAGATTTTTTTATTGTTATCATAAAGGTGATATACAGAGGGGTTATAGTTTTGTATTAACTATGTTTAAAACGCCCAGTGGGTTGATGATTTGTCAATTGCATTTTGTAGTTATTTGGAAATTTTCTGTATATACTTAAATCTTTCTTGTGAGGTGCACTCAAGTTCAGAATTGTTCTGTTTTTCAATTAAAAGCATATGCATTGTATATGTTATGCAAGTGTTTTATCACTAAGCTACATGCTAGCCCATCCCTAGTGCTTTTTTGGGGTCAGTTGTGTGCCTTGAACTCAGGGCCTGGGCTTTGTCCCTGAGCTCTTTTGCTCAAGGCTAGCACTCTACCACTTTGAGCCACAGTTCCACTTCCAGTTTTCTAGTGGTTAACTGGAGATATCATGGACTTTCCTGACCAAGCTGGCTTTGAACCACGGTCTGCAGATCTCAGCCTCCTGAGTAGGTAGGATTACAAGTGTGAGCAATCAGCACTTTTTTGTTGTTGTTGTTTTTGTTTTTTGTGGGTTTTTTGCCGGTCGTGGATCCTGAATTCTGGGCCTGGACACTCTCCCTCTGTTCTTCAGCTGAAGGCTAGTGCCCTACCACTTGAGCCACAGCACCACTTCCTGTT
This sequence comes from Dipodomys ordii, assembly GCF_000151885.1. NCBI lineage: Eukaryota > Metazoa > Chordata > Mammalia > Rodentia > Heteromyidae > Dipodomys > Dipodomys ordii. The sequence goes on from NW_012267269.1 coordinate 5,134,506, forward strand.
TTTTCTGCTAATGTGGTGCTAAGGAATCGAATCCAGGCCCTCACAAGCACTCTACCACTGAGCCACCTTCCCAGTCCTCGGCTAGTTTTTTGAGTTCTTATGACTGCCCTTTTTTTTTTTTGTCGGTCGTGGGGCTTGAACTCTGGGCCTGGGCGCTGTCCCTCAGCTCTTCAGCTCAAGGCGAGCGCTCTACCACTTGAGCTACAGCACCACTTCCGGTTTTCTGGTGGTTTATTGGAGATAGGAGTCTCATGGTCTTTCCTGCCCGGGCTGGCTTTGAATCACGACCCTCAGATCTCAGCCTCCTGAGTAGCTAGGATTACAGGCGTGAGCCACCAGCGCCCAGCAACTGCCCTTTTTTTCCACTGTTTTTTCCCTCCTCCCTTCCCCCATTCCCTCAATGAGTATAAATGAAAACTCATACTGTGGCTGTTAATTTTTACTTGGAGTTTTGCGACCATCCTGGTAATGTGCAGTCAAAGTCTAAAGGTTGACTGGCCTATAATAATGAATTCTTGAGGGATACTTTTCTTCTCCAGTTGAAATCTAAGTTGAGCCAACCTTACAGGCGCCTTAATTTAGTTTGGATCTCTTAGTTCTAACATCCTTAGCAAGATTTTCCCTTTAAAATGCACAGCTTTCTGCTGATCCATTGGGCAGATGTGTTCCTCATGGTTTTGAATCACTGAAGACTTACCCAGTTTTCTTGCCAGCTAAGCATAAATTTAAAACAAAGTCTTATATATTTATGCCAGCTTTTTGTACGAAGAGAATTTTGTAAGCTCTTGTGTCTGCTTGCTTTATGTATGTATGTATGTATGTATGTGTTTATTTATTTTGTCGGTCATGGGGCTTGAACTCTGTTCCTGGGTGCTATCTCTGAGCTCTTCTGTTCAAGGCTAGTGTTGCACAACTTTGAGCCACAGCACCACTTCCATGATTTTGTTTTGCTTTGCTTTGCTTTGCTTCTACCAGTTCCAGGGCTTCACTCAGAGTCTTGTACTTGCCTGACTTTCTTTTTTTTTTTTTTTTTTTTT
>NW_012267269.1:5136257-5138810 GCF_000151885.1 Dipodomys ordii
TCCAATAAACCACCAGAAAACCGGAAGTGGCGCTGTGGCTCAAGTGGTAGAGCGCTCGCCTTGAGCTGAAGAGCTGAGGGACAGCGCCCAGGCCCGAGTTCAAGCCCCACGACCGACAAAAAAATAAAATAAAATAAAGTGGGAACCTCAGATCTTATCCTCCTGAGTAGCTAGGGTTTCAGGCATGAGCCATCAGCATCCTGCTTGTGTCTTTGATTCTTTAGTGCCTTATGATCATGAATAATGTTAATGGTGGAGTGATTAATTCTTTGACATTTTTATTAACTTCCATTAGTTTTATAGAGGAAAATTTCATTGTTACATTTCCACACATATTTATAACATTTCAGTCAGCTTCACTGATTAATCTATTTTTAACCATTATGAAAACAATGTATTTTAATCCATAAATTTCAGTTCTAGTCCCTCAGTTTGGGGACCTAGCATTTTAGAAACCTACCAATAAATAGCTTGAAATCTTTTTCTTTTTTTCTTTTTTTGTTGTGGGGCTTGAACTCAGTTCCTAGGCACTGTCTGTGAGCCATTTCACTCAAGGCTGGTGTTCTACCACTTTGAGCAACAGTGCCACTTCCAGATTTCTGTTGGTTAATTAGAGATAAGAGTCTCAGGGCTGGGAAGTTGGCTCAGTGGTAGAGTGTTTGCCTCGCATGCATGAGGCCCTGAGTTCGATTCCTCAGCACCACATAAGCAGAAAAAAGCTGGAAGTGGTGCTGTGGCTCTAGTGGTAGAGCGCTAGCCTACAGCTGAAGAGCTGAGGGACGGCACCCAGGCCCAGAGTTCAGCTCCCATGACTGACAACAAACAAAAAAGAGTTTCAGAAACTGTCCTGTTCAGGCTGGCTTCAAACCTTGATCCTCAGATCTTAGCCTTCTGAGTAGTTAGGATTATAGGCCTGAGCCATTGGTTGGCTGTGAGACTTTTTTCTCCAATACACTACTTGTAAAAACTGAAAGTGGTGCTGTTACTCTAGTAATAAACGATAGCCTTGAGCAAAAAAGTTCAGGACAGCACTTAGGCCCTGAATTCAAGCCTCAGGACTGGCATCAAAAAAACCCCCAAAACAACCTACTTCTGCAATGTAACTATTAAAGTACTACTTTAATTTAGTATTGTACTTCTAAGTCCAGTCTTGAAATTTTGAGGGTTAGAATAGGAAAGTCAGATTTGCCTGAATTCCATTGAATGTCCTTGAAAAGCACTTACTTGGACTGCTTATATCATTTGTAAAGGCAGTAAAAATTATTTTCTTTTTATAAGGATTTTGTTTGATAAAAACAGATTTGAATTAACTCTTTAATTATGTTTCTATTTAATAGGTCAGATGAAAAGAAGAACATGAACTGGAAGCATCTTCCTAAAAAGCCATGCAAAAATCTACTTGGTACCTTAAAGAAATTGTATCCTCAGGTTTGTTCAGGTAAATATGAAGAAGAGAATATTTAGTGGAAAGTAGTAATAGGGATGAAACCCAAGAAAAGACTAAACAGATCTTTCCTTGTATCTTTTTTTTCTTTTTTCTTTTTTCCCCTTCCCTCCCCTCTCTTGAACTTTCTCCTTCTTCCCTTCCTCTTTCTTCCCCCTCCTCCTCTCTTCCTTTCCTTGTCCCTTTCGGTTCTCCTCCTCTTCTCTCTTTTGAAATAGAGTCTGGTATGATAGCCTAGAAACTTATCTTCCTACCTCAGCCTCCCAACTGCTGAAATTAGAGAAGGTGCCACCGTACCTAGTTTGGACATTTTTTTTTTTTTTGGGTCCAGTCGTAGGGCCTGAACTCTGGGCCTGGGCTCTGTCCCTCAGCTCTTCAGCTCAAGGCTAGCGCTCTACCATTTGAGCCACAGCGCCACTTCCGGCTTTTTTTTCTGCTTATGTGGTGCTGAGGAATCGAACCCAGGGCCTCAGGCATGCAAGGCAAGCGCTCTACCACTGAGCCACCTTCCCAGCCCTAGTTTGGACATTTTTGTTGTTATTTTTACTGTGCTATGTATCAAATCCTGAGTTTTGCACATCTTAAGCAAGTGTTCTACAGCTGAAGTACAACTCCAGTCATTGATTTTGTTTTATGAGAGTAAACCTTACTATGTAGTCTAAGCTGGCCTTCAACTCCCTAGCCTCCTGCTTGCCTCCCCCGAAATGGGTAGTTTTAATGAAAGAATGCATATGAGAGTACTCTTAAATTTAAGCATAATTTTGAACCACTTAAAATTCTGATCCACTTAAAAAGACTTAGTCTTTATATAACACTTGTATTAATGCATTTTTAAAATTATCTTTATTTGTACAGAGGAATTGGCAAGCAATTTAGGAATACAGTGCATCTTGATCAGTGTCACTCCTTTCAGCATGCTCATTTAATCCCTCCTAACCCATTTCTTCCCTCACTTTTTCTTCATTTTGTAGGATATACATTGAATCTTGACTATATTCTCTTTCCTTTCTCTTCATTTATCTACCCCTCTTCCTTTGACCCTACCTTGCATCTTTCTAGTACTGTTTCCTGGTATTTATTTTGTTGAACTGAACCTTTCTAAGAAATTC
>NW_012267269.1:5139240-5150256 GCF_000151885.1 Dipodomys ordii
CTAACGCTCTACCACTTGAGCTACAGCGCCATTTCCAGCTTTTTCTGCTTATGGAGTGCTGAGGAATCGAACCCAGGGCCTCATGCATGCAAGGCAAGCACTCTACCACTGAGCTACCTTTCCAGCCCCAATTATTCTTGTTACTCCATTTCTTGTTTTTCTTTTAGTGCCAGTATTGGGGCTTGAACTCAGGACCTCACATCCTTTTTTTTCCCCCTAAATGATTCTTTATTGAAATTAAGTATTGCATAAATTTCACAGTACTATGGCATAGTTATATTTAGCTAACGTCACAAATACCTTTTACCTTTCACAATAATAATCATCATTATCTTAATCTACAAAGCTTATGAACTCTAGGAACTTTAACTAAAAACTAGTTCTACTAAATCGAATAATATGTACATTTCTTTCCTTTTGCTTCGTGTCAGCTGTTCCTTCTTTCTCTCTCATTCTCTCTCTCCCATCATTGCCCTTGAGTTGCTTAGTTCACTTTCATTAATGTCCAGTGCAGCTGATGGGTGCCTATGCTGTATTTTTTCACTTGTTTTCCTCTGATTTTGTGCCTTTCTCCCAGCTTCCCTCATATGTGCACGTGCACATGTATACACCATATATGAGGTAAAAAAAAAAAAAGTCATCAACAAATTTAGAAGAGAGGACCTCATATTCTTGCTTGGCCTTTTCTGCTCAAGGTTAGCACTCTACCACTTGAGCCAAATCTTTACTTCCAGATTTTTGCTAGTTAACTGGAGATAAGAGCCTGGCAGACTTTTCTTCCTTGGTAGCTTTGAACCTTGACCTTCAGATCTTACCTTTTGAGTAGCCAAGATTACAGTTGTGAGCCACTGGCACCTGGCCTCTATCAACTCTTCCCCCGCCCGCATGCCCCCTTCTCCCCCCACCTCCAGGCAGTGTCTTGCTGTGTAGGCCATGTCTCTCTTAAACTTCCCATTTCCTGTTTCAGAGTCTTGAGTTATGGAATTATGAATGTACAGCAACCAATACACTGGGCATTCAGTTCTCTATTTAATGTAGAGAGGAATTCCACAAAGTTATGTATAATACAGACTTGGTGGCCCACTTGTATCCCAGAACTCATGAGGTTGAGGCTGAAGGATTGACAGTTTGAGGCCAGCCTAGGCTACACAGTGAGACCTTGCGCACCCCTCAAAAAAAAAAAAGGGTGAGAACTTTATATTGACTATTACTGTGGTCCATCAGTAAGTATAAAGAGATTCGTTCTAGTAGTATTAGTATAGATGATTAGTGCCATTTTTGTCTTCATCAGTTCACCAAAAAACTCAAGAAGGTTCAGCAATTGAAATGACTCCAATTGAAGCAGATTTCTCCTGGCAAAAGAAGACAACACAACTTGAGATGGAAACTCAAGAGGCTTTTTTGCGATTTATGGCATCTATTTTAAAAGGGTATAGAACATATCTCAGACCAATTACAGAGGCTCCTTCAAATAAAGCCACAGCTGTAGATTCATTGTTTGATCGACAAGGTGAGTAGCATTGAAAATGCAGTTATTTTTAATTGAAGTAAAGGACACGTTCTACTTAGTATTTCTTTCTTTTTTAAAAATGTTTTTAAAATTGTTATTGTAAAGTAAGTATTGTAAGTCAGGTAAAGAATACTTTTGTTTTTTAAATGTTACCCCTTCCCTCATCTATTTAGTTTTTTGTTTGTTTGTTTGTTTTGCCAGTCCTGGGGTTTGAACTCAGGGCTTAGGCTCTGTCCCTGAGCCTCTCTGTGCCCAAGGTTAGCACTCTCCGTACTACTTGAGCCCCAGCACCACTTCCTGCTTTTTCTGTTAATGTGGTACTGAGGGTTTCATGCATGCTAGGCAAGCACTTTACCACTAAGCCATATTCCCAGCCTGTTTTTGTTTTTACTAATTCTGGGGCTTGAACTCTGGGCCTGGGTACAGTCCTTGAGCGCTTTTTTTTCTTTTGGTCGGTCTTGGGGCTTGAACTCTGGGCCTGGGCACTGCCCTTGAGCTCTTCAGCTCAAGGCAGTGCTCTACCACTTGAGCCACAGTGCCACTTCCAGTTGTCTGGTGGTTAATTGGAGATAAGAGTTTCACAGACTTTCCTTGCCCCTGGGCTGGCTTTGAACCATGATCCTCAGATCTCAGTCTCCTGAGTAGCTAGGATTACAGGGTGAGCCACCCGCGCCTAGCTCTTTTGCTCAAAGCCAGTTCTCTACCACTTGAGCCACAGTTCCATTTCCTGTTTTTTTCTGTGATTAATTGGAGGTAAGAGTCTCACAGATTTTGTAGCTGTGCTGGCTTTAAACTGTGATGCTCAGATCTCAGCCTGCTGAGTAATACTTAGTATTTTTATGAAGAAACATTCACAGCAGGTTTAAGAAATTGTATTAAAATATAATAGATTTCTGTGTATTTGTAATCCAACTCTGAATAATTTATTTTTAAATTTTTCTGAAAAATTTGAAAGTGGAGGCTTTATTAAAAAAATCAAATTGGGGACAAATTGGGGAAGAACAATGGACAGATGACTTTGGTCAAGATACATTGTACTTATAAACTGATGCATTGAATTGAATTCCCCTTCTACAACTATTTAAAGATAATAAAAGAAAATGCCATATAGTCAGTTATCTTAGTTAAAGCTATTGATTTGCCTTTGTTTCCTTAGTTTTGTAGTTTTTGGCTTTGAAAGATTCCTGAGGTGCTGGGAAGGTGGCTCAGTGGTAGAGTGCTTGCCTTCCATGAATGAGGCCCTGGGTTCGATTCCTCAGCACCACATAAGCAAAAGAAAAAAGCCGGAAGTGGCACTGTGGCTCAAGTGGTAGAGCGCTAGCCTTGAGCTGAAGAGCTGAGGGACAGCACCCAGGCCCAAAGTTCAGGCCCCACGACCGGACCCCAAAAAAACAAAAAACAAAAATATCCAAGAGTCTCACAGACTTTCATGTCTGGACTGGCTTTGAATCGTGATTCTCAGATCTCAGACTCCTGAGTAGCTAGGATTACAGGCATGAGACACCAGTGCCTGGCTCAAAAGCTATTTCTTTAAAAAATAAACATAATATTTTACCACGTAATGCTTTTGCCTTTTATAATTTCTGCTTCAGGATAACTTACTCAAATATTTAGTCACCATTAGATTCATTATTATGCAGGGGTATAAAGAAATTTGAGTATAAAATAATTAAAATGGAGAATAATCTAAAAATCAAAAGTAGAACAAATACTGAAAACAATTTATGCACAATAATTCAGAAGTGTCAAAATTCAGAAAATTCAAAATATTCTTCCAAATGGGTATTTTGTACAACTTCACTGGGAAGAGCATAAGTTTGGCGAATGGGAAGAGATTTAAGCTAGAGAAGACCAGGAAACATCTTAAAATACTTCTCAGGCAATAAGGATCAGATCTGAATTAGGATCTCTGCTTGGTCATTTATAAAATCTTTCTAGCATCATGCTTTCATGTTAAGATGGGAATATAACTTTATAGTTTGTACAGAGTAAATAAGAAAATTCATATGAAAAAAGTAGCCAATGTACTTTAAAATATTATAATAGCTAGGTTTCGAGGCTCATGCCTATCATCATAGCTACTCTGGAAGTGAGATCTGAGGATCTCAATTTGAAGCTAGCCTGGGGCAGACAAGTTTGTGAGACTCTTATCTCCAATTATCACAAAAAAGCTGGAAGTGGATCTGTGGCTCCAGTGGTAGAGCACCATATCCTTCAGCAAAAAAAGGTAGGGGAGGTCTGGGAAGGTGACTCAGTGGTAGAGCGCTTCCCTTGCATGCCTGAGGCCCTGGGTTCGATTCCTCAGCACCACATAAGCAAAAAGAAAAAAAGCCGGAAGTGGTGCTGTAGCTCAAGTGGTAGAGTGCTAGCCTAGAGCTGAAGAGCTGAGGGACAGCACCCTGGCCCAGAGTTCAGGCCCCACGACTGGATCCAAAAAAAAAAAAAAAAAAGGAATATAGTAGGGTTGCTGTCATAAGTGCTTCTGATCTGTCTGTAGAACATTTTTTCTTCATGTGTCTAGTCATCCAGGTTCAAATTCAGAAAAAGTAGGCTTTCTATTCCTCCAGAACTGGGTTATGCTGGTAGGTTTGAAGGGGGAAAAAGGGGACAAAAGATAGTTGACTAACTGAAATATATACCAGATAGACAGAAAAGTGATAATTGAAAGGAAGGGGTAGATAAAAGGTCAAATGGTCATTAATTGGAGGTTTTAATGAGTTTACTCCCCTTCCCTCAATACCCCTTACCTTTGCCCAAAATAAAAACAAACAAAAAATTGGTAGAAGTAAATTAACGTTTTAGAAGCAAACCAAATAGATGAGAATAATGGAGTGAGAGTGATAGGAAAATTAAGAGATTTAGGAGACAGAGCGGTTTCAGTAATGATGAGGAAAATGTAAAGAATGTGACTATATAGAAGTTGGAGAATGAGGTGAGATAGATCGTAGGATCACTGAAGTCATGGAATTAAGAGCCTAGAGTATTCCATGATTTGTGTGTTGGTAAGCTTTTTGTCATTATGACAGAATACTTGAGAAAACAACTTAAAAGGGAAAAAATTCATTTTGACTTGTTTTAGCCCATAGTCAGGTGGTTTCATTGCTTTTAGGCATGTGGCAAAGTGGAATAAACATGGACATGGCAAAAGAAAACTGCTCAAATTAATGGCATCGGGAAGCAGAAAGAAAGACAAGAAAGGGCATGGGGCTGGGAAGGTGGCTCAGTGGTAGGGCGCTTGCCTTGCATGCATGAGGCCCTGGGTTCGATTCCTCAGCACCACATAAGCAAAAAGAAAAAAGCTGGAAGTGATACTGTGGCTCAAGTGGTAGAGCACTAGCCTTGAGCTGAAGAGCTGAGGGACAGCGCCCAAGCCCAGAGTTCAGGCCCCACGACCGGACCCAAAAAAAAAAAAAAAGAAAGGGCAATATACACCCTTAGAAGACAAGCTTCCATGGCCTATTCTTTTCACCCAGGTCCAACCTCCTAATAGTTTATTTAGTGTGAAGTTTATTGATGAAGCTAGTGTCCTCATGATCCAATCACTATTTTTATGGTACTAGAGATTAAACCCAGGACCTCAAGCATGCTTAGCAAGCTTTCTTCTACTTGAGCCACATTGTCAACCACGATCACTTCTCAACAGCATCACAAGTTGGGGACCAAGCTTTTAACAGATGTGCCTTTTATGGGACACTTCATATTCAAACTATAATAGTATGTACGATTGTTGTCACTTTGAATCAAGTGCCCTTTTCTTCCTGAATGAAGGGAAAATGTTCCCGATGTCAGTATATGACTATATGATCAATAGGGAGAAGAGTGGATTAGGCAGATGCCTGAACTTCAGCTGAACATCAGACATGTAATGACTTTCAGAGGAAGGTCATTGACTCTTTGCTGTAGTGTATCAGAAGCTAAGAGAAGTGGCTCAAGCCTCAAGCCTATAATTGTAACTAATTAAGAGACAGAGATGGGAGATTACAGTTTGAAACTAACTCAGGAACGAGTTTCCATAGTGGGAACCCAAAACTAAGTGAAAAGTTTAATCATTTTAAATGCTTCTTTTTCATGAGTGAATCATGCAGACCAGACCTACATATTGTTAATAGAAATTTTTATAAATATTTGTGTATTTGTGTAAAGAGAATGTAATGTAGATGAACATTAAAACAATGTTTAAATATAGGTCTACTTTAAAATGGGAATTTTATTCTTACTCTGTTTGCTTTTCAGGATTTTTAAAAAGCCGAGACCGTGCCTATACAAAGTTCTATACCCTTTTATCCAAAACACAGATTTTTATTCGTTTTATTGAAGAATGTAGTTTTGTAAGTGATAAAGATACTGGATTGGCATTTTTTGATGATTGCATAGAGAAGGTAAGTTTGTCCTATATTAAGAAAAAACATCTGGGTGCTGGTGGCTCACGCCTGTAATCCTAGCTACTCAGGAGGCTGAGATCTGAAGATCACGGTTCAAAGATAGCCCGGGCAGGAAAGTCTGTGAGACTCTTTATCTCCAATAAACTACTAGAAAACTGGAAATGGTGCTGTGGCTCAAGTGGTAGAGCACTTGCCTTGAGCTGAAGAGCTGAGGGACAGCGCCCAAGCCCTGAGTTCAAGCCCCACTGCCGACAAAAAAAAAAGAAAGAAAAAAGAAAAGAAAAAAACAGCTTGGGACTGGTAGTTCATGCCTAAAATCTTACCAACTCAGAAGGCTGAGCTTTGAGGATTTTAGTTTGTAGCCAGCTGGGGTAGAAAAGGCCTCATGAGTCGCTTTACTCCAGTTAACTGCTGAAGGTGATAGAGCACTAGCTTTGAGCAGAAGAACTCAGGGACAGTGCCCCACATGACCCCCCCCCCAAAAAAAAAAGAAAAAGTTTGGCACACATTCAATTTTTTTTTAATGATTCACTTTTGTAGTTTTCCTGTCTTACCACATACTTTTTGTTAATTATTGTAGTTGTTGTCTTGAAGGTATTTGGAAGTATGTTAGAATAGAAAGCTTTTCCTAAAGTATGTGTGTGCGCACATGCATACACACGTGTGTTTGTGATCAGGCTCGAGCACAAGTGTTTTAGAGGTTGTTTTTATCTGGGTTAAATTCAGGACTTCATGCTGCCTAGACACAGACACGTGCTCTACCACTTGACCCATGTTTCTAGCTTGATGTTTAACAGTGATATTACTTATATATGTCTAATTTTTTGTTTTGTGTTGGTTTTGAGGTTTGAACTCAGGGCTTTTGTGCTCAAGGCTAGCATTCTTCTGCTTGACCAACAATTCCACTTTTTTTCTCTTTTTTTGGTGGTTAATTGGATATAGAGTCAGATTTTCCTGCTGAGGCTGGCATCAAATAGTGATCCTCAGATCTCAGTCTCCTGTAGTCCTTGCTGTATCTTACACTTGAGCTTTTGCTCACTGGCTAGAGCTTTATGACTGCCAAACCCCTGTTTTTCTAATTAATAGGCTTCTTAGTTTTGCTAAGCAGATCTTGGGCTTGATTTTTTTTTGGGGGGGTCCAGTCATGGGGCCTGAACTTAGAGCCTGAGCGCTGTCCCTCAGCTCTTCAGCTCAAGGCTAGCCCTCTACCACTTGAGCCACAGTGCCACTTCCGGCTTTTTTCTTTTTGCTTATGTGGTACTGAGGAATTGAACCCAGGGCCTCAAGCATGCAAGGCAAGTGCTCTACCACTGAGCCACCTTCCCAGCCCTTGGGCTTGATTTTTTAATACAAACTATAAAATTTGAGATTGTGTCCATAAAAAGCAGAATATTACTATATTTCATTTTTTTGTGAGCCCTTGTGTTGCAGAAGACTGGAATAATTTGTTCTTGACTTTCATTAATATGATATAAAACTTCAAGGATGTGAATAAAACTTTATGCTGGTCCTGGGATTTGAAGCTCAGGGCCTAGGTGATGTCCTTGAGCTTCTTTTTTTTGGCTCAAGGCAAGTGCTCTTCCACTTGAGCCATATCTCCTCTTCTAGAACTTTAAGATTTTTGTTTATAAAATTGATGTTCTGGGCTGAGAAGGTGGCTCAGTGGTACAGTGCTTGTCTCACATGCATGAGGCCCTGGGTTCGATTCCTCAGCAACGCATAAACAGAAAAGGCCAGAAGTGGCACTGTGGCTCAAGTGGTAGAGTGTTAGCCTTGAGCTGAAGAGCTAAGGGACAGTGCCCAGGCGGAGTTCAAGCAAACGACTGACAAAATATCAAATACAATAAATGTTCTAATATTTACTTAGGTGAGTTAGATAATTTCAGTCACTAACACAGTTCAGTAATAGTTTTTTTTTAACTTGGGAAGTCAAATTCTCTTATTAAATTAATTATTTTTATTTATAAATAAGGTTTAGTGAAAGAACTATTCAAGTCTGGGCCAGATGGCACTGCCTAAAATCTCAGCAGGAAGAGTGAGTTTGAGGCCTACCTGGTCTACATAGAAAGTTTTAGTTTTGTGTTTTGTTTTTGTTGGTCAGTTGTGGACATTGAACTCTGGACCTGGTTGCTGCCCCTCAGCTCTTCAGCTCAAGGCGATCACTCTACCACTTGAGCCACAGTGTCACTTCCAGTTTTCTGGTAGTTAATTGTAGATAAAGAGTCTCATAGCCTTTCCTGCCCAGGTTGGCTTTGAACTGTGATCCTCACATCGCAGCTTCTTAAGTAGCTAGGATTACAGGCGTGAGCCACTAGTGCCCAGCTAGAGAGTTCTAGTTTAGCTAGTAAGACCCTGTTGATAAAAACAAAAGAAAAAAGTGATCAAAATAAAGCACTTTGTAGGGTTTTTTTTGTTTGTTTGGGTTTGTTTTTTTTTGAAGGTTAGTGTCTAACAACCCAGAGCCTTGTTTTTTTTTTTTTTTTTTTCATTGTGGGGCTTGAACTCTGGGCCTGGGCCTGGGCCCTTAGCTCTTGGAGCTCAAGGTGAGGAGCTGTACCCCTTGAGCCACAGCACCACTTCTGGTTTTCTGAGTGATTTATTGGAGATAGGAGTTTCACAGAGTTTTCCTGCACAGGCTGGCTTTGACCCGTGATCCTCAGATCTCAGCCTCTTAGGTAGCTAGGACTACAGGTGTGAGCCACTGACACCTGGCCAGAGCCTTGTTTTTGAGATAGAGTCCTTTGGTACTTTTTCCCTGGCCGGCCTTGAATTCACCATTACCCTGTATAGCTGAACTTCTGTGTATCACCATGTCAGAGTGTATTTTCTATTATGTATAAGATATATATGTCTTAACTTAGAACTACAAGACTTAAAATTATGTTGTGAAATTTTTATATCTGCTACTGAAAAAAATCAGAATTTCAGAAAAAGTCTGTTATTAAATTCACTGTGGAGATTTTCATTAAAAATCTTTTTTTCCTTTTCCAGTTGTTTCCTGATAAAGGCATAGAGAAAACAGATAAGGTATTTTTTCTTTAGTGTTAATAACAAAATAAAGAGTAAATTTAAATTTATGTGTTGAAATTTCAGAATTAGATCTTACATGCACATTAATTATTTTCAGGTTGATTTGGATTCAGCAGAAGATACCAAATTAATAGAATTAGATGATTCACAGAAAAGTGAGCACACTGTATTTATAATGCCACCTGAGCCACCTCCTGACGATGGAAAGGACCTGTCACCAAAGTACAGGTAGCAGAATTTTTGTAATGAGCTAACTGGATAGTTTACTTCAACTTTTTTCCATTATTGGTAGAGATTCATGGCTGGGCACTGGTAGCTCACGCCTGTAATCCTAGCTATTCAGGAGGCTGAGAACTGAGGATCTTGGTTCAAAGACAGCCCAGGCAGGAAACTCTATGAGACTCTTATCTCCAGTTAACTACCAGAAAACCAGAAGTGACGCTGTGGCTCAAGTGGTAGGGTGCTCGCCTTGAGCTGAAGAGCTGAGGGACAGTGCTCAGGCCTAGAGTTCAATCTCCACAACTGACCCCCCCAAAAAAAATTATAAAAGAAAATAGATGTTCATCTTTGTGATTTTTGAAGTTTCAGTATTACTTCAGTGAACTAATAAAGATGAATTTTATATGGAGAGGCCTTATAATTTAAGAACTATATGGCTTTGTTGTAAGGAAAGCCAGATATTGATCATTATTTTCCTAGATGTTTAATTTATTTGAATCTTACAAATTTCTCAGTTACGAAGAAGAAAAATATTTTAACTTTTTGTGAGAATCTCCTTTTGGGAGTTTTACTGTTAATATAAACTGTGAAATACTTTGTGTGTCTGTGCTTGTACTTATTTGGCTTTTTCACTCAAGGTTGTACTTTACTACTTGAACCACAGTACTACTGTGAAATTACCAAAGTTACTGTAAATTAACAAAATCAAGAAAATTTAAAGGATTAGGTCTGAGTAATGGGACTCAGGCCTGTTGGTGTCTCATCCTTTTATAATCCTAGGTCCTTAGGAAACTGAGATTAGGAGGATTGCAGTTCAGTGGCAGCCTAGGCAAACATTTCTTATCAACTGAGTAGCTGGGTGTGGTGGTACTTACTAGTCATCTCAGTATCAAGGGCTGAAATTGGGAGAATTGTGGCTCTAAGCTAGCCCCAAAGAAACTTCCATGAGACTCCATCTCAGTCTAAGAAGCTAGGTGTGTTGGCATGTACTTGTCATCCCAGCTATGACTGCAAGCATAAAAGAGGTAGATTGTGGCTCAGGTAATACATACCCATGCAAAAAGGATGCCATATTAAAAAAAAAAAACAACCAGTATAAAGAAGTGCTGTAGGGATGGTTCAGTGCTGTAGGGATGGTCCAATGTGCAGAAGACTTGAGTTTAAACCCTAGTTCCACAGACAAACAAAGAGGGAGAGAGAGAAGGGAGGGAACAAGGGAAGGAGGGAGGGGAAGGGAAAAAGAAAGGGAGAAGGTAAGAGAGGGAGGAAGAGAGAAAAGAAGGAAGAAAGAGGGTTGATAAAAAAAATAGAGAAATAGAAATCATTGCTAAATCTAAAAGAATAGGATTTGGATGAAAATTTGTTAAGAAACTAGAATGAGTTTGATATTGTTTATTATTATAAGCATGCTAATACACAGTTTACAAAATGTAATCAAGCAAAAAAAACATACATCATTTTAATACCAATACTTACATCTGATAATAACTTTATATATGCATGTCTATATTGTATGGATAAATTCACTTCATACATTTTTTGTAACCTGTTTGCCTTTAATAGTCATAACATTTTTCCATGCTGTGAAATTTTTTGCCTTATGATTTTTAATTGTTGCATGTAATCACTATACATTAGTTTCCTGTTCATTTGTTTGCAATTCTGTGCTATTTATATTTTTGTGGACATATGTAGTTACTTTGTGGGGAACTATATTCCTAAAAAAAATTCTGAAAAGAATGGGCTGGGAAGGTGGCTCAGTTGTAGAGCACTTGCCTTGCATGCTCGAGGCTCTGGGTTCGATTCCTCAGCACCACATAAGCAAAAAGAAAAAAGCCGGAAGTGGCGCTGTGGCTCAAGTGGTAGAGCACTAGC
>NW_012267269.1:5154021-5156662 GCF_000151885.1 Dipodomys ordii
AAAAAAAAAAAAAAAAGAACAGTGCAGATATGCCATTCTGACATATCTGCAAGGCTCTGTAGTTTCTGGGAGTATATAGGTTAACAAATCATCAGCAAATGATTTTTTTTTTTTCTTCAGTCGTGGGGCTTGAACTCAGGGCCTGGGCACTTAGCTTTTTACTCAAGGCTGGTGCTCTACCACTTTGAGTCATAGTACCACTTCCTGTTTTCTGGGGGTTAATTGGCGATAAGAATCTCATGGACTTTCCTTCCCTTATTAGCTCTCAACCACAATCTTAAGGTCTTGGCCTCCTAAGTAGCTAGGATTACAGACAGGTGTGAGTCACCCGTGCCAGGCAAAGAACTTTCTCTTTGCCTATCGTAGGGCTTGAACTCAGGGCCTGGATGCTTTCCCTTTGCTCTTTTACTCAAGCGTAGTACTGTACCACTTTGCACAATACTGCTACTTCAGCAGATGATTTTAACTTATCTTTCTTCCACCTAAGAAAATGAAAACAGAAACTAAAAATATGCCAGTCAAACTACTAGAAGACCTATTATCATCTTTTATGGCTATGTTGCTTGCAAAAGAATTAGTATTTGCACTTTTTTTTTTCAGTGCTAGATACTGAACCCAGGGCTTCATGCATGTAAGTACTATATATACAGCAAATACATTCATGCAAGTACCAGAGCTGTCCTGACTGACTTTGAACTCATGATCCTCTTATTTCAGTCTCCTGAGTAGTTAGACCAGGCATGTCCCACCTTGCTCATCTGGATTTTTTTTTTTTTTTGGCTGGTCATGGGGCCTGAACTCTGGGCCTGGGCACTGTACCTTACCTCTTCAGCTCAAGGCTAGTGCTCTACCACTCGAGCCACAGCGCCACTTCTGGCTTTTTCTGCTTATGTGGTGCTGAGGAATCAAACCCAGAGCTTCATGCATGCCAGGCAAGCGCTTTACCACTGAGCCACCTTCCCAGCCCATCATCTGGATTGTCTTTGTTTTTGTTTTTGAGCTCAGACTGGCATTGGACTCATCTGTTTAGCCCTGGTTGGTCTTGAATTTGCTGTCTTCTTTTCTCAGCCTTTCAAGTGTTAGACTTGGTATAGGGAGAAGGTTGGCAGGAAACAGCTTAGAGGAGTTTCAACTTTAGCAGGAAGAAGAATAAGACTATTGTTTATTAAGATTGGAATAGAAGAACTCTGGAATTATAAATGATTAAGTCTGGGTTGTATAGTTTTGGTTACAATCTTATCTATGAAACACATGCACCTTTTTTCTGTATTATGAATGGTTTTTGCTTTTTAAGTAATTTCTAGCCAATGAATGTCTATAGAGTAGTAAAAAGTATTACTGTAAATGAATGTTCAGGGAACCACATGACAGTGTTAGAATCCATTCACAAAAGTTAAACTATGAAATGCTTGATTTTTTTTTTAGGGCCAATTTTGCCTGAAAACTTTGTCATTTCCTTCTTTCTTTCCCACTCTAATGTAGGTAATCACATATTTTACTCTCTTTCTAGGAGATAAAGTCAGCTCATAAATTGGCGAAGAGATGTTACACAAATCCACCACAATGGGCCAAATGTCTGTTTAGTCATTGTTACAGTTTATGGTTTATTTGTCTCCCAGCCTATGTTAGAGTTTCTCATCCAAAGGTCAGAGCACTTCAACAGGCATATGATGTACTTATTAAGATGAGGAAAACAGATGTGGATCCACTAGACGAGGCAAGTATTACAAACTCAGTTACTGTTGTAAATTTTTTCCCCCACAATGCAATGCTAGGGATAAAGTCTAGGACTCACTTGCTTGGAGAGTATTCTACCACTCAATTTTATGTCCATAGCCAAAAGATAAGTTTAAAATTAGGGCCTCATGCTTGCTAGGTAGGTATTCTATTTCTTGAACTGCCTCATTTTTTGTATTGGTATTTTCTGTGGTGTGTGTGTGTGTGTGTGTGTAGCAGGAATATGCACATACACACACATATAGACTGGTACTGGGACTTGAACTAAAAAGGCCTCACACTCAATTTTATGTCCATAGCCAAAAGATAAGTTTAAAATTAGGGCCTCATGCTTGCTAGGTAGGCATTCTATTTCTTGAACTGCCTCATTTTTTGTATTGGTATTTTCTGTGTGGGGTGTGTGTGTGTGTGTGTGTGTGTGTGTGCGTGCGTGCGTGTGCGTGTGTGTGTGTGTGTGTGTGTGTTGAGCAGGAATATGCACATACAGACACATATAGACTGGTACTGGGACTTGAACTAAAAAGGCCTCACACTCATTCTCTGCCATTTGAACTACACTTCAGTTCCAGCATTTTGCTTGTAGTTGGAGTAAGAGTTTGATAGATTTGTCTACTTGGACTCAACCTTCTGAGTAGCTAGGATTGCAAGCTTGAGCCACTGGTACCAACTTGTGTACTTATTTTTGGGGTAGGGTCTTGCTTTATTATGAGGATGGCATAAACTATTCACTTATGCTTATCTGCATGTGCAGATGACAAATGTGCACCACCATGCCCAGATATTGGGTGGCATGGAGCCTCAAGAAGTTCTTTTTTTTCTTTTTTGCTTATGTGGTGCTGAGGAATCGAACCCAGGGCCTCAGGCATGCAAGGCAAGCGCTCTACCACTGAGCCACCTTCCCAGC
>NW_012267269.1:5156958-5174920 GCF_000151885.1 Dipodomys ordii
TTTTTCTATTTATGTGGTGCTGAGGAATCGAACCCAGGGCCTCAGGCATGCAAGGCAAGCGCTCTACCACTGAGCCACCTTCCCAGCCCCTCAAGAAGTTCTTTTTGCCTGGAGTAGGGTTAAACCTTTATTTCCCATTTTAGCCTCTTTAGTAGTTAGGATTACAGTCCTAAACCACATGACACCAGGGCTAATTACATACATGTCTTATGTTTCAGATTATTCATTTGAAATTGTAGCTCCTAGTTTTTCAACTTTGGCATAATTGGCATTTTGGCCAAAACAATTATTATTTGGAGGACCTTTCCTTTATATTTTAGGATGTTTAACAATGTGCCTAATAGATGCTGGTAACATCCTCTTCTCCACAAGTTATGACAACTACAAATGCCTCCTTGCCAATATGTCTTGGAGAATAAAATTGCCTCTGGAAAACTACTAATATATACTAATCATAGAATTATTTCATGTGATTGCAAGGTTAAATCAGTTGATAATACAGTTGTGCCTTTTTTATAGTAAACATTCAGTGAACAATATGCTACATGCATTTGTTTATCTTTAAATTCTAAAAGAGGTAGGCATTGATATAATTCAGTTAACAGTTAAGGAAAGTGAGAAACCTACTGCTTTCTCTCCACTATTTTTTTCTTTAAAAATTATTTTTGTGTCACTGAATGCTAATGGTGCACACCTGTAATTTTAGCTAATTTGGCAGCTGAGGTCTGAGAATCCACAGTTCAAAGCCATCCTGAACAGGAAAGCCTGTGAGACTCATATCTCCAATTTACCCCAAAAGCCCAGAAGTGAAGCTGTGGCTATTGGGACTATGATCTTATTTATGTTTCCGAAGGTATAGTATGACAGGCTATGTGTCACTACACCCATCTTTTCGTTGTGATGGGGTCTGGTGAATGTTTTGCCCAGGCTGGCCTGCAACTGTGTTCCTCCCAGTTTCTGCCACCTCTGTAGTTAGAATTATAGACATGAGTCACCACCCATAGCTCTTGGTGTGCGTGTGCATGTGTGTGTGTGTGTATGTGTGTACACACTCCAGTATTGGGGCTTGAACTCAGGTCCTGAGCGCCAATCTGAGCTTTTTTACTCTAGGGTAGCACTCTTAACACTTAAGCCACATCTTTTTTACTCTAGGGTAGCACGCTTAACACTTAAGCCACATCTCCACTTCCAGCTTTTTTTGGTGCTTGGAGATAGGAGTCTCACAGAGTTTTTTTGCCTTGGTTTGCTTTTTGAACTTCGATCCTCAGATCTCAGCTTCTTGAGTAGTATTATAGGCATGAGCCACTGGCACCCAGCTTCTTGTCTTTTTGTTTTGTTTTGTTTTGTTTTGGTTGTGGGGCTTGAACTAAAGGCCTGGGTGCTGTCCCTGAGCTTTTTTGTTCAATGCTAGCACTCTACCACTCAAGCCACACCTCTACATCCAGATTTTATGGTGCTTAGTTGAAAATAAGAGTCCCACAAGGACTTTTCTGCCCAGGCTAGCTTTCAGCCATGATCCTCAGATATCAGCCTCTGAGTAGCTAAGATTACAGGTATAAACCATTGTTGCTGGGCTTGTCATTTTCTTTTAAAGACGTGAGTTTACAGACCTTTTTTGTTAAATTGGCATCTGGGAACTACAATCTTTAATTGCTTTAGCATAGAATATAAAGCATGGTGAGTAGGGAGATAGATATTTTAATTTTAGAAGGGAATTATTTTTCATAGTAAGGAGAATAATCATTGGCTGAATAGATTTACTAGCTCGAATAAAGAGCATGTATACATAGGTCTTATCAATAATGCTGATAAATAGTTTTAAAAGTCATCTATTAAAATGCTAAAGCCATTACAAAGAATTGAGTAGAATCTTTTAAGAAAATCTCTACAAGTTGTAAACAGAATAATATACTATTAATGGTTTGATATTATTTCCTGTTAGGTATGCTATCGAGTAGTAATGCAGCTTTGTGGACTTTGGGGTCATCCTGTTTTAGCAGTGAGAGTCTTATTTGAAATGAAAACTGCTAAAATCAAGCCAAATGCTATTACTTATGGTTATTACAATAAGGTAAGTAGGATTGACATTAAGTAATCTATCTTATTAAGAATGACAATTTTCTGTACCTTTTTATTCCAGGAAAGTTTCCTTAAGAGGAGATTTGGGGGACATATTCCTTTTTTCTCTTCTGATAATTATGTACATGTTTTCAAATATTTAAACCTTTTGGAATGGCTCAGTCAAGTTAATTATTATGTATTGCTTTATTCCCTTTATGTGGTAAGAATACTTAAAGTGTACTTATAGTAATTTTTAAGTTTTTTATTGTCGGTCGTGGGGGCTGAACTCTGGACCTGGGCACTGTCCCTCAGCTCTTCAGCTCAAGGCTAGCGCTCTACCACTTGAACCACAGCGCCACTTGTGGCTTTTTCTGCTTATATGGTGCTGAGGAATCGATCCCAGGCCCTCATGCATGGGAGACAAGCACTCTACCATGAGCCAACTTCTCAGCCAATTTTTAAGTTTTTAATTAAAAATTTTATTAAGTTTATTATGTATTATTAATTTTTAAATTTTTATTTATCTTTTGCCAGTCATGAGGCTTGTACTCTGGGCCTGGGCGCTGTCCCCCCACTCTTCAGCTCAAGGCTAGCGCCCTACCACATGAGCCACAGCTCCACTTGGCGCCTTTTTTTTTTGCTTATGTGGTGCTGAGGAATCAAACCCAGGGCCTCATGCATGCAAGACAAGCACTCTACCACTGAGCCACCTTCCCAGCCACTGTATTATTAAATTTTTAAAGGCATGTTTACTAAGTGAAACCATCTGGTTATACAATAGAGCTCTTAAATGTATCTCTCTTGTCTGAGTGAAAATTTGCATACTTCAGTCATCCTTAATTATCCCTATCCAAAGTCCCTATAACCACCACTCTGTTTTTCTCTGCTTCTGTAAGTTCAGTTTTTTAGAAAGGCAGGCTGGGAATGTGGCTTAGTGGTACAGTGCTTGCCTAACAGGCTTGAAGCCCTGGGTTCTATTCCTTAGTACCACATAAACAAAAAAGTCAGAAGTGGCACTGTGGCTCAAGTGTTAGAGTGCTAGCCTTGGGCAAAAGAAGCTCAAGGACAGTGCCCACGCCCTGAGTTCAAGCCCAGGAGAGAGAGAGAGAAAACGAGAGAAAGAGAGAGAACGAGAGCGAGAACAGGCAGTATTTATCTTATTGTGCTGGCTTGTTTCTCTTAACTCAAGGTTCACTTAATGTTTTCACTTGTTTCACTTAATGTCCTCAAGGTTGTTGCAAGTGAGAGAACAGTCTTTTTTTTTTTTTTGTCGGTCGTGGGGCTTGAACTCTGGGCCTGGGCACTGTCCCTGAGCTCTTCAGCTCAAGGCTAGCGCTCTACCACTTGAGCTACAGCGCCACTTCCAGTTTTCTGGTGGTTTATTGGAGATAGGAGTCTCACAGTCTTTCCTGCCCGGGCTGGCTTTGAACCGTGATCTTCAGATCTCAGCCTCTTGAGTAGCTAGGATTACAGGTTTGAGTCACGGGGACTCAGCTGTAACACATTTTTTAATCCATTTGTTCATTATGGACATGTAGATTAATTCCATACCTTGGCTAATGTGAATATGGCTACAGTGAACATGAGAATGCAGATACCTGTTTGAGAGATCCTGATCTTATTTTAGATGTGAAACCAGTAGTAGGATTACTGGATTGTATGGTAGTTCTGTTTTTAGTTTTTTGACGTTCTCCATATTGTTTTCCATAATGGCTGTACTAATTTATATCTCATCACCATTTTACAAAGATTTTCTTTTCTGTATATTCTTAACACTATTGTTCTTTTTTATAATACCCATTCTAACAAGTGTTTTATGATGTCATGAGGTTTTTTTTTGATTTTTTGCCAGTACTGGGGCTTGAAATCAAGGTCTAGGCACTGTCCCTGAGCTTCTTTTTTTTTTTTTTTTGCCGGTCATGGGGCCTGAACTCTGGGCCTGGACGCTGCCCCTCAGCTCTTCAGCTCAAGGCTAGCGCTCTACCACTGGAGCCACAGTGCCACTTCCAGCTTTTTCTATTTATGTGGTGCTGAGGAATCGAACCCAGGGTCTCATGCTTGCAAGGCATGCACTCTACCGCTGAGCTACCTTCCCAGCCCCCTCCCCCCCCCAGCTTCTTTTGCTCAAGGCTAGCACTCTACCACTTGAGCCACAGCACCACTTCTAGCTTTCTCTGTTTATGTGGTACTTAAGGAATGGAACTAGAGCTTCAAGCATTCTAGGCAAACACTGTACCACTAAGCTACATTCTCAGCCCCCCCCCCTTTTTTTTCCTTTTTGTAGGAAAGAGCAGTACTGGAGTTTAAACTCAGAACCTTCTGCTTGGTAGGCAGGCATTCTACCACTTGAGTCATGCCCCAGCCTTTTATGCTCATTATTTGTCAAGTAAGAGCTTATGTTTGTGGTCCAAACCAGCTTGTACTTCAGTCCTTTTGTTTATGCTTCTATGTAGCTGGAATGATAGGCAAGCACTACCATATGTCTTAAGAACTTTTTGCTTGACTGGCAAGCTTCCCAAACTGTGCCTTTCATGTAGCTAGGAGTATAGGTGTAAACTATTGCTTTCTCCTAAAATGTTAATTTTCATTATTTTGGTGGGGAGAATGGTACTTGAGTTTGAACACAGGACCTTTAATTACATTTCTGATGACTAATGATGTTTAGTGGTGTTTTTGGTGGTATTAGAGTATATTGGAGTATGAACTCAGGGATTGCTAGTTGGGCAATTCTACTTTTTTTTTTTTTTTGGGTCCAGTTGTGGGCCTGAACTCTGGGCCTGGGCGCTGTCCCTCAGCTCTTCAGCTCAAGGCTAGCGCTCTACCACTTGAGCCACAGTGCCACTTCCAGCTTTTTTTGCTTATGTGGTGCTGAGGAATTGAACCCAGGGCCTCATGCATGCAAGGCAAGCGCTCTACCACTGAGCTACCTTCCCAGCCCCAATTCTACTCTTTGAGCCACATCTCCAGCCCTTTTTAAATGGGAAGTGTATACTACCACATTCAACTTTTTTTTTTTTTTTTGCCAGTCCTGGGCTTGAGCTCAGGGCCTGGGTGCTTTCCCTGAGCATTTTTTACGCAAGGCTAGCACTCTACCACTTGAGCCACAGTGCCACTTCCACCTTTTCCTTTTTATGTGGTACTGAGAAATGGAACCCAGGGCTTCATGCATGCTAGGCAAGCACTCTACCACTAAGCCACATTCCCAGCCCCCTACTTTTTTTTTTTTTTTTTTGAGATGTAGGTTTCATGAACTTTTTTCTCCAGGCTGGCCTTGAATTATGATTTTTTTTTGGTTGTATTTTGTTTTTCTCTGAGAAAGGTTTTCTCTGTGTACTCCAGGCTAGTCCACAACTAGTGATCTTCCTGCCTCAGTTTCCCAAATGCTATGCACCCAGTTCAAATATTTTTTTAATAAGTATGGCTGGCTGGCATAACCTTTTATATGTAATTGTATATTTTTCAATCAAATATTCCTTGTGATGCTTTTAACTTTTATTTTACTTTTAGGTAGTTTTGGAGAGCCAGTGGCCTAGTAGTACCCGCAGTGGTATCTTTCTTTGGACAAAAGTACGGAATGTGGTACATGGCTTGGCACAATTTAGGAAGCCACTTAAAAAGACTATGCAAATCTCACCAGTCTCCCCAATATCAGGTACTGTGGGAAGAGCCTTCCTTTTTGAATCCTAGCTTTTTAGGCATATGAGTTTTTAATATGTAGTAGAGCTTAAATTATATTCTGGTTGATATTTTAATATACAACTAAAGACAGGATAGCTTAGTTCAAAGGCATTTTTAAAATCAGAAACCTAGAAAGTGTTGTGTAATTACAAATGAACTTTGGGTCATTCGTGTTTAGCATCAGAGGTGTTAGTGCATGCGTTATTGAACTGCATTGTTCTTACCTTTAGCTCCTCAGAGTGCCACAGGTGGAAGTGATGGGGACACGGTGAGCCACGGTAGCGTGGATAGTTCTAATGATGCTAACAATGGGGAGCACACAGTCTTCGTCAGAGACTTAATCAGACTTGATTCCATTGATAATCACTCTAGCACAGGTACTAAATCTGTATTTAACTAACCCTTCACTTACTGTCATGTTGAGCCTTTCCTCTTTCAGAGTTTTACAAACCTCCAGAGTTTGTGCAATATAAATGAGTTTGCAGAGTATTAATGAGAGAAAATGACACTGTACTTCTCTTTTTACCTAAAGTATAAAATAAACAAGAGTGCTATAGACAATGTTCTGCCATAACACTTCATATTGTTCAGTATTAACTCATGAAGTATATGACACAGTTGTTAGAAATTGAGAGCACTTCAACACATTAGTGACACAACTGTAAATTTTTTAATTAAATGGAAAATACATCTTAGAAAGTTGAGATTATGGGTATGAAAGAGGAAAGAAAGTAAGCCATGCACTATGAAAGTAAAAGATAGTCTGTTCACCTGAAAAGACTTGTATTTTTTTAATCTGAGAAGTTATTGTATATACATAGCCATGGGCAGAATCTCTGTCCTCTAAAGTTAAAAATAAGTGTAATAAAAGTAGCACTTTGGGCAGAAATACGTGTGTTGCACATCCTTCTTGTGTTGTTTTTTGTTGTGGTGGTGGTAGTGGTTGTTAATATCTCAAGTCTTCCTTTAAAAAGAATTCTGAATCTAATTCCTATGCTTCATCTGATGAACTTGTCTCAGTGACTGAAGTTTCCTTTTCTCTGCTCTTTGTTGCTCTGCTTTTTTTGCTCTGTGCTGTTTCTTGGTGCTGCATTTGTCCTTGGCTGTCATGGTGTGGGTTGCAGACAGACTTTTATGACATGAAGCTATGGATACACGTGTGCATTAATTCTACCCTTGAATGTTAACCACTTCAGGTAATTTTCCATTTATTAGGTTAAACTTTGCTGACATTCAAGGGTGGGGGAAAGATGTCATGTTTTAGTGTAAATATCATTACAAATAGAAGCAGTTTCTTGGCTTCAGATAAGAGTAATGATATTAGCCCCTACTGAAATTATCCATCTAACATTTTTTGGTCAATTTACAAAATGAATTTATTGTGGTATTTGAAAATATATTTTGTTTGTTAGTAGTTCTTACAAGGGCTGGGAAGGTGGCTCAGTGGTAGAGTTCTTGCCTTGCATGCATGAGGCCCTGGGTTCGATTCTTCAGCACCACATAAGCAGAAAAAGCCAGAAGTGGTGCTATGGCTTGAGTGGTAGAGCACTAGGCTTGAGCTGAAGAGGTGAGGGACAGTGCCCAGGCCCAGAGTTCAGGCCCCATACTAGCCAAAAAAACAAAACAAAAAATAGTTCTTACAAGGTTGAGTTGTAGCATCATTGTGTAAAATAGTGTTATTGACATTAAAGAACCCATTCATTGTTCACCTGTTGAGGTGTCTTTTGCTTTCCAAAAACCAGTCTGCTTGATTTTTGTGCCACAAACTACATTCCTGTATACACAGCAACATGTATAAATCATTAATACAACCTAAGGCTATATATAAACCACAATTTTGTTTGTAAAATTTTCAGTCCTATTGGTAAATGAACAAATAGAAATTTTGGGGACTTTATTTTTTTTTTTTTACCAGGGGGATTGGTCGTGGGTCTTAACTCTGGGCCTGGGAGCTATCAGCTCAAAGTGAGCACTCTACCACTTGAGCCACAGCTCCATTTCCAGTTTTCTGAGTGTTTTATTGGAGATAAGAGTCTCTCAGACTTTTCTGTCTGGGCTGGTTTTTGAACTGGGATCCTTAGTTCTCAGCCTCCTGAGTAGCTAGAATTATAGGTGTGAGCCACCGATGCCTGGCTGAGACTTTAATTTTAAAGCTGCTTTGTTTTGTTTCCTGTGGTGTTTGTTTATTTTTCCTAATACTTGAGAAGAAATGAGTTTCACATATGAAAAATAAAGAATATAATTTTTGTTCTGAATCCATTTTATCAGGAATGATGATAATAACATGCAAATAAATCTCCTTCCCTTCTTACTCCTCTAAACTTTTATACGGCTCATTTTAAGGCAGTTTAGTTCCTTAATAGAAAAAATAGCCTGCTAGTAATTGCAGGTAACTTGTGTAAAGACCAATACTTGGAAAGATCCTTTGCCTTTTTCATATTTGTACATGAAACTAAATATTGAACCTTCATGTCTTCCATAGGGTATCTAGTGAAGCCATTCGATACTTTTGGAGTCTTCTAGCCCAAGTGTATAAATTGCTCATTTCATTAAGGCTTATTTTATGGAATCTTTCTACTTAGTACCTGATACTGAGTCACTGAGCTCCTTAGGGGTATATATGGATATAATCAGTCCACCTGTTCCCAGTATATTGTCCCATCTCATGGCCCCATAGTTAGGATACCAGACTTTCTGAGGGAACTGACACAACGGCCACTGAAAGTAACCATTTAAAACAGTAGTATTTAAAGATACTACTTTTGACATATGGCAAACCTAAAGTCTGGGTGACAGTGTAATAAGTAGCAGAATATGGAAGGTAGTACATAATTTGTGTCATTCGTTGACATCTTTTTTGTTTAGTTTAGTTTTAGTTTTGAGATGGTCTCACTGTGGCTCAGGCTATGTAGCCCATGCTAGTCTTAAAGTCTTGCTGCTTTAACACTCCTAAATGCTTGGATTACAGGTGTGCACTATTATACCAGTACATTGACATCTTTCTGATTTCTCTCTCTCTCTGTGCTGGTACTGTGGCTTGAACTCAGGGATTCGTCTTCTCACTTGGCTGGTGCTCTACTACTTGAGCTGTACGTCTTGTCCCCCTATTCCTCCCCCTCTTTTTTTTTTTTGAGATGGAGTCTTTCAGATTTTTCTGCCCAGGATAGGTTCCACCTTCAGTCCTTTGATCTCAGCCTCCTGAATAGCCATAGGAGCCCATTATAATAGATTTCTTTAGTTACTCAGTTTTATTTATTTATTTTTTATTTTTGGTCCAGTTGTGGGGCCTGAACTCTGGGCCTGGGCGCTGTCCCTCAGCTCTTCAGCTCAAGGCTAGCACTCTACCACTTGAGCCACAGCGCCACTTCCAGCTTTATTTTGCTTATGTGTGCTGGGGAATTGAACCCAGGGCCTCAGGCATGCAAGGCAAGCACTCTACCACTGAACCACCTTCCCAGCCCCCTCAGTTCACTTTTTAAAAACAAAACTACTTTGTCCCATAGTAGGAATCTTGTCTTCTAGTAACATCTTTTCACTTACTAATTTGCTCAGTTGTACTACACATATAATAAAACGATTACAGATTCATCACACCCATTCTCCTGTGAGAAATAAGCCTACTAAGCTATTCTAGGTTTGGCTTTTTCTCCCAGGTTTGTTATACGTACTTAAATAGTTTGGAGGATTAGGGGGCATAACTGAAGTGGTAGAGTGCTGGCCTAGTAAGCATGGAAGCCCTGATTTCAATCCCAGTACTGCCTGCCACCAACTCAAATAAAAACATTTGGATTTGTCCTCTTCGGACCCTTTCAGTGGGGGTTTTAATATTTCATATGAAAACGTGTTACATCTCCAAAAATAATACCAATAAATCACACTTAAGGAACTTTCTTTCATCTTTATTTTTTCCATCTTATTTTCTTTTATGTATGGTAGTGGCGCTGTGGCTCAAGTTGTAGAGCGCTAGCCTTGAACTGAGAGACAATGCTCAGACCCAGAGTTCAAGTCCCATAACCTACCAAAAAAAAAAAAAAAACCAACTTGCAATGTTATTTTCTTCTATTTATGGTATAGAACTATTTTCATTGCTTTCTTGTTTGTCATTCCAGTATTGCTTTTTGCAAACGTAAGCAGATATATGTGCTTTCTTTCTTACAAATAGGCAGCATACTACAGGCATACTTTAAAGGAGACTTCAAAGCATCTTATCCACATTGTTATAATTTACCTTGAAGAAATTAAGATTCAGACAGTGCTTCAGACAGCGCTTTCAAACGTAGTATGGTCTTCAGTGTTGGATGTTCCTCTTTCCAATGTTCTTTACTTTTCACTGTTTTTAAAATGTGTTCCTTTGCTTTTCACTGTTTTTAAAATGTATTCCTTGTGAACTTCCTTGTCTTTTTTTTTCTCAGAGTTTGCCTGTATATTTCAGTGGGATTTT
This sequence comes from Dipodomys ordii, assembly GCF_000151885.1. Taxonomy (NCBI): domain Eukaryota; kingdom Metazoa; phylum Chordata; class Mammalia; order Rodentia; family Heteromyidae; genus Dipodomys; species Dipodomys ordii. The sequence continues at coordinate 5,167,139 of NW_012267269.1, forward strand.
CTTTTATATTTTATGAATGGATTGTAAGTATATGAAAATATTTACAAACTTACATTCATTTTAACAGGTGGTCAGTCTGACCAAGGCTATGGGTCTAAGGATGAACTGATAAAAGATGATACAGAAACTCATGTGTCTGAAGAACAAGTGGCACAAGAGTTGATCACTAAAACAAAGGTTCAGATACAAGGTAAAGTCCTAATGCTTGTGAATTGTACTTATTAAGATAACTATTAATTAAAATGTTAATCCTGATTGATAATTGTTGTGATGATTTTCAGGAAATAAAGCCTAATTCATAGGCCTATATATTAAGGAAGATTTTGATAGTCTCTGATTTCAAATTGAAAATCAAGTTGCCTTTAATTTTGCAGGAGGGCACAATCTATTGAAAGATTCACTTGTCAAAGTTATAGGGATACTTTGTGACAAAAGTAGGACTAAACTGAGCCATGAAATTTGTATTCCAGGGTTCCATTTATTTTAAAATGCTTTTTTTTTTTTTTTACTAGTTTTCAGATACCTTTTTTGGGGCTTGAAATTGGGATTTGGGTGCTGTCCCTGAGCTTTTTTGCTTTGAGCCACAGCACCACTTGCAGTTTTCTGGTAGTTAATTGGAGATTCACGTTGGCTCATGGAATTACCTGCCTGGGCTGACTTCAAACACCATGATCCTCAGATCCTCAGCCTCCTGAGTAGTTTGGATTACAGGCATGAGCCACCAGTGCCTGGCTAGCCTTCAAATATCTTTTTTTCCCCCCAGTCATGGGGCCTGAACTCTGGGCGTGGGTTCTGTCCCTCAGCTCTTCAGCTCAAGGCTAGCACTCTACCACTTGAGCCACAGTGCCACTTCCAGCTTTATTTTGCTTATGTGTGCTGAGGAGTCAAACCCAGGGCCTCATGCATGAAAGGCAAGCACTCTACCACTGAGCCAACTTCCAGGCCAAGGCTTCAAATATCTTAAGTTGATATTTTCCCCTGGTTTGTTAAAAAGTCTGTTTTCCCTTGTTTTTATAGGGCGCATTGAGGTAGAGATGATTTGTTGTAATCATTTTGTGGAAATACAAGGAATACTTTGGTATATGGTAGTAAGATATTCTCCTATTGTCTTTTTAAAAAAATTTTCTTTTTGTGCCAGTCCTAGGGTTTGAACTCAAGGGCCTGGGCACTGAACCTGTGTTTATTTGCCTAAGGATAGAGCTTCATCAGTTGAGCCACATATCCACTCCTGTCTTTTAATTAAAGATAAGAGTCTCATAAAATGTTCCTTTCTAGGCTGGCTTTGAACCACAAATCCTCGGGTCTTAGCCTCCTTAGTAGCTAGGATTGAGGCATGAGTCACTGGTGCACAGTTCCCCTGTTGGTTTTTTGTTTGTTTTTTGGTGGGGCCTGAACTCTGGGCGTGGGTGCTGTTCCTCAGCTCTTCATCTCAAGGCTAAGCACTCTACCACTTGAGCCACAGTGCCACTTTCAGCTTTTTCTGCTTTTGTGGTGCTGAGGAATTGAACCCAGGGGCCTCATGCATGCTAGGCAAGCACTCTACCACTGAGCCACCTTCCCAGCCCTCCCCTATTGTTTTACATAGGTTTCTTATTTTATCCTCCAGATTTTGTAGAATCAAATTCTTTTCCTGTTTATCAAGTAATAAGAATAGCAACTGAAGGCCAGTTCACTGAAAAATACTCAAATTAGGATTATTGAATGCTAAAGAAAAAAACACTTAATTTCAGTCAATAGTGGTAACCTTTATGACTGACATAAGTTAAGCCAATCAGCAATAAGTTACGTACTTGAATTAAAAATAGACATATATAGGCTGGGCGCCAGTGGCTCATGCCACTGACTACTCAGGAGGCTGAGATCTTGAGGATCGAGGTTCAAAGCCAGCTCAGGCAGGAAAGTCCACGAGATTCTTATTTCCAATAAACCACTCAGAAAACTGGAAGTGATGCTGTGGCTCAAGACCTTGAGCTAAAGAGCTGAGGGACAGCACCCAGGCCCAGAGTTCAAGCCCCACAACCACCACCACCACCACCAATATATCTGTATATCTGTATATATAGATATATATGTTTACTCTGATAAGTTTACTTTGATATTGGCAAAAGTAAGAATGATAACATTCAAATATTTTTTTCAGAGGTGTGTGATGTGTCTGCTATTGTAGCAAATCATTCACAACCTAGTCCAGAGACTCAGAGTCCTATTGACCATCCTGCCTGGGGCAGCAGTATTGTGAAAGCTCCATCTGGAATATTTGATATCAACAACAGGAAAGGTAGCACTGGTAAGTCTCTATATATGTTATTAAATATTGAGGCTGTGTCTTTAATGGCATTAGTTTGCTAACTTACTATAATAGACATGTTAGAAATCCAGAAGTGAATCTGAATCTTATACATAAGCTAAAGAAGAGGTTAAAGTCTTGTTATTTAATGGTGTAGTTGGGAACTAAGTGTAATAGTAAGTGCCTACAGTCCCAGCAATTAAGAGTCCAAGACAGAAGGATCTTGAGTTTGAGGGCAGCCTGAACTATGTATCAGTTTCGCTACCATGAGCTACTTGGAGAGACCCTATCTTCCAAACAAGCCAACAACTACAACAACAGATACAGTTGGCTCTCCGTGTTTATGGGTTTTATGCAACAAACCATGGATTGAAAATATTAGAAAAAACTTGCATCTGTGTCCAGGCTTTTTTTTGTTGTTTTTTGATCAGTCATGGGCCTGAACTCTGGGCCTGGGCGCTGTCCCTCAGCTCTTCAGCTCAGCTCAAGGCTAGCACTCTACCACTTGAGCCACAGCGCCAATTCTGGCTTTTTTTGCTTATGTGGTGCTGAGGAGTCGAACCCAGGGCCTCATGCATGCAAGGCAATCACTCTACCACTGAGCCACCTTCCCAGCCCCCCAGGTTTTTTTAATGTCATTACTTAATAATTGTATGAGGTATTTTAAGTAAGCTAGAGATAATTTAAAGCATATAAGAGGATGTATCCTAAGTTATATGTAAATATGCCATTTTATATGAGACTTGAGCATAGGTGTATTGTAGTATAGGATACAAAGAGATATCTGCGTTTAACTCTGTGTGTATGTGTGTGCACACATGCTCTTGGGCATGGGTGCCTATATTGGGGCTTGAACTCAAATCAGCCTCCTGAATAGCTAGGATTATAGGCATGAACCATCAGTGCATAGCATTGCATTTAATTTTTTTATTTTTATTTTTATCATCAGTGTCCAGTGAGCTCTACTGCTGCATTTTTTTACCTTTTGCATTTAAGTTTTTTTTTTGGTGGGGGGGTGGGGCTCTGGTCGTGGTGCTTGAACTCTGGGCCTGGGCACTGTCCCTCAGCTCTTCAGCTCAAGGCTAGCGCTCTACCACTTGAACCACAGTGCCACTTATGGCTTTTTTCTTTTTTTGTTTATGTGGTGCTGAAGAATCGAACCCAGGACCTCATGCATGCAAGGCAAGTGCTCTACCACTGAGCTACCTTCCCAGCCCTGCATTTAAGTTTTTAAAGGATAGCTATGTTTATTATTTGGGATGTCTTTCCACTTGTAGTACTTAGTTTCAGTTTGGCCACTCTTTTTATAAACCGTGAGAGCACTATGCAGGGCTCCCTGTACTTGTCAAAAACCACACATGGCACATATATATACTTCTAACTATGAAGGAGACCTACATAGGAGGATCTGGGTTGAAGACTATCTGAAAAATAACTGAAATGGTCAGTTTTATTTTAAAATTGAAAATGAAGTGTGCCAATAAATTCCTGTATATAAAATGAGAACCAATGATACTTAGAAAAATCTGTTTCTCATACATTGGGAATAGTTTTCAAAGCAAGTATAATTTTTTGAGCTAATATTTCTAAATGCTTATTAATTCTAATAAATTGACATGATTATGACCAGTAGTACTAATTTGAAAGGTCAAAAAGAACCCTGAGGGCTGAGATGTGGTTCATGTGAAAGACCCTGAATTCAAACTCTTAATATTGTTTCTCCTTCCACCCCTTAAAAAAAAAAAAAAAAAAAGCAAGCCAGAATCCTAGCTACTCAGGAAGCTGAGATCTGAGGATTGCTGTTCAGTGCCAGCCTGGGCAGGAAGGTTGTTGATACTCTTATCACCAACTAACAGAAAACCAGCAAACCCAGAAGTGGAGTTGTGGCACAAGTGGTAGAGCATTAACCTTGAGTCAAAAAAAAAAAAGACGTCAGGGACAGTGCTCAGCCCAGGCGTTGGGTTCAAGCCCCACAACAGATGCACTCGTGTGTGTGCGCAAAAAAAGAAGACTAGATCAGTGTGTATTAGAGACAACATTTCCCCCCAACACTTTTAAGTCTTTGTTTAAACAAAACTAAGAATCTTGGGGCTGGAGGTATGGCAAAGGCATCAGACCCTGAATTCAGGATCAGGTTCTGGGAAAACAGAAGAGAGAATCTCAAATAAGAATAAAGGTTTTTTTAGTTAGTTGAAGGAGTGTTTTATAACAGTACCATATCACTAGGTAGCTTACAAATAACAGAAATTTCTTACAGAGGCTACTGTCTTCATAAAGGGTCTTCTTTGAAATGCAGACTGCCTACCTTTCCTTGAATCATCTTGTGGTTGAAATCGAGTGACAGTCTATGGAGCCTCTTTTCTAAGGATCTTAATCCTATTAATGAGAGTTCTACCTTATAACCAGTGATCTCCTAAAGGCCTTTCTTTAAATCATCACAGTAAAGGGATTAAAATTTCAACATAGGAATTTTATAGAGAAACATTCTGCTGGATAATGATTCAAATAGAAAATAGCTTTTGGTCTTGGAGTGGAAAAAAACTGGATAACAGCAGAGTAAAAAAGACTTACCCGCTTCTTTCAAATCTGGGCTTATATAGACTAGTGGCATATTTTTGGTTCACTTGATCAAATACTGAATCTTTGAGAGCTGGGCTCAATGTCTCCTTTATTTACCATTGCTTTGGTGGCATTTCACATAGTTGAAACTAGGCTTTCTGATATTTGTTGAAGGAATGAATATATATGAAAAATTGTTAAAAACTCAAGGTATCAGCCACCTTAGAATTTTCCAAGCCTAAGATACAGTTCTGGATATTTCTACTTGAAAGCAATTTTTTTTTTACTTTAAAATAGTAATGCTTTGCTGATTATAAATATACAGTTCCTTTGTGATTACAAACTTACTTTGTGCAAAGTAGATTCTCGGCAAGCTTTTTGTTTTCCTTTTTGTTGGTTGTGGGGCTTGAACTCTGGGCCTGGGTGCTATCCCTCAGCTCTTCAGCTCAAGGTAAGTACTCTACCACTTGAACCATAGCGTTACTTCTGGTTTTCTGGTGGTTAATTGGAGGTAAGAGTCTCACGGACTTTCCTGCTTGGGCTGGCTTTGAACCACAATCCTCATATCTCAGCCATCTGAGTAGCTAGGATTACAGACCTGAGCCACTGGCACCAGCTTTTTTTTTTTTTTCTTTTACATGATTGGGACCAATCTAGAGGTTTCTACATGTTAAGAAAGCACTACAAGTATTTGTTCAATTGAATATATGGAATCTAAGACAAGAAGAGATATTTTCCAAGGTCTTATATTTAACTAGAATATGTTTTGTAAATGAGCTCTTAAAATGTAAGAAATAAAAGTAGATCTGTGCTTACTGATAGAGGTGTTTAGTGAGGGATGCAGGGTACCTCTGTTTTGTTGATGTTGTTTTTTTACAGGTATCTCTATGCCAAGACAGTGAAAACACATGGTAAAATTAAGACATCCAGAAAATTTAGAAGATATTATTCCTGAGAGTCAAGGTTGAATAGATCCTGTAGGAGTACTTTTTTTTATATCTTCTCTATCTTCTTTATATCTTCCAAATTTTCTGAACATTTTACTTATATCAAGTGTCACTTCCACAATGAGAAAAGACAATAAGCATTTGTATGTTATATTGGAGAATGAATTCATTTTTAATTTTTCACTATCCTTTTTAGGTAGTACATCAAATTCATTATTTTCTACTCAAGATCCTCTTGAAGATACAGTATTTGAAGTTTCTAATTTCAAGAAGAATGGTGACAAAGGAGAAAGAAGACAAAAGCATTTTTCAGAGAGGAGTTGTAGTTTTAGTTCTGAAAGTCGAGCAGGAATGTTACGTAAGAAGAGCAGTTTGGATTTGAATTCCAGTGAAATGGCTATCATGATGGGAGCAGATGCCAAGATTCTCACAGCAGCATTGACGTGTCCTAAGACTTCTCCTCTTCATGTTAAAAGAACCCATAGCTTTGAAACTGCTAGTGGTCATCTGGTTGACACCAGGACTCATGTATCTGAGAGCAGTTGGGATTCTGAACGAAAATCATCTCCTGTGTTAGAGATGCTTGAGGAAAGCCAAGAATTCTTAGAGCCTGTCATTGATGATAATGTAGCTAAAACTATGTCATCAGTTACATTTGATAGTCTACAAAATGATACTAATAGCAATCAGTCCAGAGACTTGAAAGTGGGATCCAAACATCTAATGAATAAGAGAAGCAATTCACATGGAACTGTTAAAGCCATTGAGAGGGAAGATGTTGAAACTGGACTAGATCCGTTGTCTCTTTTAGCTACTGAATGTATGGAAGAAAAATCTCCTGATTCTGAAGAAAAGATGCTATCTCCAGTTATTTCAAGGAATCTGGCTGATGAAATTGAAAGCTACATGAACTTAAAAAGTCCCCTGGGGAGTAAATCTTCTAGTATGGAGTTGCGTGGAGAGGGAAACACTGGTATTGCAGTTAGTCATCCTTTAGAAAGGAGATCAAGTCTACCTTTTGATCATGGTCCACCAGCACAGGAAAATCCAGAAAGTGAAATGAGCTCCTCGGTCGTGTCTGGGTCAAAAACTTTTACTGGGCGTCTTAAGCCACAAACTCCATATCGAACTCATAAGGATCGTTCAACATCTTTATCAGCATTGGTACGGTCTTCACCACATAGCCCACTGGGCTCTGTAGTAAATTCATTGTCAGGGCTTAAGCTGGATAATATACTCTCAGGACCCAAGATAGATGTCCTAAAATCTGGCATGAAGCAAGCAGCAACAGTAGCCAGTAAGATGTGGGTGGCTGTAGCATCTGCCTACAGCTACTCAGATGATGAGGTAAGAAAGTTGTATGTATATGTGTCTGAGATAGGGATGTTTTTGTATGTGTTCTCTTTCTTAAAATAATGTAAACATGTGAGAAAACTAATCATGTAGAAATATTACAACAGGATCACTTTGTAATTATATAGATGTAAGTTAAGTTTATTTTGTTGAAAGCACTAATGATTTGTATTTGAAATTAATAATACGTGTGGATAGTACTTTGAAATAATGTTTATTTACCTACTTAAGACATATTGTTGCTCTGCAGCTTAATTCACAGATGTCATACTGAACAACAAATGATTGTCTTTAGAAAATCACTGTACATAGAATTACTAGATTCTTTTTTTAAAATTTTTTTTGGGGTCCAGTTGTGGGGCCTGAACTCTGGGCCTGGGCTCTGTCCCTCAGCTCTTCAGCTCAAGGCTAGCACTCTACCACTTGAGCCACAGCACTACTTCTGACTTTTTTCTTTTTGCTTATGTGGTGCTGAGGAATTGAACCCAGGGCCTCATGCATGCAAGGCAAGCGCTCTACCACTGAGCAACTTCCCAACCCTAATGAGTACATTTCTTATCAAGCATTGTTGCCTCCTCCTTTGTTTCCCCTTCCCATCTTCCCCCCTCCCCTCACCCCTTCTTACCACCCCCCCCT
>NW_012267269.1:5175905-5179201 GCF_000151885.1 Dipodomys ordii
AAAAAAAAAAAAAAGACTCTGAAGAGCTTTTTTTTGTATAAGTTCTAAAACATTTTTTATATTTAAATAGTAGGGGGATTAATTAAATATATAGTACATCAATAAAGCACATTGTAGGAGTTTAAATATAGTGGACACATTTAGAGGCAATAAGATACAGAAATGCAGTTACATGAGGAATATAGTTACATGAGAAATATAGTTTAAAGCATTCTAATTTATAAAATATTATGTAATTATACATACTTTAAAACAAGTAGATGTATAACAAGATTGATATACTGTGGAGGGAACGAGGTTGATTGGAAGACATTGTGTACTCCTATGAAAGTGTCAAAGTTCAGCCACCTTTACAAGTAATGTTGCTAATTGGAATTTTCAGAACCAACATCATGATAAAGGAAATACTTTTTGTACATTATGAAAATGAAACAATGAAGCTTGTTCTAAAAGTAGGGAGGAAGTATAAGGGTGAATGACAGGGAGGTGAGTATGATCAAGGTACATGATGTGCATATGTGGACATGTCAAAATGAAATCCCTTTGTATAACTAATTGATGGTAATAAAAATGTAGAAGCTGGGCTGGGAAGGTGGCTCAGTGGTAGAATGCTTGCCTTGTATGCATGAGGCACTGGGTTCGATTCCTCAGCACCACATAAGCAAAAAGAAGAAAGCCGGAAGTGGCGCGGTGGCTCAAGTGGTAGACTGCTAGCCTTGAGATGAAAAGCTGCGGGAAAGCGCCCAGGCCCAGGGTTCAGGCCCCATGTCTAGATCCCCCCCCCCCAAAATGTAGAAGCTAAAAATGTTTTAAGGTAAAATTGATACTTGTTACTCTGAACAATCAGACTTCTTATAGAAAATTTCAGGACAATTTTATTTGGAAAGATATCATGGTGTGTGTGTGTGTGTGTGTGTGTGTGTGTGTGTGTGTGTGTGTGTGTGTGTGTGTGTGTGTGTGTGTGTGTGTGTGTGTGTGTGTGTGACAATTTTATTTGGAAAGATATCATTGTGTGTGTGTGTGTGTGTGTGTGTATTTTTCGGATGGCATTAAAAGCTTTTGGATGGCATTAAAAGCTAGAGAAGTTGGTAACTTCTGTGTGGTTAAATGACTAATAAGTGATGGAGAGCCTAGATCATGAACTCTTCTAAAGCACCTACCTTAATTATACAGTATCTCTTTTGTATGTAGCTTTTAGTATTCTTTCATTTCATAATGAATATTGAGACAACAGACCTTCTAAACATCTGTTGTTGCATGGTACAATTAAAAAAAATTTTTTTTGTCAGTCATGAGGCTTGAACTCTGTACCTGGGGTGCTGTTGCTTAGCTCTTCAGCTCAAGGCTAGTGCCTACCACTTGAGCCACAGCGCCACTTCCAGCTTTTTTCTGCTTATGTGGTGCTGAGAAATCGAACCCAAGGCCTCATGCATGCAAGGCAAGCACCCTACCACTGAGCTAACTTCCCAGAGCAGCATGATACAATCTTAACTTTTTTTTTTTTGCCAGTCCTGGGACTTGAACTCAGGGCTTGGGCATTGTCCTTGAGCTTCTTTTGTTCATGGTTAGCACGCTACCACTTGAGAGCTACAGCGCCACTTACAACTTTTTCTGTATGTGGTACTGAGGAATGGAAACCAGGACTTCACGCATGCTAGGCAAGCACTCTACTACTGAGCCACATTCCCAGTCCCAATCTTAACATCTTAGGGGTCATTTGTTAAATTTCTTAAAATGTGAGAGAAGTTTAAAATGACAGTAGGATGAGTTTAAAAATGAGAGATAGTTTAAGATGTGGAGTTTAATTCTGTAATCATTATATGTGCCGTTTTATTCTTTTTAATTAAAGGAAGAAACTACTAGAGATTACAGCTTCCCAGCTGGCCTAGAAGACCATATTTTGGGGGAGAATGTGTCAACTAACACAAGTATTTCAGGGTTGGTTCCCAGTGAACTTAACCAGAGCAACACAAGTCTTGGAAGTAGCAGCAGCAGTGGAGATGTTGGAAAAATGCATTACTCAACAGGTATGAATTATATATGTATGTATTATGTATGTAAGTAAGTATGTACTTGGGGCTAGACAAGTGCTTTACCATTGAGCTCTTCCTGTTTTAATAACCTTACCATAAGTCCCCACTATTTTAAACGCCACTTGATAAAATGATCTGATGTTTTAATTTTAATTTTAATTTTTTTGTCAGTCATGGGGCTTGAACTTGGCCTGGGCACTGTCCCTGAGCTCTTCAGCTCAAGGCAAGTGCTCTACCACTTGAACCACATCACTACTTCTGGTTTTCTGGTGGTTAATGGGAGATAAGAGTCTCACAGACTTTGCTGCTTGGTCTGGCTTTGAACGTGATCCTCAGATCTCAGCCTTCTGAATACTAGGATTACAGGCATGAGCCACTGCGCTTGACGCAATATGTTTTAAATAATAACTCTATCTTACTATTACTCTGTTTTTGGGTCCTGTTGTGGGGCCTGAACTCTGGGCCTGGGCGCTGTCCCTCAGCTCAAGGCTAGCGCTCTACCACTTGAGCCACAGCACCACTTCCGGCTTTTTTCTTTTTGCTTATGAGGTGCTGAGGAATCGAACCCAGGGCCTCAGGCATGCAAGGCAAGCACTCTACCATTGAGCCACCTTCCCAGCCCTATTACTCTGTTTTTGTCTGAGCTATAAGTACTCTGTTTTCTATTGTGTTTAGTTTTAGGTGTATATATTTCTATATTTTTGTGAATTATATCAATTCTCAGGCTTTAGCATGCGTACAAATCATCTAGCGTTTTCAGATATGTACAGTTATCTAGCTGGATACCAATGGCTCATACCCGTAATCTTAGCTACTCAGAAGGCTGTGTTCTGAAGATCAAAGTTTGAAGCCAGCCCCGGCAGACAAATTTGAGAAACTCTTACCTTGAGTTAGCCAGCAAAAATCAGAAGTAAAGGGCTGGCTCAAATAATAGTAGAGTGCAGCCTTGAACAAAAAAGCTAAAGGCTAAAGGCCCTAAAATCAAGCTTCAATCTTGATGAAGACAAAAAAAGCCCAACAAAAAAATAATTATGCACATAAATACATTGACTAAACTTTAGCCTAAAACTAGATTTATGGAATGGGGCTTTGGAAATATGTATTTTTAACTGTCTCTGGTTGCATAAGTATTTGGCCAGATTTTAAAGATCATTAGAATTTCTCAGCTCGTGAGACTCCTATCTCCAATAAACCACTAGAAAACCGGAAGTGGCGCTGTAGCTCAAGTGGTAGAGCGCTAGCCTTGAGCTGAAGAGCTGAGGG
>NW_012267269.1:5179306-5195328 GCF_000151885.1 Dipodomys ordii
CTACCCTCTCAGCAGGCTAAAATATGAGGTCTGAAGTTCAAAACCAACCCAGGCAGAAAATTCTAAGACTCTTTTCGCTAATTAACCAGCAAGAAGCTGGAAATAGAGCTGTGATTCAAGTGGTGGAGCAGGAGCAGAAAAGGCTGAAGGAGAGCTTGAGGGCCTGAAAGCCCCAATATGAGCACACAAAAATGAAATAGGACTTTTTTTCCTCTTTTTTTTTTTTTTTGAGATAGGGTCTCACTATGTAGTCTAATCTGGTCTCCAATTCATTATCTTCCTGCCTTAGCCTCCTACATGCTGAAATTATAGCTGTGTGCCACAATATCAAGAGGTTTTTTCCTCTTAATTTTTTTATTGTGAAAAATTCCAAATGTTATGAGAAATTGGAAGAATTAAGTAAGTGAACAATTACATATTCTCTACTTAGACCTAATTAACTGCGGGGGGGGGGGCGTCTTGAACTCCTGTTCTTGCATTCTTGCTTGGGTTTTTTGCTCAAAACTGGCTGGAGCTCTAGCACTTGAGTCACAGCTCCACTTCCAACTTTTTGCTGATTAATTATCTTATGAGCCTTAAAGACTTCACCTACTCTGGCTTGAAACCTGGATTCTTAGATGTCAGGTTTCTAAGTAGTTAGGGATCCACCAGCACCCAGCCATAGACTTAATTTTATCATTTCTTTTTTTTTTTTTTTGTTCTGTCATGGGGCTTGAACTCTGGGCTTGGGTGCTGTCCCTGCGCTATTCAGCTCAAGGCAAGCTCTTTACCGCTTGAGCCACAGTGCCACTTCCCATTTTCTAGTGGTTTATTGGAGATGAAAGTCTCATGGGCTTTCCTGTCTGGGCTGGCTTTGAACCACGATCCTCAGATCTCAGCCTCCTGAGTAGCTAGGATTACAGGCGTGAGGCACCAGCACCCAGAAATTCTTTCTAAATATTTCTAAGTACACCTAATTCTATATTGTAACCATTTGAAAAAATATTGTAACCATTTGAAAATAAAGCAGATTTTACAATCGTTCCCTCCTAAATACTTTGGTATTTATTTCCAAAGCATAAGGACAGTCTCCTACATGTTTTGGCTATTTGTGGTCCTGGGGCTGAGTACGTGATAGCCAAGCACTATACCACTGAGATTTGTCCCCAGCACATAATGTGTTATGCTTATTCTTCTCTAGGTGAAGTTCCATTTCCAAGAGGAATAAGGAGGCAGGACTTTGAAAAATCAGACCATGGTTCATCTCAAAACACCAGCATGTCTAGCATCTATCAGAACTGTGCAATGGAGGTAAAAGTTCTGTCTTCTGCCCATGATAAAGTGATATAAACTTACTTTTATTTCAGAGTATCATTTAACAGTATTCATTTTGTTGGGATTGTTATCTTATAAGGTAATGAACTGATAGTTTCACCTGTAACATAATAAAGCTATTAATTCCAGATATGATCAATAGAATAACTAAAATTCTGTTAAGAAAATGACCTTTCCCAGATCTGAAGGATGAGACCCATGTGAATAGAAGCCTGAAGCTTTGGAGAATATTAAAGGAAAATTTCAGACCCTTTTCCAATCCAGTTTCACTTGCTCATTCTCATTTCCTTAATAAAGCTGCATTTCTATTGTGAAAAAAAATGACCTTTAAGATGCAGTTTAGATTCTCAGTATTCTTGTTTTCTTTTTTTTTTTTTGTAATCAGGTTTTGATGTCAAGTTGTTCACAATGTAGAGCTTGTGAAGCATTAGTTTATGATGAAGAAATTATGGCTGGGTGGACGGCAGATGATTCAAATTTGAATACAACCTGTCCGTTCTGTAAAAGCAACTTCTTGCCTTTTCTCAATATAGAATTTAAAGACCTGAGAGGTTCTGCAAGGTTAGTAATCTAAATGTTCCCTCAAGAGGTAAGTGCCCCTTGGAAGGCATGACTCCTGGGGCAAGAGAATAAATCTCATAGCATGTTCCAGGCCTGCCTTTCTTCTTCTTCACCATCAGTATTAGATTAGAGGATATTAGTAATAAAATGAAAGACTGTTTTTCCTTTTTGTTGTTGTTGTTGTTTTTGATGGTGGTGGTGGTGGTGGTGGTGGTGGTGGTGTGTGTGTGAGAGAGAGAAACAGAAAGAGAGAGAGTGTGTTAGTTATGGGGCTTGAACTCAGGGCCTGGGCAATATCCCTGAGCTTTTTTTGCTTAAGACTAGCACTCTACCACTTAGAGCCACTTGCGATTTTCTGGTGGTTAACTGGAGATAAGAATCTCATAGAGGGGCTGGGAAGGTGGCTCAGTGGTAGAGCACTTGCCTTGCATGCTTGAGGCCCTGGGTTTGATTCCTCAGCACCACATAAGCAAAAAGAAAAAAGCCGGAAGTGGCTCTGTGGCTCAAGTGGTAGAGCGCTAGCCTTGAGCTGAAGAGCTGAAGGAAAGCGCCCAGGCCCATAGTTCAGGCCCCACGACTGGACCCCCCCCCCAAAAAAAAAAAAGAATCTCATAGACTTTCCTGTTTCTCTGATCTCAGCTTCCTGAGTAGCTAGGCTTATAGGTGTGGAGGTGTGAGCCACCAGCACCCGGAATACTTTTCCATTTTAGCATGTGATCATCAGTAGAAATATTCTTGGAACTGAACTTTGTAGGTAATTCAAAAGTCTTATGTTAGGGATTGTTTTAAGCTTGTCTTTGTGACCTTAGTTATGTCTCCTTACTTGTCATTTGGTACAGTGAGATGGCAAATTTTAGATGGTAGAAAGGCACGGCTCAGTTTGTAGAGCACTAGACAATGAGTGTTAGTGTCAGGTATCCAGTTTGAGTGGACCAAAAAAATAAGAAAGTGAAAAGAAAGAGGCTGGGAAGGTGGCTCAGTGGTAGAGCGCTTGCCTTGTATACATGAGGCCCTGGATTCGATTCCTCAGCACCACATAAGCAGAAAAAACCAGAAGTGACTCTAGTGGTAGAGTGCTAGCCTTGAGCTGAAGAGCTGAGGGACAGCGCCCAGGCCCAGAGTTCAGGCCCCATGATCAGCCAAAAACAAAAAAAAAAGTGAAAAGAAAGGAAACTACCTGGTTTGTAGTGAGTCACTAAATAATTGAGCTGGGCTCTGGTGGTTCTTGCCTGTAATCCTTGCAACTCATGAGGCTGAAATGTAAGGATTGCTGTTCCAAACCAGTCCTGGAAGGAAAGTTGGTAAGACCCTTATCTCCAATAAACTGTCAGAAAGCCAAAGTGAAGTTGTGGCTCATGGTAGAGTGCTAGCCTTGAGCACAAAAGCTCAGGGACAGTGCCCAAGCCCTGAGTTTAAGCACCCCCCCCCCTCAAAAATATAAAATAAAAAGTTGAGAGTTGGTAAGTAATTGAGAGAAATGCTGAAATATTAATTTATTACAATGGTATTTTATTGAGCAAATGAATTTTTTGTTATTATCTGCCTTTAGTTGAGTTTTATTTTTGCTTTGATTGGTGGAAATTAAGCCCAGGACTTTTACATGCTAAATTACTTGTTCTGAGCTCCATCCTTAGCACTTGCAGTTGCTTTAAAAAATAAAGTCTTTGGGGCTGAGAAGGTGGCTCAGTGGTAGAGTGCTTGCCTTGCATGCATGAGGCCCTTGGTTCGATTCCTCAGCACCACATAAGCAAAAAGAAAAAAGCCGGAAGTGGTGCTGTGGCTCAAGTGGTAGAGCACTAGCCTTGAGCTGAAGAGCTGAGGGACAGCACCCAGGCCCAGAGCCCCTCCAAAAAAAAAAAAGTCTCACTGACTTTCCTGCCCAGGCTGGCATTGAACTGTGATCCTCAGATTTCAGCCTCCTGAGTACCTGGGATTACAAGTGTGAGCCACCGGCGCCAGGCGCAGATTATATTCTTGATGTATTATTTTCATTGGTCTGGGCCTCATTAATTCTCTTCTTCCATTTCCACTCGTTCCTTTATCCAGCAGACACCAATGAGCTAGATGTGACATATTCTTAAACATAGATGCTTATAAAATACATAGTGTTGTTTTGTATACTTGTGTATTTTAATTTGTATAATTAGAATAATGTAGAAAAGCATTGGGGGGTATTGGAGTTTGAACTCAGGATTTTGTTTGTTGGTAGGCAGTACTCAATTTTCAGGGTTTTTTTGTTTTGTTTTTGAGACAGGGTCTCACTACTTATTAACCTAGGCTGGCCTTGAACTCATGATCTTCCTGCCTTAGTTTCCTTAATGCTAAGATCAAAGCTTTATACCACCACACCTGGATTTTATTATTTTTGTTTGCATTTCTGAACTAGTAAGTTTAACTGTTTCTTCATTATTTGTTAGTTTAGCATTTTCTTTTCCCTTTAATGAATTTTTTAAATAAAATTATGTTTTTGTTTGCGTAGTCCAAGCTGGCCTAGCCTTAGCCTCCTTTGACTGCTAGCACTGTATGTGCTCCACCATGAACAGCTGTTCAATATGTTCTGCAAATTGCCTTCCTATATTCCTTGCCTACTTTTCTGTTAAGTTTTTATTTGTGTTGATTTGACTTTAATATTCTTGATAATATTTGCAGATAAATCATTAATTTGATATCATAGTCCACTAATTTTGAATTGTGATTTGAATTTTGTTTAAGATGTTGTGTTCCATGTCTAGGACATTTTTTTCTCCCTAAATAATCTTTTTCTGGTTTTTGTTTTCTTTTGTTTTTCTAGGGCTGGGTATTGAACCCAGGGCCTTGCACATGCTAGGTTTAATATTCTTTATATTATACCCTTGCTTGATATTTAAGTCTTTCATCCATTTGATGTCTACCTTTTATGGAAGAGGGTAAAATCCAGCTTATATTTTTCTCTATCTAACAAGCCATTATGATCTCCTCAAGTAGCCTGTCTTTTCCTCTCTGATGTGTAGTGTCCTCTCTATCCTGTAGGCCTCTTCCTGATCCTGCCTTCTTCTGTCAATACAGTGCTTTTTGTGAGTCCCCAGGAAAATTAATCTAAATTTTCTATTGTAATTGGATTAGATTTATAGATTAATTTGTGGAAAACTGAAGTTTTCAATGTTACTGTCTTTTTTTTTGTGGTCGGTTTGTGGGGTTTGAACTCTAGGCCTGAGCACTGTCCCTCAGCTCTTCAGCTCAAGTCTAGCACTCTACCACTTGAGCTACAGCTCCACTTCCGGTTTTCTGATGGTTTATTGGAGATAAGAGTTAAGACTTGTTTCATGGACTTTTCTGTCTAAGCTGGCTTTGAACCGTGATCCTCAGATCTCAACCTCCTGAGTAGCTAGGATGACAGGCGTGAGCCACCGGCGCCTGGCCTCAGTGTTATTATCTTAAATATGAACAATGTATATCTATTTTTTCAGATTATATATGGTTTTTAGTATAAAGCATTTGGAATTATTTTTCCTATGTCTTATACTTTTTTCATTGAGTTGTGGTTTTTTAAGCTACAGTGACAAGAACCTTTTAAAAATACACTTTCTAATTAGGTATAAAGTAGCTTTTTAAACTATTTTTATTTTATTGTAAAGATGCTGTACAGAGGGGTTACAGTTACATGAGTAAGGTAATGAGTACATTTCTTGTCGAGCATTGTTACCCCTCCTTTGTTGTTCTCCCATTATCCCTTCCTTCCCCCACCTTCACCACCCCCCAAGTTGTAAAGTTGATTTCCAACATAGTGTCTTGTGAGTATCATTGTTGCAATGGGTCATCCTGTGTCCTTGTTTCAGCATTTTGTTATTCCCCTCCCTAAATTAGATACATTTATACACAAAGATGTAGGGTACCAAAGTCAAGTACAGTGACAACAGGTATAAAGTAGCATTTTTGGTCACCCCCCTACATACACATATCAATATGAAAATTTCAAGTTTACAACAAAGTTTAAAGATAGGAGCAGGATAGGAAGTACTAGGGATGGTGCTCTACCACTGAACTACCCAGCCACTTAAAACATTTTTTTACAGTGAATACCTAAATGTATTCACTGTTATATTCTCCAGTTTATATTTTACTGTACTTGCTCTAATCACCTGTTTATTTCCTATTTATCAACATATACTTTTATTCATTTAAAAATATGGAGAAGTGTGGGCGCCAATGGCTCATGTTTGTAATCCTAGCTACTCAAAAGTCTGAGATCTGAGGGTCACAGTTTGAAGCTCACTGCCTGGGTAGGAAAATTATTGAGATCCTTATGTCCAATAAACCGCCAAAAATGTGGAAAAGTCTTTATGTGTACACACACACACACTAAACCGCCAAAAATGTGGAAAAGTCTTTATGTGCGCGCGCGCACACACACACACACACACACACACACACACACACACACACACACACACACACACACACACACACGAAAGATGTTAGCACATGTCTCCCCCAAACACTTCAGCATGTGTATTACTAACTGCAATTTAGAATTGTAGTACTGGACTGGGTATATGGCTTACTGGTAGAGGTCTTGCCTAACATTCATGAAGCCCTGGGTTCAATTCCTCAGTACCACATAAACAGAAAAGGCTAGAAGTGGTGCTGTGGCTCAAGTGGTAGAGTGCTAGCCTTGAGCAAAAAAAGCTAAGGGACAGTGCCCAGGCCTTGAATTCAAACCCCAGCACTGGCAAGGAAAAAAAATCATGAATTGTAGTACAAGTAATATACTAATTTCAGATGTACCATTTGAAGAGTAAATGCATATATTTGTGCCCTTAGCAAGTTACAGAACATTAGTATCACTTCAGAAAATTCTCCAGTGTCCGTTATGAGAATCCTTCCTCACCTAATCCCTACTGAAAGGGAGGAGTATGAAAATAAAAGAACAGATATGACTAGAGACAAAACAGATTCCAGGCTGGGAAGGTGGCTCAGTGTAAGAGTGCTTGCCTTGCATGCATGAGGCCCTGGGTTCTATTCCTCAGCACCACATAAGCAGAAAAAGCTGGAAGTGGTGCTATGACTGAAGTGGTAGAGCACTAGCCTTGAGCTGAAGAGCTGAGGGACAGCGCCCAGACTCAGAGACCAAGCCCCACGACCGACCAAAAAAAAGCATTCATAAACTGTAAAAATGGTACTGTAATGGCTGGGAAGGTGGCTCAGTGGGAGAGTGCTTCCCTTGCCTGCCTGAGGCCCTGGGTTCAATTCCTCAGCACCACATAAGCAAAAAGAAAAAATGGTACTGTAAACAATTACAAATTAATATATTTTAAAGTGCTGTTGCTATACCTTTCCCCTTTTCCCTCCCCCTCTCCCTTCAACCTTTTCCCTCCCTCCCAACATATTCCTGCTAAATTAGCTTCCCAATGGATATGATTATAGGTATATGCCAAAATGTCGGTCTTTTTTAAAATCACTATTTTTAATTTTTAAAAATTCCTTCAGGACTTTGTTTAGTAGTTCTCAAAACACACCATCTTGTATCAAGCTGATTTTAGGAAAAGAGGGAAGAAGGATTGAAAACAGAAGTATATGTTTGTAATAGGCAGTCTTTCCCTTATGAATTCATTAATGAGTATCACAAAATAATTCTAAATGCAATAAAAATTTTAAGACTCGGATTTTTTAAAAGACTTCTTCCCCCTTGCTTCATTTTAGTTTTTTCTTGAAACCAAGTACCTCTGGTGACAGTTTACAAAGTGGAGGCATGCCATTGGCCAGTGAGCCCTTGGAACACAAACCTGTATGCAGTTCAGCAGAACCTGACTTGATTAACTTCATGGATTTCCCGAAACATAACCAGACAATATCGGAAGAAGCAAGCCATACAGTTGACTCAAGGTACCATAGGAAATAGAGAACTTGCCGTAGCAAGTTAGATACTCTTGTAAAAATTATATATTTAATGAAAACCTGAATCTAGTCAGTTCTGGCATTTAAAAACTTAATCTTGATGGTCTTGGTGGTGCATATTTGTAATTCTGGCTCTCAGGAATGAGATTGAGGCAGGAGGATTGTGAGACTGAGGCCAGAGTAACTATGTACTATATTCAAAGCCAACATGAGTTACTTTATGACTCTTTGTCTTCATAAAACAAGGGTTGGAATTTGCTGGTGGTAGAACACTTGCTTGCTTCATATGCATCAGACTCTTGGTTTGATCTCTACATAAAATAAAAAAATTTTAACTTGTATTTTTTACTACCACATAGCTTTTAAATATTTAATGAATAAAGCTTATGATACAACATTTTAAAAATAAGTTTAATGTTTTAAAGCATATTTTACAAAATGAACTTCTCAATAGTTAAAATGCTTTTCTGGTTAGGGCAGGTTCTTTTGTATAAAGTACATATTTTATTTTTTCCTGTTTGGCAATATTGTGATTTGGATTCAAGAGTCTCACTTACTAGGCAAGCAGTCTACCATTTGAGCCATTATACCCAGCACTTCGTTTTTTAGATAGACTCTCATACTTTTGCCCAGGGCTAGCTCTGTACCCATTGTCTTGGGTTTGTCTCCATGTCCAGTTAGGGGTTTGTTTGTTCTTTTTTTTTCCCCCCATAGTGCCCATCCTAGGGCTTGAACTCTGGGCCTGGGTGCTGTCCTTGAGTTTTTTGCTCAAGGCTTGTGCTCTATCACTTAAGCCTCAGCTCCATTTCCATTAGAGATGAGAATCTCAGACTTTTTTGCTTGGGCTGTATTTGAACTGTGATCATCATATATCAGCCTCTTAAATAGTTAAAATTACAGGTGTGAGATGCTGGCGCCAGGTTTCCAGTTTGTTTTTTGAGACAGATCTCACCAACAGTTTTCCTTGAGTTCGCCTCTTGTCTGCCTCCCAAATATTTGAGATTTCAGGTATGTGTCACCATGTTCAGCTCATATTTTACTTTTTGGCAGAGAGGCAGTGCTGAGATTTGAACTCAGGTATGCAGACTCACTAGGTTTACTTTTGTTATTTTGTTATTTGTTGTTATTTTTTGAATAAGACCTTATGTTTGAATAAAGCAATGAAATGTAACTTATAACCTTATAAGTTACACCATAAATTCTCTTTTCAGTCCTCATTACCATCCATGTTCTTCTGACCAATTGTATAAAACTATGTGAAGAAAAATGAATTTCTTTTGTTGGTGGGAATACTGGGATTAAACATAGGGGTATAGGTGGGAGACAAGTGCTTTACCACTGAACTCTACCTCAAGCTCCAAGTTTAATTCTATTGTGGAAGAGGAGGGGAAGGGATTGAGTCAGGATATCTCTCTGTAGCTCTGAGCTTAAGATACTCTTGCCTCAGTCTAGAATTACAAGTATGTGCCACCATATCTGGCACCAAATTTAATTCTTAAAAGGAAATGGTAATTCTTTTTTTTTTAATTTAATTTTATTTTATTTGGGAAATGGTAATTCTTATACATTTAAAATCCATTGAAGAAATTTGTCTAGCTCTCTGGATTTAGATTAATTTTCGTGACTAACAGCATTTCTTCATTTTTTTAAAGTGGTGGATTAAAGCAAGCCAGTGAAAATGTCCAAACTATGAAAATTTCATCTGTGCCTAATAGTTCATCAAAACGAAATGTATCTTTGACTCGAAGCCACAGTGTTGGAGGCCCTTTGCAAAATATTGACTTCTCCCAAAGACCTTATCATGGCATTTCAACAGTCAGTCTCCCAAACAGTCTACAGGAAGTTGTGGTATGTAATACTGCAATCATATTGTATACTCTTGTCAGTACAGAGTGGAATATTGCATAGTTTGTAATCGAATTAATGACACAGAAAGTAGTAGACAAAAGATTTCCTCATAAACTAAGAACTTTTTAATTTTTTAACATTGAGATTTTGAAATAGTTAAAAAAATACACAGGAGGGCTAGGAAGTTGGCTCAGTGGTAGAGCGCTTGCCTTGCATGCATGAGACCCTGGGTTCGATTCCTCAGCACCACATAAGCAGAAAACAAAAAGCCGGAAGTGGCGCTGTGGTTCAAGTGATAGAGTGCTAGCCTTGAGCTGAAGAGCTGGGAGACAGAGCCCGGGCCCAGAGTTCAGGCCCCTCTAGCCTCAGAAACTTGTAGTTTATGACTATTCTTTTTTTGGGGGGGGGAGGGGGCCCGGTCATGGGATCTGAACTCTGGGGCTGGGTGCTGTCCCTCAGCTCTTCAGCTCAAGGCTAGCACTCTACCATTTGAGCCACAGCACCACTTCTGGCTTTTTTTTTTCTGCTTATGTGGTGCTGAGGAATCGAACCCAGGGCCTCAAGTATGCAAGGCAAGCACTCTACCACTGAGCCACCTTCCCAGCCCCGACTATTCATTTTTTTTATGTTAATCTTCATTCATTTTCTATTTTCTAAATTATTTTGCAGGAAGTTTCATCCTCTTTGTAAATGTTTTCAATATGCATTCCTAAGTGATTTGTTTCATAATAAAATCACAATGCCATTATATAAAAAATAAGAACTAATATGAAGTTATTTAATCTTTGTTCAAATTTCTAATTATAATGCAGTTATCCAGTGTGTGTATGGGGGGGTGTTGTTAGAGGCTTTAGGATCAAGTAGAATACCTATCTGCCTTGCAGTTATTTGGAATTTGCTCTAATTCTTTTAAACCTGTACAGTCTTTTTTTCTCCTTTTATTGTTTTTCATTGGTATTACTAGAGTTTGAACTCAGACCTTGTACTTGCTAGGCAAATGCTCTACCACTTCCCAGCACTCTTCTTGCAATTTGTTGATAAAATTGAGTCAATTGTCCTTTAGATACTACAGTTTTCTACTGTCTTGATTTGGCTGATTGTAGTCTTGTAAATTGATACTTGTACTAGGTACTTGATCAGATTCGGGGTTTTATTGCTTGTTTATTTTTGTCTGATGTCATGACCAGTGAAATTGTATGGTATGTTCTCATCAGTATTTGTGATATTAGCAGCTATTAATGTGCCGGATAACTAATTCATTAATAGCCTCTACTTTTTTTTTTTTTTTTTGGTCCGGTCGTGGGGCCTGAACTCTGGGCCTGGGCCTGTCCCTCAGCTCTTCAGCTCAAGGCTAGCGCTCTACCACTTGAGCCATAGCGCCACTTCCGGCTTTTTTTTTCTGCTTATGTGGTGCTGAGTAATTGAACCCAGGGCCTCATGCATGCAAGGCAAACACTCTACCACGGAGCCTGGCCTCTACTTTTTTAAATTATATAAAATATATCTATGAGCTGGGAATGTGGCTTAGTGGTAAAGTGCTTGCCTAGCATGCATGCCTGAACCCCTGGGTTCAATTCCTCAGTACCACATAAACAGAGAAGGCCAGAAGTGGCACTGTGGCCACTGTGGCTTTTTTCTTTTTGTTTATGTGGTGCTGAGGAATCGAACCCAGGGCCTCATGCATGCAAGGCAAGCACTCTACCACTGAGCCACCTTCCCAGCCCACTATATCTGGTTTTTATGCCACTGCTATGTGTGTCCTTTCCTTAAGAAGCCTTGGTTCTTTTTAGAATTAAATGGAATTTGAGACCACAACCTAGGCAGTATTTAACTTTTCTAGGGGTTGTTGTAATCAAATGTAAATTAATAAGATATAATTTTCAAAGGACAAAAAATTAGTACAGATATTAACACAAAGAATATCCTATTTATTAGAGTTGCAGAAATAAGGTCATCATTCTATACTATGTAAACTATATAAGCTATATAAATTGTGTCATCATAAATTATGTAAAAATGAACATGTTTTTATATCAACTGAAAAAATGCATAAATATATGCTATAAAAATTAATGTTATTTTAATAGGTTTATTGAAATACAGCTAATTCTCTTGCAATGGTTTAACCTAAGAGAGATTAAATAGCTTAAAGAAAGCTTAAGGAAAGAGATTAAGGTTTTCATTTACTAGGATGTTGTTACATGTAATAATTTGTACGGAAATAACAGGACAAATAGAGAAGTATGATGTCTCTGAAAAGCACTGTTAAGCATGTAGAATTAAAATAGATAATGTTCACTTCTTGTACTTTTTTTTAAAGGACCCTTTAGGAAAAAAACCTAATCCTCCCCCAGTTTCTGTGCCGTATTTGAGTCCTCTGGTACTTCGTAAAGAACTTGAATCTCTGTTAGAAAATGAAGGTGATCAGGTGATTCACACATCCTCTTTCATCAATCAACATCCAATCATTTTCTGGAACCTTGTGTGGTATTTCAGACGTTTAGACCTTCCTAGCAACTTGCCAGGACTTATCCTCACATCGGAACATTGTAATGAAGGTGTGCAGGTAGGATATCAATTTCTATACTTACAAAAGTAACTTAACAAGATAATAAGTCTCTCACTTAAAAGTTGAGGGATAGCACACTGGGACCTTCTATCTTTTTGCTTAGCTGTACATGACTTCTATTTCCAAGGTCTTTTTTTGCTCTAGAATTTATTTCTGCTCTTTCACAGTCTAGAAGTAGAAATGAAACATATGGATGGAAAACAGTGTGTCTTCTCACTGATAGAGAAGTTATAAACAGTATTTCTACATGTAGCTATGTGGCCTGATATGGTCATACCTAGCTGAAAAGTTACATAGCTCTACAAGCTTTTCCCTTGGTATTGGTGGCTCTTGCCTATAATCTTAGCTCCTCAGGATGCTGAGATCTAGATCCTGGTTTGAAGTCAGCCATGCAGACAAATTGGTGAGACTTGTATCTCAAAAGCTAATAGTAGAGCTGTGGCTCAGCCTTAAGTGAAAAAGCCAACCAAGAATACAAGGCTGTAGGTGAATCCTGATAGCTCATGCCTGTAATCCTAGCTACTCATGAGGCTGAGATCTGAGGAGTAAGGTTCAAAGGCAGTCCTGGCAGAAAAGGCCATGAGACTTACCTCCAATAAACTACTCAGAAAAAGCCAGAAGTAGCACTGTGGCTCGAGTGGTAGAGTGTTAGCCTTGACAAAAGAAGCTTAGGGACAGTGCACAGGCCCTGAGTTCAAGCCCCAGGACTGTCACAAAATAACTCAGAAACTCTAATTTGACTTTGACTTTTTATTTTGAGATGATACAATACTATTTGGTAAGAAAATAGAAACACCCAGTTTGTCTTACTTTGCAATTTGTTGTAATGATGTTTATTTAACCTTTCATCTAGACTTGTGCTAGTTAATAAGTTGTCATTCCAGTCCTTGAAAGTCAGAATGAGAAACCTATGTCAGAACAGCAAAGAAATTTCTCATCCGACATTAATAGTTTAAAATTTTGCTCAAAATTCTAGGGCCAAAGCCAGGCACCAATGGCTCACGCCTGTAATCCTAGCTACTCAGGAGGCTGAAATCTGAGGATCACGGTTCAAAGCCAGCCCGGGCAGGAAAGTCCATGAGACTCTTATCTCCAATAAACCACTAGAAAACCAGAAGTGGCACTATGGCTCAAGCGGTAGAGCGCTTGCCTTGAGCTGAAGAGCGCAGGGACAGCGCCAAGCCCAGAGTTCATGCCCCACGACCGACCAAAAAAAAAAAAATGTAGTGCCAAAGTTTTTAAATAACTCATCTATTTTATATATAATCAAGTTGTGTTCAGGCCATATTACATTTGGAATGCTAATATTTTTTATTAATGTCTTTTAGCTTCCTCTGTCATCTTTGTCTCAAGATAGCAAACTTGTATATATTCAACTGTTATGGGATAACATTAATCTTCATCAGGAACCAGAAGAACCTCTGTATGTTTCTTGGAGGAATTCTAGTAAGTAAAATAGAATTAAAAACATAAAAGATTCAGTTACAACCTAAATCTCTTTCACAGGTAATGGATAAGCAAATTGTGTATAATAGAATAGTACTGGGTATGGGAAGGTGGCTCAGTGGTAGAGCGCTTGCCTTGCATGCATGAGGCTCTGGGTTCGATTCCTCAGCACCACATAAGCAAAAAGCAAAAAGCCGGAAGTGGTGCTGTGGCTCAAGTGGTAGAGTGCTAGCCTTGAGCTGAAGAGCTGAGGGACAGTGCCCAGGCCCAGAGTTCAGACCCCACAACCGGACCCCCCCCCAAAAAAAGTAGAATAGTACTATTCAACAATAAAGAAGAATAAAAAAAGAATAGTATTAGATATTAACAATTAGGAGGCTAAAATAGGAAAATCATGATTTTGAGGCCAGTCTGAGCAACAAAGCAAGACCAAACAAAAATCAGGAAAACAAGTGATTGTTATTATATTAATTCAAATTGATTTGTTATTCTGCTGAGACTTTATACCAAATATCAACTAAGTTGAAGAGCAAGTTTTTATTAAATAGCAATTTGCTGGTTATTTTGAGAATAAATTCCCATAGTGGAAAAGTAATATCGATATGTTGGTATAAGATTATAATTCCAATTATAATAAAAGTCTCATAGAGACTTCCAAGGATTCTTGTTTCATTTTTACTCTTGTATAGTTAGAAGCTATTTTCACAAAAGAGATAGAGGGTTATCATCCATGTATTCAGAAGTTTTATGAGACAGAACATATCCTAGTATTAGCAGGCAAATGATATTAATAGGCAACACATGAGAGAAATGTTAAAATGCTTTGCAAATAGAATAGGGCTGCCATAACAAAATACCACAGGTGGGTGGTTTAAACAATATAAATTAATTGTCTGAGAATTTTGTAAGTCTTAAGATCATAGTGTCAGCAAGTTTTCTTTTCCCCCTTTGAAGTCTGTCTTCTTGGTTTATAGATGGCTCCCCTCTTATTGTATTGCCATGTATACTTTATGATTTATTTTGTTTAGTTGACCACTAGTAACTGAAACAATGGATAAGGGGGAAATAGAATAAATAGAAAATCCCAAGGAACACACACATATACATATTTGAACTAGTAAGTTCAACAGGGTTGCAGGATGAAAAATTATATATAGAAATTAATTGTATTTTCATACATTTTTTTTTCGAGACTGGAACTAAAAACTTGATGTCTAGGGGCTGGGAAGGTGGCTCAGTGGTAGAGTGCTTGCCTTGCATGCATGAGACCGTGGGTTTGATTCCTCTGCACCACATAAGCAGAGAAAGCCGGAAGTGGCGCTGTGGCTCAAGTGGTAGAGCACTAGCCTTGAGCTGAAGAGCTGAGGGACAGCGCCCAGGCCCACCCAGAGTTCACGCCCCATGACCGGAAAAAACAAAAACAAACAAACAAAAAAACCCCAGAAAAGGCCAGAGGTGCTGCTGTGGCTCAAGTGGTACAGTATTAGCCTTGAGCAAAAAGAAGCTCAAGGACAGTGCCCAGGCAGAGTTCAAGCCCCAGGACTGGCAAAACAAAAACAAAATCTCACTATGAAGCTTTTATATTGATGTGTCCCTATACATGGGGGTTGAGAGGGTGACATTGATCAAGATGGATTGTACACAGAAATGGTAGCATATGCTTGTACTCTAGGAGGATCATGAGTTCAAGGCCAGCCTGGGCTACATAGCAAGACCCAATCTACCTCTGAAGAGAGGGAAGAAAAATGAAATGGAGAAGAAGGGAGATGAAGGGATATCTGTGCTGAAAATAACACTACTTAAAATAGGAAGTCAATCTACAGATTGGAGGGAAATATACTTGTGAATTATATATCCTTAAAGTGATTTGTTTCTTAAAGAAACGTTACAACCCAATAGCAAAAAATTGGCAGTTTTAAAAATGTATAGGATACAAATGGTGAAATGCCCTTGAAAATATGCTCAGTATCACTAGTCATCAAGGACATGCATATTAGAGCTGAAAAGAGATGAGACTTTATGCTTTATAGGATAGCCATAATACAAAAGATAAATAATAAGAGGTAGGAAAGATATGGAAAAATTGGAATCCTTATACACTGCTGATTAGAATAAAAATAGTACAGTTGCTTAGAAAAAGTTTCCCAAATCTCAGAATGGTATGCAGTTACTATATATAATTATATATATATATATATATATAGTATATATGTTATATATACTATATATACTATATATATATATATACTATATATTATAGTATATATGTGTATATAGTATGTATGTGTATATGTGTGTGTGTTATACAAAACATATAAACGGATGTCCATAGGGGCTTTTATTTTGCCAGTCCTGGAGCTTGAATTCTGGGCCTGGGCATTGTTCCTGAGCTGCTTTTTTTTTTTTTTTT
>NW_012267269.1:5197813-5215525 GCF_000151885.1 Dipodomys ordii
AGTGGCGCTGTGGCTCAAGTGGTAGAGTGCTAGCCTTGAGCTGAAGAGCTGAGGGACAGTGCCCAGGCCCAGAGTTCAGGCCCCACGACCGGACCCCCCCAAAAAAAAATAAGTTGTTACTGGTTTATTTTGGAGCTGTGTTACATAAAAACTACATTACTTCATGACAAGCACTAAAATGAGGCTGACGGGGGAGCTATTGTGTAGACATTACTCTCTCATACTAACATAGTTAGCTCCCAGAATTACTTGCCATATTAAAATATTGTATTTACTTTATCCTGGCTAAACACCTGTTTTTTAGTTTATAGGTTTAATTTTAGCATGGTTCCACTCCACTCTTATGACTAAAGCACTTTTATAATGTAAGATCTGTATAAATGTTTGCCTTAAGTAGCTCTAGAAATATATTTGTCCTAATTAGGATTAGACTTTTTTGTTTAGTAGGAAATGACAGAGGCTTAGACAAGTAAGATTATTCTCTCATATAAAGATGTTACAAACTATATATTGTATAGCATACATCTTTATTTTTCAATTAGAAAAGAAACAATTTTAAAGAAATAATGAATTAGAAAATTTAGGAGAACAAAGTCAAGCCCCACGACTGACAAAAAAAAAAAAAAGAAAATTTAGGATAAGTAGGCAAACTCCTCTGCCATCAGAGGACCAGGATCCTTGTGTCTGTTTTATAATCAGTAGTTTTTGCTTCATGACCACAAGATGGCTGCTGGAGTTCAAATTAGCTATCACATCTCAGCCTCAGGTAAGAAACTATAATGTTGCGGGGAAAGGGATAGGTCCCCATTATCTTTTTTTATGGTTGGTCGTGGGGCCTGGACTCTGTCCCTCAGCTCTTCAGCTCAAGGCTAGTACTCTACCACTTGATCCACAGTGCACTTCCAGCTTTTTCTGCTTCTGTGGTGCTGAGGAATGGAACCCAGGGCCTCATGCATGCAAGGCAAACACTCTACTACTGAGCCACCTTCCCAGCCCATGATTTCCATTATCTTAAGAAAGCAGGAAAATTAATGTGTGTGTGTGTGTGTGTGTGTGTGTGTGTGTAAATGCGTGCGTGCATGCACACGTGTGGGCATCCCTGAGCTTTTGTGCTCAAGGCTAATGTACTACCATTTGAGCAATACAGCTCCACTTTTGGCTTTTGGTGATTAAATGGAGATAAGATTCTTTCAGGTTTGTCTTCCCAGGCTGACTTTAAACAGTGATCCTCAGATATCAGCCTTCTGAGTAGTTAGGATTACAGGTGTGAGCCATTGACACCTGGCTGGTAGAGTAATTTTTTAGTTAGCATATTGTCACCTAATGTTGCAGTCAACAGAGAGGTAATGTTTACTAGACAACTAGAAATTGACAGAACTCTGGAAAAGAAAATTTCATTGATAATTGGAAAAAATCTGACTGTGTTCTTATTATTAGATTCTGAAAAGAAATTGTCTCTTCTGTCAGAGGAACAACAAGCCACAAGCACTTTGGTAGAAGCTATTAGGCAGAGTATTCGGCATAATGATGTGCTTAGGCCCATCCGCCTGCTCTCCCAGCAAGTGAAACCAGACATGAAAAGACAAAGGTAATAGTATTCATATGTTTTACTTGATGCAACTCAATTTGAAGTTTTAAATTTATATACTTTTTTTTTTTTTTTTTGGTCGGTGGTAGGGTTTGAACTCTGGGCCTGGGCACTGTCCCTCAGCTCTTCAGCTGAAGGCTAGCGCTCTACCACTTGAGCTATAGTGCCACTTCCGGTTTTCTGGTGGTTTATTGGAGATAGGAGTCTCACGGTCTCTCCTGGCTGGGCTGGCTTTCAACCACGATCCTCAGATCTCAGCCTCCTGAGTAGCTAGGATTACAGGCATGAGCCACCAGCACCCAGCCTATATACTATTTTTTAAAATATCTGTAAAAGAAATATGTATTTGTTGCCTAATATGTATTTGTTGTTGTGATAAATGCTACCCAAATATATCCTTTCATGATTGCACACAAAGATATAATAAAATACCTATACACAGATTAAATTTTAGGATAATAAATCATTGAAATTTAAGATACACTGTATATTTTGGAAACTACTGCTGCTCTTCATTGGAAATGATTTGTGAATTTATTAACAACAGTAAACATACGTGCTACTCAGGTAGGCCCTGTGATTACACACAGAACTTTTTTGTTCATTGTAAAAGTATGGAGGGTCAGAGGCGTAGCTCAGCAGTTGAGCACCAGATTAGGAAGTTGAGGCTCTGAATTCAAATACTAGTAATAAGTAATATATATAAAATGGGATTAGGATTAGAAGTCGAAACAATTTAGGAAAGTGATAGAAACAATATTCTATAAAGGATCTGACACTGTGTTGGTCCTTTAGTGTCAGCTAAACTGGCTCAGTACTGATCCCTGCCTGTCTTGCTGAGTCGAAGCTTAGTAGAAGCTTCTGAAAATTCAATTACCTGTGAATACTATTAATGTTTCTCATTCACGGTCTCTTTGAAGATAAACTCAGAAATGATAGGGCAAGAATTGACTGAAAAATGAATGGATTCACTGATTACAACCGTGGAGGTAGAGATGACCTCTTTACAGTTTAAAGTGTATGTGTCTGTAGTTTAAGAGTAGGAAGTAATACCAGAAATGTCTTATTATGGTTTCTGGCTTTTTGTAAAGAAAGCTACATGAGGTGTCATAGAATTAGTGTTAGTTGCTATTTTTTTTTCTCCCTATAAATTAGTTTATCTCTTTTTTTTTGGTCAGTTGTGGGGCCTGAACTCGGCCTGGGCGCTGTCCCTCAGCTCTTCAGCTCAAGGCTAGCGCCCTACCACTTGAGCCACAGCGCCCCTTCCGGCTATTTTCTGCTTATGTGGTGCTGAGGAATTGTTTTTGTTTTTGTTTTTTGGCTAGTCATGGTGCCTGAACTCTGGGCCTGGGCACTGTTCCTCAGCTCTTCAGCTCAAGGCTAGCCCTCTACCACTTGAGCCACAGCGCCACTTCTAGCTTTTTCTGCTTATGTGGTCCTGAGGAATTGAACCCAGGGCCTCATGCATGCAAGGCAAGCACTCTACCACTGAGCCACCTTCCCAGCCCCTAGTTTATCTCTTAAGTTTCCCATTCATCCTTATTTTTAATTTTTTTATTCTGCAGTGCTGGAGATATTGAATCCAGGCTTTATTGCATGCTAGGCGAACACAGGGCCACTGAGCCATATTACAAGCTCTTTATTTTTAGCTGTTGTGAAGCCTTTCCTTGTCCTTTTCCCTTTTCTTTTTCCTCCTTTTTCCTTTTTTCTTCTTTTCCACTTGTTTTGGGGAGGTTTTGTTTGGTTTCTTCTTGATTTATGATCTCATGTAGCCCTGGCTGGCCTTGAACACTGAATCCTCTTGATTTATGTTCTGATGTGCTCCACCAGGCCCAACTGCGAAACTCATTTTTAATGTTTAACTTTGTTACATTCATATGTTCACACCAAATAAAAATAATTTAATTTATTCTTTGCTATTGGGATGAGCAATAAAGAGGCAATACCACATCTTACCTTTTGTCCAAGGGTTAAAAGACCCTTTTCTCCAAAATCATTACTTCGTTGGATGGCAAGAGACTTAAGACTCTGCTATTATAAATTTTAGTTATAAATTTTAGTTAAATATTACTATACTTTTAATTGTAATAAAGTTACAAGTTCTTTTTGTCATTGAAGTAAATAAAGCTTTATGACCTCTACTTTCCTTTTTTTTCCCTCCTGTCTTCCTTCGCTCCCTCCTTTCTTCCCTCCCTACCTTCCTCCCTTTCTCCTTTCTTCCCTTTTTTTTTTTTTTGTCGGTCGTGGGCTTGAACTCTGGGCCTGTGCGATGGCTCAGCTCTTCAGCTCAAGGCTATTGCTCTACCGCTTGAGCCACAGCTCTACTTCCTGCTTTCTGGACTTTCCTGCCCAGGCTAGCTTTGGACTATGATCCTCAGATCTCAACCTCCTGAGTAGGCGTGAGCCACCAGCACCTGGCTTTCTTCCTTCTTTTCCCTTGCTGGCAATCAAACCCCAGGCTTTGAGAATGTTAGGCAAACACTATACAATTGAACTCCATCTCCAATTCTCAAGACTTTGAAACAGACACAGGACATTGCAAAAATAGCACAGAATTCAATTTAGCATTTTCCACCCTCCTCAAAAGACATCTCATATACCTGTAGTATGCTAGCAAACCCAGAATGTTTATGTGGTTACATAATTGTTGGTCATACAAAATGCTAAAGAACTTAATCTGTTTTTAATATTTTAAATGAGCCTACATCTGTGTATACATGATTTTATATTATTTGCCCATTAACTTTCAAAATACATTTGTTTTACAGGAGTTTATACAGAGAAATCCTTTTCTTATCATTAGTGTCTCTTGGAAGAGAAAATATTGATATTGGTAAGTTTGTTAAGTGAGGGATTACTAGAGTGGTTCTTATTTGATAAAGTTTAGGGTTTTTTTTTTTTTCACTGTAACTGGTAGAATGGTGTTAGTCAAATGTTTAGCCCAGTGGTAGACTGTGTGGTATACACAAAGGTCCAGATTCAACCTAGTACTGAAAAACAGACGTGATAGCCAATATATAAATACTTGTTTTTAGAAAGATCACTATCTTTAAATGTCTGACTTGAATATGCAGAACTTGATTATTTGCAGTTAACCAATTACAACTACATTTTTGAAAATGTCTTTCAGAGGCTTTTGACAACGAATATGGACTTGCATACAATAGTCTGTCTTCAGAGATTCTTAAAAAGTTACAGAGAATTGATGCCCCACCAAGTATCAGCGCGGAGTGGTGCAGGAAGTGTTTTGGAGCGCCTCTCATTTAAGTAAATGATTCATTTGGCTTTCAACACAGTGCTAGGGGAACAGATTGTGTCTGGAAACATTAGAAGTGCTTTCCAAATCCTAAGAAATGGTGAAAATTGAAATGTCTCAAATGGTAATTCACACTGAATCATCTAAAAATGCCATTAACATGTCCTTAGGTTTATTGATGTTGAAAAAGTTTCAACTCCTAAACTTTTCTCTGCTGCAAACTATTTTTGGATTTCACAATATTTGTAGTAGGATAGTAATAGCGAAAAGAAAAACCCCGTCATCTGAAGCATTTGTTATATTTGTTTATATTTTTGAAAGATTTGGGGAATGGCAAATCAAACTTGCCTAACCTCAAAGGAAATGAAATATTTCAATTGTAAGAGCAACTATTTGTGTGACTATATATGTAGGGAAGTTGTGTAGTTATGTGTATAAGTGTATATTTATTAAAATACTTAAATTGCATGTTGCAATAGTTTTCTGAAAGGGTTGTCTCATTGCCTTTTAAATGACTACTGCTAAACTAATCTGTAGTCATTAATCCCTAAATTACCTAAAAGTCATGACAACTGCCTTCCTTGATTTAAAATTTTAATATATATATATATATATATATCACCTTTTTATTATGAATTATTTTGCTTAATGAATTATATCTTGAATATCCAGGTACTTCCATATTCTTCCAATACTGTGTTCATTTGCAGTAGCCTTAAAATTAACTTCATAACAGTTATTTGGAACATGCCTAAAATGCACAAGTGTATAGTTTATGTCCTGAAATCTTTTCTTTTTCAGGCACATAAATCAGCCACTTTTTTTAAACCTGTGGGATAAACTTGCACTGCAAACATGTTTTATTCTTGTACAATATTTAGATTTATATGCTTTTGAGTAAAAATGTGCATTTGTAAATACTTTTTTTAGGTTGAATTAAGTCTTAAAACTAAAGCTCATTGAGCTTGTTGCCAG
Source organism: Dipodomys ordii (assembly GCF_000151885.1). NCBI lineage: Eukaryota > Metazoa > Chordata > Mammalia > Rodentia > Heteromyidae > Dipodomys > Dipodomys ordii. Next base: position 5,203,633 of record NW_012267269.1, read on the forward strand.
TAGGTTTAAGAAAATTATGACCTCACATGCCTTACTTTTGACATTTATCATGCTTTTTGTTAAAAACATCCATTATGAACAATATACGTTTGCCTTAACTCTACATTTAAAACCCAACAGTTCGTATGTGTGTGAATTTACAATAATTATGCAGGTGACTGAATCAGTTGACACACAAAATAATTACCTCCATCTGATACACTTAACAGCACAAATCCTACTATATGGTATAACCTTTTTAAAAATTAGTTATTGTATCAGTGTTTCAACATTTGAAGTTTAATCTGACCTATGCAAAATTCTAGTCTGAATTTGTTAAAATGCTAAAAAAAGAATTTATCAGAAGTTGTGTACATCTTTATTAACTTCAAGTTGGATCTTTTGCACTGTCTCAGGAGTATATATTTTTGCAATTTAGAACACTTATTGACCCAACACATTTTGGATTTAACTTGCATATAAAACTTGCAGCTGAATAAAATGAAAAATAATTTTAAATTCACTGTGCTTGTCTGTTACATTTTAAGGGTCTTTGCAACCTGTAGTTAGAATTGTTGGGATCCCAGTATGTTTTTTTTCCTTGTCTTCTTCATAGCTTGAAATAACTTGTTCACCACTTTCTTTACTAATGTGTAAACAAGGTCTCTACACATGTAGGAAAATATAGGAAAGCATGGTGGCACATACCCATCCCAGTGAAGTTAAGGCAGAAATCTTGTGGAGCCAAGGAAAAACAAAATCTTTTTGTAACATTAACATTTATGCTGGTACTAGGACTTGAACTCAGGGCCTGTGTGCTGTCCCTCAGCTTTTTCACTCAGAACTGGCCCTTTATCATGATGTACAGCTCCTTTTTGGTGGTTAATTGGAGAAAAGTCTCACTGAGTTTCCTGTCTGAGCTGACTTTGAACCATGACTTTTAGATTGCTTAGCAAAACCCGAGCTTGGTATTGTGAACTGTCTTCAGTTGAATTTTATAGCTTGACCATAGCAACTGAAAGAGCATAAATTTTTTTTTGCTGTGTAGCAAAAATATCTAATAGGAAATTACCATAGTTTAGAGTTTTTGTTTTGAAAGCTGAAAGTATCCTTCACATCCATCCCAGGGGACCATGCAGAGGCAAGCAGGAACAGGATAAAGATCATTATTAAGATTAGAGGAGCCATATTTCTAAGAGGTGGGTCTGGGTGGAGAGAGGGAGGGGCCAGCTGCTTGTTGGGAACTCCAGGGCTGGGAGGAGCTCAGGTCTAGGTGGAGCTGAGGACCAAAGGTGGGCATAATGCTTACAAAAGCTCTGGTAAGTTTTATTGAAGAAAAATTACGCATTCACTTTTCTCCAGTTCGCTCTTGGCATGCTTCTAACAACATCACAATCCATAACAGAACCACCTGAATCAATGATAGCCAGTGTGCACACTCTGTAGTTAATTCCCACATGCTGCCCAGCTCAGTATTATTGCCACCAGTTCTAATTTCAGATTTTCTCAAGACAAGGCAGTTGTTAACAAGGACAATTTCCCTATACCCAGTCTGATAATCTTCAGAGTGCTTATACCCCACCATGTAATTTCCACTTTTAAATTGGAGTCTAGAGTTTGTCTTGCCACCTAAATGTAGGGGTCCCAACTGAAAGTAGGGTGTCGTAATAAGAGCTTAATGTAGATCTACTGAATCCAGACTGCACTTCACCAAATCTACCAAGCTGGTAGTGTGGCTGGCCATGGGGCTTGGGCACAATGAATTTTGGAAAGCTAGCACTATGCACCTTTTTGGTGGCACAATTGAGTCTTTAAGGATTTTACTGCCTGGGGTTAGCTTTCCCCTGTGACCCTTATGCTCAGCCTTGTGAATAGCTAGGATTATAGCTATTATATTTGGGATTTACATTTTAAAGCTACTTGAAACCAGGTGCTGGTGGCCAAGATCTAAGGATCTCAGCTCAAAGCCAGCCCCTTCAATAAAGTCCATGAGATTCTTATCTCCAATAAACCATCAGAAAACTGGAAGTGATATTGTAGCTCATGTGGTAGAGTACTCATCTTGAGCTGAGGGACAGCAACCCAGGCTCCGTGAGCAACAAAAAAGCTACCTTCGTACCTTGTGATTCTCCCAGAGTTCACTGCCTGCCTGTGCTACATTAAGACCATTTCAAAAACAGATCCTAAGGGTCCTATTCCATTCACTTTCAGAATGTAGATACGGCTCAGGTAGAACACCAACATGATCAATATTGGCAGTCATCTTTCCATTATTCAATCACCTTTTGAAAATAGTATGTTCAATATTTTATGCTTAATCTTAAATTTCCCTCCCCCACGATATAATCCTTTCACTGTACTTGTTGGTATAATTTGTGGAGGGGAAGGGAAAGAAATCGTTTAAATAGGGATACAGGTGGACCCACTGCAACAATGAGATGTACAAGTAGTTATGTTGAAAAACGAACTTTACAACTTTGGCGGTGGGAGGCAGACGGGGATAGGAAGGAGAAACAAAGGAGGCAACAATGCTCGGTAAATGTACTCATCTTGCCCATGTAATTGTAGCTCCTCTGTATTTTCACAATAAAAATTTGAAAAAAAAATCTTAAATTCCACTCTAGAAAAATCACAATCCCAGTTCTTTGTTGGTTGTGGGGCTTGAACTGTGGGCTTTGGTGCTGTCCTTCAGCTTTACCGCTTGAGCCACAGCACCACTTCTCATTTTCTGGTGGTTTATTGGAGATGACTCTCTCGGGCTGGCTTTGAGCAGTGATCACTATTCCAATTTTTTAAAATATACTTTTGTCTGCTAAACGACTCCCCCCATTTATCCCACTAAATAAAGCCAATAAAGGAGACAATTAAGGTCTTATTTATTTGTTATTTATAGACTCTTATTTTTGACTGGACTCAGACTTAGAAGTAGAAGCTCTCAGAGAGGACAGCCTTCGTCTCTTGGCAATCTGTTCCTGCCGTTTTTCTTTGGCTTCCTAAAAACAAAAGGGCACACAGTTATGGATCTTATCTATGAGAAGCACATATCCAAACAAAGCCAGTTCTGCTTTACATCCCACCCCTCTCCCACAATCATTAGATTTACCTTCATTCTCTTAGCCAGAAGCTTAGCATATTCTGCAGCTTCCTCCTTGTTTTTCTTAGTCCGTTGTTTCTTCAGAGCAATACGGCGGCGTTTGTGTTGCAGGACACGTGGAGTAACAAGACGCTGAATCTTGGGTGCTTTGGTCCTGGGTTTTTTACCTAAAAATGAACATGACCCAATCAATTCTCAGTAATATATTTACTGGAATGCAGTTATAGCCTAGTTGTAAAGCACTTGCCTACTAAGCATAAACCACTTTAGTATTTATTGCTAAGGGTTTACTATGTGCCAGTGTTATCCTGTAAATCTAAACTACTCAAGTCTGAAACCTTGAAGACTGAGTTTGAAGCCAGCTTGGGCAGGAAAATCAGGGAGACTGTATTTCCAAATAACCAGCAAAAGGTAGGATTTGGAGGTATTGCTTAAGTAGTAGAGTAGCAGCTTCAATTCAAGCAAGAAACGGTGAATTCAAGCTACAGATAAAAAACACAATGCCAGGGGCTGGGAAGATGTTTCAGTGGTAGAGTGCTTGCCTTGCATGCATGAGGCCCTCCTGGGTTTGATTCCTCAGCACTACATAAGCAAAAAAAAATGCTGGAAGTGGCGCTGTGGCTCAAGTGGCAGGGCGCGAGCCTTGAACTGGAGAGCTGAGGGACAGCGCCCAAGCCCGGAGTTCAGGCCCCAGGATTGGACCCCCCCCCTCAAAAAAACACAAAAACATAATGCCATTATTTTCCAGTGCCACTGAGTAAGTGTGAGCTATCAAAATTGTAAAACAATATCACCATTTATGCTTGAACCTCTTTCCTGACAGATTCTGCCAATTTGAGCAAATAAAACTGAAGCCGACTACCAATGGCTTCCATCTCTAATCCTAGCTACTTGGGGGATTAATATCTGAGGACTGCAGTTTGTACCCAGCCTGGACAGGATCGAGACTTATCTTAGTTAGAACTTTGTCTGCTTGTTCTACATAGGTGCCTAAATATTTGGTTTGACCAAAGAACATACCTAACAATTTTATGTGATAAAATGCCTGACAACAAAACCCACACATTTCCAGACATGTCAGAAAAAAAATGCACCCTATTCTCTATAGAGAATTTACTGCTATGCATCACTGGTTTGGACCCTTCCCACTCTGGTGGGGAGCATGTTGCATAATGAACATGATATATGCTCTTAAAATTACAAAACCTCGGGAGATGGGAAGGGATAGTAAGGGGAAACAAAGGAGGAGGCAACAATGCTTGTTAAGAAATGTACTTATTACCTTGCTCATGTAATTGTAACCCCTCTGTACAGTATTTATATATACACATATACATCAAAACCTCCAGCTGGGCATTGGTGGCTCATGCCTGTAATCCTAGCAACTCTAGGAGGCTGAGATCTGAGGACCTTGATTTGAAGCCAGACCAGATAGGAAACTATTCAAAGCCAGAAGTGGAGCTGTAGCTCAAGTGGTAGAGCATTAATTAGCCTTGAACAACAATTTAAAAAAGCAGCTCAGGGACAGTGTCCAAGTCCCAGGACCGGCACCAACCCTTCTCCCCCAAACCCAAACTTTATACCCTTTCATTATGATACCGAAGTTTTGCAACATCTCACTTTCATTCTGCTAAACTATTACTAGCAACAGAAAACCAGTTTAAATTGCAGTAGAAAAAAAGCATTGCTTTTATTTCATTTTTAGCCATCCCAGTGCACTAATAATTAGATCCTTGATATGAAAACCTTAAAGAAAGCGTAGGTAAAAATACTAACACCTTTATTTTTCATCTTCCTTGGCATTCCTAAGTCTGAGGTAACGAGCTTAACATTGGTAAGTTACCTAAACAAAAAATCTGACCAATCACTATTTACACAAGCTCAAATTTCAAAATTCCACTTACCTTCTTTGTTCAAGGGTTTTCGAACAACATACTGGCGGACATCATCTTCTTTAGAGAGATTGAAAAGTTTGCGGATTCTGCTAGCCCGTTTGGGTCCCAGGCGGCGGGGTACAGTGGTATCTGTCAGTCCAGGAATATCCTTTTCTCCTTAGGAAACAAGACAAAATGTTTTAGGGTTCAACATTTCGTAATTATGGTTTATGTTGAATTGTAGTTAAAACTAGTAAGGAAGCTCACTGGCTAATGCACAGACTATATAAATAAGAAAGCCATGGGGACAAGTCAATATGAAAATTGGACTTTGGGATAAGACTCACCTTTTTTTACAATAACCAAGTTGAGAACACTCAGATTGGCATCCACAATGCAACCCCGAACAGATTTGCGTTTTCTCTCTCCAGTTCTTCTTGGTCTGTAACAGGAATGCCCCTTGCTCAGTAGCAAGCGAACTCTTCCATGTGTCAAAACACCTTGCTTCATGGGAAAACCTTGTTTGTCGTTCCCACCACTGATTCGGACTACATAACCCTGCATGAATATAAAATGACATATTAATGCTAATATTCGGATTCACTTCTAAAACACAATTTACAGCTCACTAAAGCCAAGTTGAACGTTCAGGGCATGCCTCAACTGGAGCATGAAGCAGAGTTAAAACTCCAGCACCACTACTGCCAATATTGTTTTCATTTCCAATTTGCCAGGTATCTAGCAAATGTCTTTCAACTTACATTTTTTCTAACATGTTTTCCAAGAGAAAGCCCTATGACAAAAAAAATGTATACACCAATTTACTAATGAGCAAAAAACAAATTACACCTCTTCTTGCACTTAATTCTTTGGAGGATAACTGACCATTTGGCATTGGCATGATAACTGTAGCAAATACTATAATTCATGTTAGTTTTCCAGCTAAATGCAATGGACAAGTCCACCAAGTGACGCTTCTACTACATCAACTGACACTTGGAAGTAACCTAAGGCCCAAGTACAGAAACCAAAATTTGAGCTTCACTCCAAATAACTAATCGTGCCTTCTCCCATTATGACTGCCATAATTCGAGAGCCAACTTTTTTTTACCTTCCATTCTTCACCCAGAGCGTCAGCGGCAACTTCTGTGGCCATCCGCTTCTCATAGAAAGTACGGAGTTTGCGTTCATCGTCCACTTCAATGAGTTTCTGACAGCCAGTGGCTGGGAAGGAGATATTCAGCTAAGGTTTTAAAGGGAAACATAGCTTAGAAGCCACTCACACAGAAAACTGTAGAGCCACACACAACGGCTATACCACTGCTAGAGACGTAAAGTGATTTTACTACAAGCACGAGAATGGGCGACTAGTAGCAGGACGCACGCTTGCCTCAGACCCCAGAGGGACGCCACTCTGCAGTCCCTCATCGTCCCAAAGCAAGGAACTCGCCGTAACTGGTCTAAGAGCCGAACCACAGGCTTGTCGCACACTAGGCCCCAAGACCCACGTCCGCCCCGGATGGGCAATGAGGGCGCCGCCATGGCGCTTCCCAAGCCGACCGGAGGTCTAGCTGCAATCGTCCGCCATCCGCTCACCCCCAGGAGGACGGGTCCCCAAAAAGAGAGCTTTATCCTGCCTCAGACCTTTTCCTACCCAGATCCGGGTTTTCAGAGCACCAGGACCCCGCTAAGAGTGCTAAGGCCAGACACAAGTTCCCTAAGTCAATTCAGACAGCCGCTACCACCGCGTACCTTCATGGCGAAGCAGCTGCTCGCGCGGGAGGCGCCACGGAAAAGAGGCCTGACTTCCGCTTACCCGAGGTCACATAGCGCTCCGAGTTCTCGCGAGATTGGGAGGCACTGGAGACGGCGGAAGTGAACGCCTCAGAGGCGGCGCTGCTGACGCTGTGCTGCGTCTGGGCAGGTTGTTCGCGGACTTGAGCTTTGGGCGGCGCTGGTGAGTCCGCTACGTAGACCCGTCGCTGAGTAGTGAGGTTTTCGCTCCTTCGCTGCCTGCCTGTCTTTGCTCCACGCTCCGGGCCTTCGTGCCTGTCACTGTGGGAGCCCCGGCGCGTTTCCCCGGCCCTTGCATCTGGTGAGGAAGCCAGAAGCGGAGTGCGGTTCTCCTGGGAGCTGCCCTGGAATTGGGGAAACCGTCCTGCTTTTGTGTCCTTGCCCTCTCCGACTGCTCTGAATCTTTTTCTTTTCTTTTGTTCCTTTTTTTTTTCTTTAAACCAGTGCTGGGTCTTGAACTCGGGGCATTGGTGCTGGCCCTGAGGTTTGCTCAGGTCTAGAGTGCTCTACTGCAGCTCTGGGTTTTAATTGGAGAGAAGAGCCTTTCAGACTTTGCTCCCCCGGGTTGGCTTTGAACCTCAGATCTTAGCCTCCTGAGTAGCTATGATTACAGGCGTGAGCCGGTGTTGGCTCACCGGCCCAAGCTTGCTTTGAAATTTTCTTTGCAAATATCCCTTTTTTCCCCTAGTGTTATTCTCCAAAATAACATCCTCTGCGCGTGACACTCAAGCTAGTAGACAGGATTATCCTAAGTACAATCACCGGATGCCTCTCAAGTCAATATTTTATCTCTTTCCTCTGTGATTTTTCTTTTTGGCGGGGGGGGGGGGGTGGAAGGGCAGGGGGAAATGGAGATTGGGGTTTAAAGTTCTGCAAGCTAACTGAGCAATGTTTTCTACCACTAACCCCTGACCTTCCTGGCAATCTTTTAAACGATGCGAAACTGGAAGTGCTCCGTTTGTTACCTGCTGCAGATGAAATTTAAACTCTACCACAACTATGCAACTTTCTAGCCTCAAAGCTGTTGTCACTAGCTCAAGGCATGTAGGTCTTTAGATTTAAATGTCCCTCTAAAGAAGTCTTTCTTACTCCCACCACATAAGTTAGGGTTCCTCTCCCCTTTTTCTATAGCATTTTTCCTTTATAGCACCTGCTCAAGATACATAAATGATTTATATCCCTGTACAAGATGATAAATGTGGTCAGGGTTCCTGTGTTTGCCCCATTCTAGTATACCTAAGATTCAACAATGCATAGTACATAATGAAAAAAATGCTTAGTAAATATTTGTTAAATGATTTCAATTTCAGCTCAGGTAGGTTAACTAGTCTATTAGAATGTGGTAGTTCAAAATCAGCCAGCAGAGGGAGAATAAATGAAGCAAATCTTCAAACAGCAAGGATGCAGTTCTCATAGTTAAGAAAAATGTGTTAAAAAACAAAAACAGTTCAGTGCATTTTCATAAGTCTTCAAAACATTTCTGGGGAAATCAGCCTAGGAACTCAACATCTAACTCTGAAGCCTATACCTTTAATCCATATCTTGAAAGAAGTAACATTTATTATCTATTAAATTTTTACTCCATAGTTTTTCTTCAAGAAAAAAAATATATATTGGGGCTGGGAAGGTGGCTCAGTGGTAGAGCGTTTGCCTTGCATGCTCAAGGCCCTGGGTTCGATTCCTCAGTACCACATAAGCAAAAAGAAAAAAGCCGAAAGTGGGCGCTGTGGTTCAAGTGGTAGAGCGCTAGCCTTGAGCTGAAGAGCTGAGGGACAGCGCCCAGGCCCAGAGTTCAGGCCCCACGACCGGACCCAAAAAAAAAAAAAAAAATATATATATATATATATATTGGCTAGACTGAAATGGCACAGATCTGTAATGTCTGTAATCCCAATCTTGGAAGGTTGGAGGAAGAATGATCATAGTTCAAATATATCCTGGACTAAATAATGAAACAAGATACAGCTTAGAGTTCTTGCCTAGTAAGCACAAAGCCTTAGGTTTGATCTCCATCAGGAAAAAAACAAAATCACAAAAAATCCATACCTCTTTTATTTCCCTAGAGTATTACATAGTATCTTCTGCATCACTAATATAGTTTTGAGTTGAAGCCTACTTCACATTCAAAGTCAAATGGTTTCTTCTCAGCTGGGCACCAGTGGCTCATACCTGTAATCCTAGCTACTCAGGAGGCTGAGATTTGAGGATCCCAGTTCAAAGCCAGCCTGGGCAGGAAAGTCTGTGAGACTCTTATCTCCAAAACACCACTCAGATTTTTAGCTTCGTGAGTAGCTAGGATTACAGGTGTGAGCCCCTGGCATTTGCCTAGCAAAATATTTCTTTTTTTTTCTTTTTCTTTGTTCTGTTTTTGTTTGTTTGTTTTTTTCATGCGGTCATGGGGCTTGAACTCTGGGCACTGTCCCTCAGCTCTTCAGCTCAAAGCTAGTGCTCTATCACTTGAGCCACAGTGCCACTTCTGGTTTACTGGTGGTTTATTGGAGATAAGAGTTTCACAGCTTTTCCCACCCAGGCTGGCTTTGAACTGGATCCTCAGATCTCAGCCTCCTAGGTAACTATTACAGGCATGAGCCACCAGCGCCCAACTCTTTGTTCTGTTTTTTTGAGACATAGTCTCTATTTTTTTAAAAAAAATTTTTTTGGGGGGGTCCAGTCGTGGGGCCTGAGCTCTGGGCCTGGGTACTGTCCCTCAGCTCTTCAGCTGAAGGCTAGTGCACTACCATTTGAGCCATAGCACCACTTCTGGCTCTTTTTTTTCTGCTTATGTGGTGCTGAGGAATCGAACCCAGGGCCTCATGCATGCAAGGCAAGCGCTCTACCACTGAGTCACCTTCCCAGCCCCAAGACATAGTCTCTATAAAGCCTAGCCTGACCTGGAACTTGTTATGTATCCCAAGCTGTTCTAAAACTCAGCATCCTTCTGTTTTAGCCTCTCAAGTGTTGGGGTTACTTGTGTGCATCAACATTCATAGCTTCAAAGGTAAACCATTGTGTTTGACCCTGTTTGATCATTGACATTAATGCATAGATTGTTGGTGAAATAATGCTTCTTAAAGCCAGTGTATATAATTGTTTTACTAGAAGTGGTGGTATAGCTCAAGTGGTAGAGATATGGTCTTAAGTGCTTGTGGAAAAAGCCAAGCAAGAATTAGAGACTGAGTTCAAGCCCTAGGATTGTCACAATCAAAACAACAACAAAAGTATGCCTTGAGAAAAAAGGAAGAACAAGGCCCTGCCTGAGTTCAAACCCCAGTATTGTCAAGAAAAAGAGGAAACATGGAGAAATTGGGGGTCTGACTCAAGGTGTGGAGCGCTTGCCTAGGAAGCTAGGGGCCATCCCTGGGTTCGTTTTCCAGTTCTGAAAAGAAAAAGATAATGTTGGAGACAGTTCTAAAAGAACCTCAAAATAAGTACTTATGGCCAGGCACTGGTGGCTCATGCCTGTAATGCTAGATTCTCAGGAGGCTGAGATCTGAGGATCACAGTTCAAAGCCAGCCTGAGGAAGGAAAGTCTGTGAGACTCATTATCTCCAATAAACCACTCAGAAAACAGGAAGTGGTGCTGTGGCTCAGGTGGTAGAGCACTAACCTTGAGCTGAAGAGTTGAAAGACAGTGCCTAGGCCCAGAGTTCAAGTCTCATGACCAAACAAACAAAACGTAAGTACCTAATCAGTGCAAGGTACAAACTTTGATAAGATCCTAGATATATGGATAAATTAAAGATCCTTTTTTTGGGTAATGATGATTAAACCCAGAGCCTCAAACATGCTAGAAAAGCATTTCCCAGCCCTTTAGCTCTTACTTTGTTTTTGATACAGGGTCTCACTACTTTTCCTGGGCTCATAATTCTTCTGTTTCTACCTCCTGAGTAGCTAGAATTACCACCCTGCCTGGTAAAAAAATAAAATAGGTATGGTAGATTAGATTGCATTAATGTTAATTTTTAAATGTAAGATTTTTACTGAGGTATCAGGTTATCAAGGTAGAATATCCTTATTGTCAGTAAATGCATACTAAGAATTTAAAGGTGAAATAGCATGTTGTTTATGATTTACTTTCAGGTGGTTCAGGGAGGGAAAAAGTATATAGAATTGTCCCTTAGTATCTGGGAAAAAAAGACTGGTTCCACCAGCCCTGTAGATACCAAAATCAGTGGACGCTCAAGTATTAGTATTCCCCTAATAGTCTGTACACATCTTCCATATACTGCAAATCATCTCTACATTACTCCTAATTCCTATCACAGAGTGAACGATAGGTAAATGATTATTGTATTGTTCAGAAAATAATGACAAGAAGGTTATATACGTTCAGTAATCTTTTTTCCCCTAATATCTGAGGTAGCTGAATCCAGGGATGCAGATTCCATGGATGTGGAGAGAAAGAGAAAATAACAAATTGCAGATTTTGTGAAAAATGTTGTTATTCTTTTCTAGGTTTTTTTGTCGGGGGAGGGTAGTGGATGTTCTGAAATTTTCAAAGTTAAAAAAAAACCCTAAGAAACAAAGATTTAGGAGATGGAATGGATAAAGCTTTCCAATACAAAGTAGGAATGGAGAAGTGAGAACCAGATTGATGACTGGACTTTTGGCTTGTGAGGAGGGGACCCTCACTGAGCTGGGGACCCTGAAGGAAGAGCAGTCACACTGAGAGCTGTGAGAGGTGTGTGAATGGAGACAGCCAGGAGGCTGTAGCCTATAACAGGTTTGGAGAAATAGTGCTTGACACAGTGAAAGAGGTAGCTTAAGGGCCTGTGTTAGGGCTGCCATAAAAGTAATTGGGCACCAGTGGGTGCCTCATGCCTGTAATCTTAGCTATTTAGGAGGCTAAGATCTGAGGATAGCCCCAGGAAAGATAAAAGTGGACCTGTGGCTCAATGTGGTAGAGTACAACACCCAGACCCTGAGTTCAAGACCATTAAAAAAAAAAAATAGGGCTGGGAATGTCTTAGTAGTACAGTGCTTGCCTAAGCATGCATGAAGTCCTGGGTTCCATTCCTCAGTATGACATAAACAGAAAAAGCAGGAAGTGGTACTGTGGCTCAAGTGTTACAGTGCTCTGGCCTTGAGCCAAAGCAGCTCAGAGATAGCACCCAGGCCCTGAATTCAAAGACTGGGATGGACGGGGGGGGGG
>NW_012267269.1:5215679-5226769 GCF_000151885.1 Dipodomys ordii
CTCTACCACTTGAGCCACAGCACCACTTCCAGCTTTTTCTTTTTGCTTATGTGGTGCTGAGGAATCGAACCCAGGGCCTCATGCATGCAAGGCAAGAGCTCTAACACTGAGCCACCTTCCCAGCCCCCAAATTTTATTTTCTCACAGTTCTGTAGATCCAAAGTCCAAGATTGGAGATATCATCAGGGTTGGTTCTGACTCTTCTCTCCTTGTCTTATAGGTAGGTGTCTATTTTCTCCTTGTGTCTTTTTGTTGGTGATCTGTGGCCTAATCTCTTTTTTCATAAAGACACTAGTTGTATGGAATTAAAGCTCATGCTAGTAACTTTATTTTGCCTTCTTTTTTTGTTGTTTAGTTTTTGGTAGTATTGGGTTTTTTTGTTCTTTTGGGGGGGGGTCTGGTGGTGGGCCTGAACTCTGGGCCTGAGCGCTGTCCCTCAGCTCTTCAGTTCAAGGTTAGCACTCTACCACTTGAGCCACAGCACCGGCTTTTTTTCTTTTTGCTTATGTGGTGCTGAGGAATCAAACCCAGGGCCTCAGGCATGCAAGGCAAGCGCTCTACCACTGAGCCACCTTCCCAGCCCCTTTTTGGGACTGAACCTATCCAGGGCCCCATACATACTACTATATCCCTACCTCCCTTGTTAACTTAATTAAAGATTCTATCTCCAAGTACAGTCAGATTCTGAGGTAGTGGGGGTTAAAATTTCATGTGAATTCTTGGGGGAACATAATTCAGCCCATAACAGAGGCTGAGGGCAGAGTTAGCCCTGAGATTCCTGGCTAACAGAACACTTTATTTAGCAGTTCTAAAAGTAATCCTAAAACCAACCAGAAAATTGCTTCCAATTCATCCATTTAATTACATTATGAGTGAGGGTATTCAGTGGTAATCATATGAGTTTTTCAAGTGCTTGGGGGAAATGGGGACATCCTTCAAAGAAAAGTAGTGATAGAGAAAGGAAGAGAATTAGTAAAAGAGGAAATGAGTTCTGGTGTTTCAGTAAGCTGTCTCCTTTCTAGCCCAAGTAAAGAAACAGGAAGGAAAAAATGATTTTAGATACAAACATAACTAAATTTCAAGGACAATTTCTATTTATAAGGAGGGGAAAACTAATAATTTTAAAACATGCCATTCTGCGTTTTTGAAGTAAAAGAAATGAAGCTAGGAAAACTTGGCATTATTTCTGAAAACAATTTCCGGAAACAAGAATTACAATTGGATTTCTTACAATGGATGACAGGAAAAATACAAGGATGAGTCTGTTCTTTTTATTCATTCACCAGATCAAGTCACTGTATCAGAGCAACTTGTTTCTCTCTCCATGCATTTAGTTTCTATGTCTCTGAATGAAATTAATTCTTTCCTCATAGACCTTTTGTCAGGACTCCATGAACAAAGCAGTTCTTTGGATATCACAGATTCTCAATGGATGATAGCTATCATCATTATCACCACCATCATCTTCATTACTCCAGTTCCTCTGACTGTACTTGTGCTGCTCTATCTGTGGGAAATATTTTCCTTTCTCCTCTCATCTTCTGCAGTGGCTGGGCATTTTTCCCCTGAAGACTCCAGCCCAGGTTACCTTGCTGGAGGAGAAGAAGCTGGAACTTAGCATTGAGAGGCTGTGGATTAATTTAGATGGTGGACAAGCATGGGACAAATCTTTTTTTTTTTTTTTTTTGGGTTCGGTCGTGTGGCCTGAACTCTGGGCCTGGGCGCTGTCCTTCAGCTCTTCAGCTCAAGGCTAGCACTCTACCACTTGAGCCACAGCACCACTTCCAGCTTTTTTCTTTTTGTTTATGTGGTGCTGAGGAATCGAACCCAGGGCCTCATGCATGCAAGGCAAGCACTCTACCACTGAGCCACCTTCCCAGCCCATGCATGGGACAAATCTTAAACAAAGTCACTCCACAATTGAGCAACTCATGTCAATACCTGGTTAGGGTAAGGAAATACAGAGATGAAAAGTAATAGTTTTTGTTTGCAAAGAATGTTTTATCTAATGGAAAAAGAAACAAGGAGGCAGTTATACCAGAGGAATTTAAAAGACACAGTAATGTAACATGAGGGAGGAAATAATCTAAATGTCTGGATCCTTCTCCATCAGCCTAAAACTGTACTGAAATATTTCCTATCTTCAAAAACCTCATCCTGGCCCAACAACCTCTTCTGGTTATCATAGTTTCCAAAGGCAATCAACCTCCTTTAGTGCAAAGAAAAAGAAAAGATTTTCTTACTAATTACTTCTATTCTTTCCCCTTTCATTCTTTCCTCTTTTTGTAACTATGCTTCAAACTTTAAAAATTATGAGTTTTGTTTCTACTTCTAATACTGTACAGTTATCTAGTATTATTAGTTTATATATTCAGGATTTCTGTTTATATAAATCTACTCTGCTTTCTTGTATATAAATGTCATCATATATATATATATATATATATATATATGTCACGCTTTTTCTTGTAGTTTTTCCATTTACAACCTATTAAGAAGAACTTTCTCTTTTAAAACATCAAGATCTTGCTTGTTGCTTTACTGGGTCCCCTCCAATAGACAGGCCATTTCTGGTTATTTGTTCTCACAAATAAAAGCTGCAACTATGCAAATTCCTAATCTCTGAGGGTATAAATTTAATCTCATTTTTGGCCAGTCCTGGGACTTGAACTCAGGGCCCGGGCACTGCCCCTGAGCTGCTTTCTTTTAATAATAATTTTTATTGAGATTAAATGATTACATAAATTTCACAGTATTGTAGGATAGTGATACTTAAAGTTATTTTTAACCTTCACAAGGCAAACTGCCATTCTCTTTGTCTATAAAGTTTGTGAATTCTACAAGCTTGACAGTACAACTATTTCTTCTGCATTGTGTGATATGTACGTTTCTTTTCTCTTGCTTAATATTAGCTGTTCTCATTTTCCTTCTCCTTCCCTCCCTCCCATCGCTGCCTTTGAGTTTCTTAGTTCATTTTCATCAATGTCCAGTGCAACTGATGGGCCCCTCTGTTGTATTTTTCCCCGTTTCCCTCTGATTCTGTGCCCTCCTCCTAGCTTCCCTCAGATGTGCACACACACACACACACATACATATACCATATATGAGGTCAAGAACATGCTAACTCTCTACTACTTGAGCCACAGCACCACTTCTAGCTTTTTCTGTTTATGTGGTACTGAGGAATTGAACCCAGGGCTTCATAAATGCTAGGCAAGCACTCTATCACTAAGTCACATTCCTAGCCTTAAATGTAATTTCTAGGAGCAGAATTACCTATTCACGCATGGCGATTTTGGTAGATTCTGTGAAATTTCTGTCTGTAGGTTTGTTCCAATATATACCTCATTTGCAATATGTGGGAATGTCTGCTACTCTTGTCTTGCTCAAATATGAATAAACTTTTGGGATTTTTGTCAGTCTCTTAGGAGAAATAAACACTTCAATGTAGTTTTAATGTATAGGTATATTCTGGTGGGTTAAGGATCTTTTCATATATTTTTTTGTTTCTGTTTTCTGTTCCTTTTCTATTGGATTGTTAATATCCATTATATAAGGGAAATTAGCCCTGCATAATAAGTCCGTATTTTTTCCTGTGTATGACTGTACCCTTCCCTTCCCTTCCCTTTCCCCTTCCCTTCCTTTTCTTTTCTTCTGGTCCTGAGCTTTGAACTCTGGGCCTGGGTGCTGTCCCTAAGGTCCTTTTGCTCAAGGCTAGCACTCTACCACTTGGACTACAGTACCACTTCTGGCTTTTTCTGTGATTAATTGAAGATAAAAGACTCATGGTCTTTCCTGCCCAGACTGGCTTTGAACCACGATCCTCAGATCTCAGCCTCCTGAGAAGCTAGGATTACAGGCGTGGGCCAACAGCGCCAGGCTCTTTCTTTTTTCAATAATTATATGGAAGTATGATTCACATCTTGGGATGGATAATCTTGTCAACGTGGTTGGATTGAAAAGAGCCTAGGAAATTAATAAAGCCCACCTCTGGGTGCAACATCAAGGCTGTTTCCAGAGAGGATTACCTAAGTGGAGAAGACTTGCCCTAAATGTGGGCAATACCATTCCATAGGCTGGGACCCTTGATGAATCCAAGGAACCAGCCAAGAAAGCCTATCTGCTCTGTTTCACCATGCAATCTCTGCTATAATGAACTGAAACTATGAATGAAAATAATTCCTCCCTGCTTTTCTTCTGGTCCTGAGCTTTGAACTCTGGGCCTGGCTGCTGTCCCTAAGGTCCTTTTGCTCAAGGCTAGCACTCTACCACTTGGACTACAGTACCACTTGTTTTCTCCCAGGCTGCATTGCTAATAAGGCTAAAGCTTTTTGAATCTTAGTGGCTAGCCTGGAACTTTCCTGGCAATAACTGTCCTTACCTGAACATACAAACTACATTTCAGATTTTTGCCTCTTTTAAAAAGATAAAACTTGGGTGCTGGTGGCTCATGGCCTATGATCCTAGCTACTTAGAAGGCTGAGATCTGAGGATCATGGTTCAAAGCCAGCCCAGGCAGAAAAGTTCCAGTGAGACTCTTATCTCCAGTTAACCACTCAAAAACCAGAAGTTGAGCTCAAAAGTGGTAGAGTGCTAGCCTTGAGCAAAAAGAACTCAGGGGTAGTACACAGGTCCTGAGTTCAAGTTCCATGACTAACAACAACAAAATGATAATTTAACACAAAAAGATGACTTCACTGGTTCCAGTGTTTTCCTGTTTTCAAGGCTCCAGTCTCATACTCATGCCTCAAATTTCTAGTAGATAATGTTAGCAATGTGAATTGCTTCATCTTCCTTCATCCTTCAAAGATGTCGTGGTATTTATATATACATACATTCCACATTCCTCTCTTTCTTAACATAGACTACTGTTAGGACATTTTAGTGACAAAAACCGAACTCAAACTACATTAAACAAAAATATGCCGATACTATTGAAGTTCTTGGGCACCTTTGTATGGGGCTGAATCACCAGGCATAGCTGGAGCCAGGGATTCATTCCCATCTGGATGTTCTCTTATCTACAGCTCTCTTTGAGTGCATTATTAAGCTCTGTCATTGGGGACCACCTCTGAAACTTCTCCCATCCATCTGGCAACAACAACCATAAGTGTGACCAAATTTACATCTCTATTTCATTAGGCAACCAGAAGGAATGGGAAAAGCTCAGCCTTGATCCTAAATTCCCAGCAGGGCATGCTGCCTAGCCAGGTTGGGTCAAGACTGGCTCCTGGATCAATTAATAGAACCCCAGGATCAGGTTGTTCCATGGCAGCCATCTGAATGTAGTTGGGTTTGGGGAAAGATGGCAAGTGGTCAGTCTACTGAAGATGGAGAGAATGCCAGGAAAAACAGATTAATTACATGCCATCCCTTCTTTCCATGCAAAATGAAAGAGTATGAATTTACAATCCCCATCCCCTCTCATATTCTTTAGGATTGAATTTTTTCTTTCATATTGTAAATGTTTATATTCAAGATCATTTTCTTTGGGCTTAAACTTGCCTCACAATCTTTTTTCTTTTCATATTGTAAATGTTTATATTCAAGATCATTTTCTTTGGGCTTAAACTTGCCTCACAATCTTCTATGCAAAGAAATATCCTATAGCCCTTCTTCAAGCTTCTGTCCTATCTACATACCTTCCTTTTCTGTCGAATGTTACATTCCTCTTAGTGATACTTTACCCAAATCTGGCCTCCTTTTTCCTCACATTTTTCTCCAGTGGCCCTCCACTTCCTCAGGGTGTTTCTTGGTTTTTCACTGGCCCTGGAGAAGGCAGACTGAAGAAGCTTGAAGTGTACAGGCCACTACACAACTTGCCAGTAGATATGACAGGCAGTTTCTGAGGTTCTGATGCCAACTTTCTCAAAGCCCATCCTCAAAAGGCCGTATGGGCCAGGGACAGTGGCACCAACCAGTCCCTGACCTTCCAAACTTCCTGGTTCCAGAGAGTCTGAGGACATTGAACCACTGGGACCCACCCAGGTTGCTGATAGTCTGCTTGTTTACCAAAGCCTCCTTGGTTTCAGGGCCCTTCCTACAAAATGTGCAAGCCCTCTCCCAGGGGCTGTTTACTGAGGGCTTCCTCAGTCGGGGATGACCTCTGGATGCCAGTCTCTCTGGAATGAAGCATAGAGGTAACAATCACAAGTTCAACCAGAACTGAAACATATATATGCTCCCTCACCAACTTGAGTTTCTTATGTCCTCAGCTACCTGGAATGTTGGGGGACAACTTCATATGCCCTTTGCTTCTTAACACATTTATGATGGAACTGGTGCCTATGGCTCATGTTTGTGATCCTAGCTATACAGGAGACTGAGACGAGGATCACAATTTGAAGCCAGCCTGAAGAGGAAGTCTGAGACTTATTTCCAATTAACCACCAGAAAGCCAGAAGTGGAGGTATAGCTCAAGTGGTAGATCACCAGCCTTGAGCATAAAAAGTCAGAGACAGTGCCCAGGCCTATGTTCAAGCCTCATGACCAACACACAATGGAGATTGGGAGGCAAACAGTGTCTGTCACTTTTGCTTATTAGCTAGGGCTCTACCAAAAGAGCCATACATCCATCCCATGACAGAATTTTAAGCATCTACAAAGTACAGAGTATTGTCCCTGATCCTAATATCAACAATCATCCATTTGGAGCCATAGTTTCTCCATATCCGAAATCAACACCCTTCCCCATTTATTTCATTACAAATCTCAGATACTATATTTTATCTGTACTTCAGTTTATGTTTCTAAAGTATAGTTCTTTTTTGTTTATATTTGGGTTTGGTCAGGTTTATTGAGGTATGGTATACATGCACTAAAATTTAACTATTTAATATAGTACTGAGGTTTTAGAAACTCATAAAGTCATGTAGTTATCATAATCTCAATAAAGAACAGATTTACCACTTCCCCACATTCCCTATTTGCAGTGAACGTCTCTTCCATTCCCAGTGTATGCATCTGTTTTCTTTTCCAATAGTTTTATCTTCTCCAGAATGCTTCAAAAGTAGAATCACAGTATGTGGCTTTTGGAAGCCTCTCCTTTTAAAATATAACCGTAATGCTATCAACAAATCAATAAGAATTTCTTGATTTCATCAAATAGCCAATGTTCACAATCCATAATTGTCCTAAAAAGTATTTTTAATGTTCTCATCTTGGGTCAAAATAAGGTCTGTACATTGCACTTGGTTTTTATGTCTTTCACTACTCCTATATGTTTGTTCATCTTTTATTTAACAAATTGTCCTTTGACAAAGATGTTTGGGGCTGGGAATGTGGCTTAATAGTAGAGTGCTTGCCTAGCATGCATGAAGCCTGGGTTTGATTCCTCAGTACCACATAAACAGAAAAAGCCAGAAGTGGTGCTGTGTCTCAAGTGCTAGCCTTTAGCAAAACAAGCTCAGGGACAGTGCTCAGATCCTGAGTTCATCAGGCTCCAGGACTGGCAAAAAGAACAACATCAAAACAAAACAGAACCTAAAATTTACATTGGAGAAAAGATAGTCTCTTTAACACATGGTGTTTGAAAAACAGTATCTGCATATAGAAGACAAACTAGATCCCCATTTTTCTACTCTGTAAAAAAAATCACTTCCAAAAGATTCAAAGCTCTTAACAAAATTTAAAACTACTATATAAAAGCATAACTAAAGCTCTTGAAAATATAGATGGAAGTAATACTTTTTTAAAAAGAGCTCTTAGAAATATAGGCAAACGTAACTTCTTTTTCACAAAAGAACCCCAGTTGCTCAAAAATAAGAACTGAAAAAATTGGGTTGTATTAAATAAAAAGCTTCTGTATGGCAAGGAAACAAGTACCAGAATCAAGGGAAGACCTACAGGATGTGAAAAAATCCTTGCCAGTTATTCATCAGTTACAGGATTTAATACTCAGAGAATATAAAGAGAACTAAGCACTAAAAAAATAAATAATCCAGGGCTGGGAAGTTGGCTCAGTGGTAGAGCGCTTGCCTTGCATGCATGAGGCCCTGGGTTCGATTCCTCAGCACCACATAAGCAAAAAGAAAAAAGCCGGAAGTGGTGCTGTGGCTCAAGTGGTAGAGTGCTAGCCTTGAGCTGAAGAGCTGAGGGACAGCGCCCAGGCCCAGAGTTCAGACCCCACGACCGGACCCAAAAGAAAAAAAAAATAATCCAATAGATAAATAGGCAAACGAACAGTTTTTAAAAGAAATCACAAATGGCTAACAAATTTATGAAGAAATGTTCAACATCCTTAGCAATAAAGGAAATTTAAATCAAAGCACCATTGAGGTTCCATCCCTCCTCCACTCTAAAATGGTAGGGACGGAAATTACTATAGCCACTGTAGAAGTAATTATGGAGGGCCTAAAAACTGAAGACATAACTACCATACAATTCTGCTACACCACTCCTGCTCCCACATTGAGTGTCTGTACTTCCATTTTAGCCATTATTAAGATAATACTACTAATAAATAAATAGTTTGAATGTCTCAACTTAAGACCAGGAAACCAAGAATTTTAAATTGAGACTTGCACAAAGCAGATGCTCAAAAAAAAAAAGCTTGGTAAATGGAAATAAGAGGGTTTTTGTTGTTGTTGTTGTTGCTATTTTTGTTTCCTTTTTGCTTGTTCATTTATATGTCTTTGGGAGTGTAAGGGAAGGCACAGAAATGGAGGGACAAAGGATAAACAAATGCAGCAGTGGTACTCACCAATACTATGTTGAAAATGAACTATTTAAAAAATGCTTGTTAATGCCGGGTGAGGTGGAACAAACTGATAAACTCAGAATTGGGGAAACTGAGGCAACAAGGTCACAGTTTGAGGCCAACTCAGGCTATATAGTGAAACTCTGTCTCAAAAAAATTTGCTTGTTACATTTTTCAAGGTACGGTTAATAAAACTGCCTTATCTGTACAGAGCAGCAGGCAAAACGTAACTAATTCCATTTCCTTCACGCATAGGCAAAATATCAGGCTTCTAATTAGAATCCACTTACATTTATTATAAACCCAGTCCTAACTCTGTGATTTTCCAGTACTGGTTAAAGAAAGGAAGAAGGCTTGTCTAGAAGGCAATGGCAGAAAAGTGGCTACTAAGAGCCTGTGAGCAAACGAGGATTGGGCCCCTGACCCAGTGAATGGTGGCACCTTATTGAGGATGCAGTGTTTAACTGGCAAATACCTGTTTGTGACGGAAACTTCACGGAGTGTTTCTCAAATTTGAGCAAGAGCCAGAATCACCCAAAGGCTTGTTAAACCAGATAACAACATTCCACTCCACCTTCCTGCAGTAGGTCTAAGGTGAGGACCAGTTTGCATTTCTGTAAAGTGCCAGTGACATCAATGCTGCCAGTCTGCTCATGAGAATCAGTGGTCTAAACAGTGGGCCTTAAAGAAAACAACTGCAGAAAGTCCCAGCCAAATTTCACTCTTGATCAGTCACTTCTTGCCTCATGTACTCAAGTGCCTGAAATTTTTTTTCAAAGATGACTTTATGACTTGATCATTTCCACTTGTGGAACCAGCTGAGCTGGCTAGTTATTATCAGATAATAGAGTAAGTAAATATTGTTATAATAAGAGGAGAGATATGGGTATTCGGACTTCCTTGTGAGGGCTGTTCTCAAAACTTGCTCTATCATGGATCTGTATCAATGATTAATATTTAGACCAAAGGCACCATAAGCAAATTCTATATTAGAATACATGTGGGCTTTGCTCCCTTGCCATGCCTCTACTCTCCCCACCCACAAGCTTTATGGAATAAGAAAGTTCCTAAGGCCTCCTATGAATATAACATTAATATAAATCAATTTCAAAATCAATTTCTGAATGATAAGCTCTGATGGTAAATTATTAATTACTGAAAGTATTAATATTAGAAATTTTTACCTGTCATAAGAAGCCCAACACTGCTGTCTTGGAGGAATCTTTCATCTTCTGTCACCTGCCCTAGCCTGATGGCTGGACATGATCTCTTTAGTAATGAGAAAGAAATTAAGCAGTAAAGGAGTTAAGGCAAGATATGTTGAATTGGTATATTGACTATTTTGAGCTGAAATCACTTCTGAAATGATCATTTGCCTGGTCTTTCCCTACATGCAACAAACTGTAAAAATTCTTTTGGGGTGGCAGAACACTTGCATAACATACTCCATCCCCTGGATTTGCATCCCAGAACTGCCACAAAAAAAAAAGAAAAAATAAGACTTTGGGGAGGGGTGTGTGTCTTTTCTATACCAGGGCTAGAAAATAGCTGTGATCATTAGAGACTCATAATTGGGCTTCAGTGAACTTGAGCGAATACTTCAACCCTTATTTTCTACTGTCTTCTACATCCCTCTACATTGTATATTTCTTAGTAACTTCCCTAGAACTTGCTACCTACTCCAGAGATACAGATGTCTTGTCATTCCCTCACAAAGTGATTTGTCTAAAAATTATAAAAGCATCATGTTTTTAGCCATTGCTTTGGATTTCACGTTCTTATGATTCCCCATGCACATGTGAAATTAATACAACCTTTATGTCATTCCTTTGTTAATCAACTCATATTGGTTGGATTTCTAGTTCCATGACTATAAAGGGAGGAAGTTGGATAGGATCTCTCTCTTCCCAAGAGAGGAGGACTTGGATTTTGAACTAGAACTGTTATCGACAGTAAGTTCCTATGGTAGATGAAGAAAACCTATAGCTCCCAGTAAGATTGCGTGAGAGGACACATTACTTTTTGTGAAATTCACATGTCATTGGTGCTAAAAATGTTTCATGTCACATCTCTGCAATCCTGATGCATTTACACTGTGTGATGGTTTATGATCCCACCGGCCTCGGTGGTGTTGTGTCACGGTGTCATCTGCACGAACTCACTGATTCGTTATGGGATGGATCTGTTACTATAATCTCCATGGTCCTCTCAACAAATAATGTTAAAAAAGGAAGCATGATGTTGCCTGAAAACCTTCCCTCAACAAGATCAAGAAAGTCCTAGCATCAAAACTTGTGTCAAGCCGGGCGCTGGTGGCTCACGCCTGTAATCCTAGCTACTCAGGAGGCTGAGATCTGAGGATCGCGGTTCAAAGCCAGCCCGGGCAGGAGAG
>NW_012267269.1:5226918-5229560 GCF_000151885.1 Dipodomys ordii
AAAAAAAAAACTTGTGTCAGTAGCTTGCAAGCAAGTAATACTGGAATATTTCTTATTGTTATTATAAAGGTGCTATACAGAAGTGTACATAAGTTAGGTAAAGAGTACATTTATTTGTTGGAATTATTGAATATTCTTAATAAAAATATGAGCCAATTTTGAAACTTCTGACTTTTCAGCCGATAGTAACTAGGACATAGAAGATACATGTGTGGAACACGGCTATCAACAGCCACAAGCTGGAAGTGTTTCTGAAGTATACAGAACCCAAATGTGAATGTGAAGAATTCATGGGAGGGCTGCAAATGTGGCTTAGCAGTAGAGTTCTTGCTTAGCATGTACAAAGTCCTGGGTTCGATTCCTCAGACCACATAAACAGAAAAAGCCAGAAGTGGTATTGTGGCTCAAGGGTAGAGTGCTAGCCTTGAGTAAAAAGAAGCTCAGGGACAGTGGTCAGGCCTTGAGTTCAAGCCCCAGGATTGGCAAAAAAAAAAAAGAAAAAGTAAAAAAGAAAAAAAAGAAAAAAAGAACAGAATTCATGGGAATGCAATAAATACATCTTTTGCTTATGTTTTTCTTTCTGTATATACACAAGAGTGATATAACAAGTATGTTTAAATCTAAAATCAGTCAATATTTTAAAATTCTGCATGATGAAACATATTACAAAGAGTTGAATGGGGGATAGTTTTTGTTGGTGGTGGTGGTGGCAGTCATGGGGCTTGAACTCAGGGCCTGGGCACTGTCCCTGAGCTCTTTTTGTTCAAGGCTAGCGCTCTAACACTTTGAGCCACAGCTCTACTTCTGGTTTTGTGGTGGGTAATTGGAAATAAGAGTCTCAAGGCCATTCCTGCCAGGGCTGGCTTTGAACCACAATTCCTAGATCTCAGCCCCCTGAGTAGCTAGTGATGAGATCCCCCAGTGTTGCACTTAGTTTTCTTTTTAACATTGGCTCCCAATCTGCTTGGCCTGATGTCTCCCCTTACACTTAAGAAAAGATACTTTGTGACACAGTCTTGTTATTTAGCCTAGGCTAGCCCCAAACTCAAATCTTGCTAAGTATCTCCTGCATGCTAGTATTGTCAGTATGTGCTACCACTCTTGGATTCTATTTTCTACTCTTTAATTTTACTGAGGACCCTAAATAACTTGTTTATCATACTAAATTTCTATCATACTAGATATTTAAGTAGCGACTTTTAACATCAAGAATCACAAACAGGGGCTGGGAAGGTGGCTCTGTGGTACAGTGCTTGCCTTGCATGCATGATGCCCTGGGTTCGATTCCCCAGTACCACATAAGCAGAAAAAAAAGCCAGAAGTGTGGTTCAAGTGGTAGAGCGCTAGCCTTGAGCTGAAGAGCTGAGGGACAGCGCCCAGGCCCAGAGTTCAGGCTCCACAAAAAAAAAAGAATCACAAACATAGGTGATGGGTGTCATGTCACACATCATGCAGAAGCCTCCAGGGAAAGGAGTAAGTAAATAGTAAGTAGACAATGTTAACAGGAAAGGAGTTTTGACCTTATTCACTATTTGAAAGAGTGAATCATACTTTAAGAATCACTGGCACATAAAATGGTGTTTCCTGCCCTTAGAATTGGATGTGTCCAGGCGAGGTGGTGTACTGCTGTAATCCCAGCACCTGGAAGGATCAAGGCTAGCTTGGGCTACATAGCAAAGCTGTTGGGAACAGAGTTCGGGTCATCCTGCCTGGATTTGTTTTCTAGCCCAGCTACTTTTCTTACTGGGGGGTGTGGGGGGGCGGTTCTCACAGAGTCCACCTCCGGATCGGGGCTGGGAACACTGACGCACGGATGTTCTTCCAGGGGAGCAGGCGCGTCCTGTTGCTTTTGTCATCGTCCATCTCTTGGGTGACCGAGGCGTGCCTACCACGCTCCCTCCTCCGGTGGCTGTCTGATTGAGGCCCCCAGCTCGGCACCAGGGCTTTACCCGGGAGGGAGTGGGTCGCCAGGCCTCGGCTCCGGCGAGACAGCGGGTCTTGTAAGCAGGCTTCCCCCGGCTGCGGGGGGACCGAGGCACTTCCCGCATCATCAGTCATCCACAGCGGTGCGGATTCCCCCGGAGTCCAAAGGACCCGGTGGGTTTCTGTGAGGCTTCCAGGCAGGGCGCTGCAGCTCTTCACACAGCCCGGGGCGCCTGCGGGTCTGAGCGCGGCCGCGCGCGGTGGGCTGGACCCGCCCAGGAGCGCCGGCCCCCCTCCAGCAGACCCCCCCCCACTCCCACACCCCTTCTCCCACGTGCGTCCCGCCCTCGTGGTAGGCGTGGCCGAAGCCAGCAGTGGGCGGGGCTGGGGAGGGGTCTGCAAGCGGGTCACGTCCAGGGGGCGGAGCTGAGCGCGGGGCGGCCGGCGGCGGGGGAGGTGCCACATCCGGCGGCCGCCCCGAACTGCAATAAAGCCGAGGCCGCGGCAGTTTTGCCTCAGAGCAGCCACGCTGAGCTGTCCTCGGCAGCGGCGGGGGCGGCGGCTCCAATGCCCCTGGGCGGCCATGGGCGCCCCGCACTGGTGGGACCAGCTGCGGGCTGGCAGCTCGGAAGTGGACTGGTGCGAGGACAACTACACCATCGTGCCGGCCATCGCCGAGTTCTACAACACGGTGCGGGGCGCGGGGGCCGCGGGAGCCT
>NW_012267269.1:5230006-5231247 GCF_000151885.1 Dipodomys ordii
AAGTCGCGGCTGGACTCGCGCCCAGCCCGCTGGCTCGCCCGCCCCCAGACCTGGCCACCGTGGTCCGGAATCAGGTTAATTGCTGTCAGTCAGTCAGTCAGTCAGTCTGTCTGTCTCTGTCTCTGTGTCTCTCTCGCTTTCTTTTATTTTTCGAATTCTTCCCTTCCCTCTTCTCTGTCTCTCTCCCCCACCCTCTCTCTTTCTCTGTCATGCTTTGTATCCACTGGGTCAACCCCCAAATTCAAGTCACTCAGGCCTGGTCTTGCTGGTTCTGAAAATCTGGGGATAAAAGGAGTGTGTGAGACTGATAATGTGTGTGTGTAAAGTCCCTAGATAAGGGCAAGCCGAAACTTCTCCCAGCAGAATCCGGACACTTCAGGGTGGGAGGGAAAAGATGTCCCAAGGAGAGGAAATGCTTCCCTCACCAGGCGCGCTGCTCACGGGACTCTGGTATCTAATTGTAAAGAGTCATTTCTCTGGTTTATCTTTTCACTGCTCAGACACAAACAAACAGGAACTGGTGGTTTGAGTCATTGTGAATTTGAAGTTGTTGTTTAGGATTTTTTTTCCCCTTTGGATTTGCTGGGGAAAATGCCTCTGGCAGGACTTAGGTGTCTGTTACCTCAAGAAATTGCTGGTCTTTGTATTCTTGTGAGAATTGGACTTTGAGGGGGAGAGCTGTCATACTGCCCACATTCTGGTAGGTTGGTGCCACAATCCAGAAATCTTCATTTCCCTTCTTCTCAGTGCTGAAATGCCCCCCTCCCTCCTTTTATGATCAGGTTTGTTGTCCAACACCAGGCCCTCTGAGATCCAGAAATACTGGGAAAGATTGAGTTAGCGGAAATGGCCACACATTCCCCATTACACAACCCAGTACAGTAGACAGGTGCCATCAGGATGGGCTGGAGCAGGCCTGGGCACTTCAAGGAAAGAGAGACAGCAGGGGTAATTGAATGTCTGTTTCTAAGTGGGGAGTAGCATGAATAATGCTAAGGGTTCCACCAGACTTATAGAAGAAACAAGATTGTGAAAAGATCTTTCCCACCCTCCCTCCCTCCCTCCCTCCCTCCCTTCCTTCCCTCCTTTCCTTCCTTCCTTTCTGTCTCTCTTTCTGTCTCTTTTTCTCTCTTTCTGTCTCTTTTTCTCGGGGTGGGGGTCAGGTCATGGGGCCTGAACTCTGGGCCTGGGTGCTGTCCCTCAGCTCTTCAGCTCAAGGCTAGCACTCTACCACTTAAGCT
>NW_012267269.1:5231427-5241082 GCF_000151885.1 Dipodomys ordii
TCCTTTCTTCCTTCCTTCCTTCCTTCCTTCCTTCCTTCCTTCCTTTCTTTTCTTTCTTGTGTGGTGGTACTGGGTTTGAACTCGGGGCCCTAATGCTTGCTAGGCAGGCACTCCCCTTGAACCTTGAGCCATGCCCCCAGTCCTTACACCCAACATAATTATCTGTTAAGTCTGAGGCCTGTTATTTAGGGTCTGAAAAACTAATGGTTAGCTGTTGTGAGCCTGCCTGAATGTTGGCTTCATTTTTTGAGAGGAAGGTCTTGCATTATTGCCTAGACTGGCCTCAAACTCAGGATCCACCTGACTCAGCTTATTGAGTAGTTGGGATTATGGCTGTGTGTCTGGATGCTTGTCTATACTTTTAATCTAGTCCCATTGGAGCTATTATGTATCAAGTGCAAAAGTCTTTTTTTTTAAATGAACTGTTGATCTTCAGTTACAAATTGCAGTGTCTGGCTGATTAGTCCAGTTAGTCCACCAGGCAAGTCTTCGGAATACTTGTAAACCACAACATTTCCTCTGGCAATTTGGAGGGCTTAAGAATCTCAGAGTAGGTGATTGCCTAGCTGTTGTGTCTGGGTCCAGAGAATTTAGCCAAAACTTAATTCCTGTTTTCTGCTCCCATGTCCCTACTTCGGATGTTTATTGTAGGACAGAACTGACCTATCTCATATTGGGGAAACCAGCAAACTATTACTTGTTCATAATTATAGCCCCAAATTAAGTCTTTATAATAATAAGGTAGTAGATTTAATAATGTATATTATAATTATAATTATAACAATCGGTCCAATTCTAAGGAAAAAAAGTTAAAAGAATTGATGATGTTAAATCAGGAGAAGACTAGGGCACACCACTGGGACAACTTTATTCACTAAAGCTACCATTTATTGTGTGCTGTGTGGTGAGACTCAGCTAGATACTTTATTCCCATCCTGGGCAATAGGTGGTATTTATTATATTAATTTGATAGAGGAGAAAACTGAGGTCTGTTTCATTTAATTTGCTTAGGTCAAGAAAATGACACAGCTGGAGATAGAACATGGTACTTTGACTTTCCCAAGGTAGTTCTCTTGAAGATCTGTGCCATTCTTAGTACCTTATACTTATTTATTTGGCATGACATATGTATTTAATAACTATTCAGTTATTCCTTCACTTAAACTGCTATGTTGGGACCATTTTATCCACAGAATAAGACTAATGATATGGAGAAAGTTTGTTTAGTTTGTTATTGTTTGATACAAAAGCAGTACTATAATCATGGAACACGATTCTGAGTGAAGAAGTTATAAATTAACAGATACCTTCTCTTCTTTGTAGACATAGACATGGAAAAAGTACACATATTTATGTATGCATGTAAAATAGGTACACATATTGCATATATTTTTTTAACTCAGTTGAGACTACATGACAATAATCATTCTGTAACTTTTTTTTCCCCCACTCAATCTGTATTGCATAGTTCCCTATTAGCTTATGTAAAGTTGCCATCCTCTTTACAGTGTCTCTACTGTATTCATTTATAATTTAACAGTCAATTATTATTGATGAACATTTAGGGTAACTTCTGTTTATCTTATTTATATCTTTTCTTTTTGTGCTGTCCTAGTGCTTGAACTCAAGGCTTGGGCATTATCCCTGAGCTTTTTGCTCAAGGCTGGCATTCTGCCACTTGAGCCATAGCTCCACTCCAGCTTTCTTTCTTTTTTCTTTTTTTTTGTTGGTTGTGGGGCTTGAACTCTGGGCCTGGGTGCTGTCCCATAGCTCTAAAGCTCAAGGCTAGCTAGTGCTCTACCACTTGGGCCACAGCACCACTGCCATCCACTCTGGCTTTCTTCATTCTTCCCTCCCCTCTCCTCCCTCCCCTCCCCTTCCCTCCCCTTCCCTTCCCTCCCCTTCCCTTCTTTTCTCCTCCTCTTCCCCCTCCCTTTCCTTCCTTCCTTTTTTTTCTCTCTCTCTCTTTCTTTCTTTCTCTCTCTCTCTTTTTGGCTAGTTGGTGGTAAGAATCTCACAGACTTTCCTGCCTGGACTGGTTTTGGACCTCATTCCTCAAATCTCAACCTTCTGAGTTGGGAGTTGCTAGGCTTACAGGCCTGAGCCCCTGGCCCTCAGCCTTCTGTTTATTGTTTTCATTGTGGTTTATGGAAAAGTGATGCTTGAATATTCTCGAGCATGCATCGGGTATATTTTTACAAGTACTAATTCTGGGTGGGGAATTGCTATGTTAAGGAGAACATTCCCTTTAAATGATGATAATTGTTGCTAAATGGCAACTGATTTCATTCCCACTGATAGTGTTCGGCTATTGTGTCCACTCTGTCATCATGTTTGCTTCAGGCCAGGTCCACCGTTCTCTTCGAAGAACCCATCCTTCCCTTTCACTTGTGCACATTCTGTATTGTTTTGTTGACATAGAGGTACGTTTGGATTGAATTCCTTGTTAGTGTTTGAAGCTTTAAGGTCCCAATGACATAGACCAAGACAATTTTGGAGAAAAGTACAATTTCCCTTCAGCTACTGGACTTACATTTGGGTGAGAGAGACTCTAGTTCTTTATAGTGACTCAGGAGGAAATGATCTGGTGTTAAAGAGATTGTGAAGGAAAATACCTAAAACCAAGCCATGATCTCTTACCTCCTACTCTGTACCTAACCAAGTAGAACTTGTATTGCCAAAGCATGTGTCCCATTATCTGCATGGTAGAATCTATCTGTCTAAACATTTACTACTGTGTATCTGTCGTAGAGATCTGGAAGTAGTCACTTGGGTAGTGACTGTGTGCAGGTGGTTAAGCATGGTGTTAGTACCTATATGGGGTAGGGTACTGTGGGCCCTGGGGTGTGGAGTGGGGGTTGTAAGAAGGGGTTTTGCTTAAGATTTTTACTGATTTTTTTTTCGTGAGGTCTCAGGGCTTGAACTCTGGGCTTGGGTGCTGTCCCTGTGCTCTTCAGCTCAAGGCTAGTGCTCTACCACTTGAGCCGCAGCCCCACTTCCGGCTTTCTGGTGGTTAATTGGAGATAAGAGTCTCACAGACTTTCCTGCCGGGTCTGGCTTTGAACCTCGATCCTCAGATCTTAGCCTCCTGAGTAGTTAGGGTTACAGGCGTGAGCCACCGGCGTCCGGCTCTAATTTTTTTTTTCAATTGTGGAACTAGGAAGGTTGAGGGCCTCGTGCTTGCTAGGTAGACTGTAGTGGCCCAAGAGACTTTTATGATTTTAAAACCAAAAGTCCCCAAAGACAATTATAATGGATGTAGTTTATTTGTGTGTATGAAAATAGAACATAAACCTGCCTCAGTTGTCTTAAGAAAGTGTAGTGGTATGGGAGATAAAGGGGGGTGAGTTTGATTAGGATGCATTGTTTACATATGAGGAAATGTCACAAAGGCTCCCCCTCTGCCCAGTATACAACTAATGCACACGAAACATAAACAAGCAGAAAGCCCTGAAAATATCATGCATTAGGAGCCTGAAGTCCTAGGCACCCAGGACAGTGAGTCAGTGGAGTGGAGTGTTAGGGATGGATGTATGATTCAGATGCATAGTCCACTTTGCCTGGGTAAATTGTTAGCTGCTGAGCCTACAGCAAATTTCCAGTGTTTTTATTTCAGTATTTGCTCTCTCTGGGAAACAGAATGGGGGAGATTGCACAGGTGGATGGAGATAGGTGAAATAATTTGAAAGTCAAAACCGAAAAGGCAAGAATGGCAGCAGCTAGAGCAGTTTTGGCAAAGGTGCAATGATACTTCTCAGAGCTCCTAAGATGTCTCAGGCATGCCAACTGCCTCTCTCATTCAGAGGCAGAATGATGAGATTGCAGTGTATTCTTTAGACTGTTTGGAGCAAGTGCTGCAAAAGAATGCACAGTGTGAGGAACTTGCAAAGGAAATAATTACATGGTTTGAAATTATGGCTTCTTTTTAATTAAAAAGCAATCTAGGAGCACTCAGTTGTATGGAGAGCAGGCTAGAAGAGGCCAAGCTGTTTCTCTCCACCCTGTAGGCATGGCATCACCCAGAATCTGATGGCTAGATCATGGTTTTCATAAACACCATGGGAATTACAAAGACCACACCACTTCTTTCTTCAGTGACAAGGGTGTTGTTGCTGGCAGACTAAGTAGTCATGGAGTAGACAACAACAAGAAAATGCAACTATGAAAGGACTAGAAAGAATAAATAGCTTTGTAGAGGTTGCCCAAATATTCAGTTTTGAAACAGAATGGTGGAGATTGCACAGGTAGCTGGAGATAGGTGAAATGATTTGAAAGTCAAAACCAAAAAGACAGGAATGACAGCAGCTGGAATAGTTTTAGCAGAGGTGCAGTGATACTTCTCAGAGCTCCTAAGATGTCTCAGGCATGCCAACTGTAAATCAGTCCATGAAAACAGAGTGTTTAACTGAAGCAGTGACTGATCGTGAACCAAAGGCTGGACTGTTACTTAATCTACCAGTATTTTTTTTAAAACCAGAATTCAGTTTGAAAATTGAAGGTCTTCAGGAGTATCCTTATTTTTTGGTCTCATCAGAACCTTTCCATTGCATTGGAAGCCACCTGGGAGAATGTGGAGGACTTCTGCTTCTGCTTACAGCAGCCATGAGCACAGAGAATGCCTCTTGGAACTGTCAACTTAGGCAAGAATGAAACAGGGCTTAAAACAAGAAAACTAAAATCATTGCTTTTAATCACAGCCAGAGACAGCATGACAGGATTCTGGGAACAAAAAAACTGAGAAAGTAGAGGAGAGGAAAGGGGCTACAAAGGGATCCAGTGCTCACTGGCTTCTGAACCCTGAGCTCCTGTTAAGAAGCTTATTTATTTAGTTTAGCACAGGGGAGTTGACTACAGGTATGTGCAGAAACTAGGGTATCAATCTATCTTGTGGTTGTTGCAGCCATTAACATGAGGTATAGCTTGTATACATAGTGATAATTGACTCCCTTGTCATTGGAGAACAGAGGGGAGCAGTAAACATTTTAACTGTAACACAGACATTCATCTCATTTCCAAGGTCCAAACAGCTCTAACTTAAACACGCTTAGGGTAGTAACTTATACCTCTGTCTTTGCCTTTACTGTTTGATCTTTGCAGTCCAGCTCTCAGCCTTCTGAGTACTGTTGAGATATGGCCTTCCAATCTCTTAACCCTTTCTAATTCTTACAGTTCAGCTCCAGAGTTGCTGGAGAACTAGAAACTACTTGTTTTGAAAAATCAATCATAGTCTCAGTGAACTCAAGAAATAACTACATAGTAGTTAGGTGCAGCTGGCAGCAGAGTCATTAAAATACCATACCAGTCAGGTGGTCCTAAAAGCATTAATACTCACTGGCATAGAAGGGAATTGAGAAGCTTTGGCTGAATATGCCTGCTGATGGTTGTGATGTGTGTCTGAGATGGAACATCTTGAAATAACCTGTATACAGGCAAAGAGACATTCAGGTGACTAGCTTTTAGGTAATTTCTGTGGCTGAAATATCGACATTGAGCTGATATGATAAAGTTGCTAAGGAATCTTACATCAGTGAGAAGGAAATCAATGATGTCTTTGGAAGAGGACAAGGGCTGGGAAGGTGGCTCAGTGGTAGAGCGCTTGCCTTGCATGCCTAAGGCCCTGGGTTTGATTCCCCAGCATCACATAAACAGAAAAGTGGTGCTGTGGTTCAAGTGGTAGAGTGCTAGCTTTGAGCTGAAGAGCTGAGGGGACAGCGCCCAGGCCCAGAGTTCAGGCCCACGACCAGACTCCTCCAAAAAAGAAAGAATGAGAAGAGAAAGAAATATGGCTGCCTTATATTTTTTTTTTTTTCTGGTTGGAGAAACTATGAAGAGCTTTATTCATTTGTCCATTTACTTATTAAATTAGAAACATTTAGGTACTATACTATCTATTCAGAATAATGTACAAATGAGCCGATATTCCTAACTTCAAAGACATAATGTGGGAAGGATACAGATATAAACAAAGCATACAGTTCGCTTAACATTCTTTGATTGACTACTAAGTCCCAGTATCAAAGGTAAAAAGAAAAAAAATATGCTATTGTGAAAAAAAAAACAACCCACAGTAGAGTTCAAGACATGACATAGCTGTACAAAAAAATTTCAAAATGACAGGGTAGATGCTGTGATAGGTAAATTAGAAAACAAAAAACCAAAACACAGTCACACAATGGAAGGCAAAGAGGCAGTGAATTATTTTTTTTATCTGCCAGTACCTGGCTTGAACTTGGCTGCCTTATATTTTGAAAGTGTATGTTGATGTGAATGTGAACCTCATAGGAAAGTCAGGACAAGCCTGACTGAGGAGAAAGCCAAAATCGAAAAGCTTGGACTTCCTTAAGCTAGTTTTTCTCACCGTCTGATACTGGGTATGAAATGTGAGGGCGGGAGATCATGAAAATGAGATCATCTGATATGGATGGAACATGTCTATGATGGCCTGTTCTATTTATTAGAGGAGAGGGGCCACTGAAAGGCTCCCATAACTTAATTCATCACCTAATGTTTTGTCACAGAAAGATGAATGCTTGCTTTAAGTCTGCAAGCTTTTTCAAAACAGCTGAAAAATGACCAGCTCATGCTTCTCTTGGAAATAAACAAGCTCATTTCTCTATGCCACCAGCGCCAGAAAATACATCTTTGTGCAGAGTAAAGCATTTCTAAAGGTTGACAAGGTTAAGCAAGATCATATGGCTTTCTCTTGTGTTTAAAAAAGCTTAATTACTTTTATTATGGGGAGAAGTTTCATTTGATATATCCACACATAAAAACAAATATATTTCAATCAACCTCATTCCCTTTATCACTCTCTTCCTGATGGTTCCCTTGGCCCAACTTCTCTCACCTTGCCATAAACTGCTGATGAAGCTTCAGGTGGGTCTTACTACAAGAAAACAAGCCACCTGGATGATAAAGCTTGAGATTGGGCTAGATAGCTGGAAAATCATAGGACTGACTCTGTGTGTGTGTGTGTGTGTTTGTGTGTGTCCGTGCGCGTGTGTATTGGTACTGGGGTTTGAGCTCAGGGCCTTATGTTTGCTAGACAGGTGCTCTACCACTCTTAACTCTCTTGATTTGTTACTTTATGGATAGGATCTCATATATATATGTGTGTGTGTATATATATGTGTATATATTAACCTAGGCTGGCCTCATAACACAATCCTCCTAGTTTTACCTTCCATGTTAGTGGTCACCATAACATCCAGTTTATTTAGTAGGATGGTGATGTTTCTAACTATTAGTCTGGGCTGGCCTTGAATTGTCAGGGCTGAGAAGGTGGCTCAGTGGTAGAGCGCTTGCCTTGTATGCATGAGGCCCTGGGTTCAATTCCTCAGCACCACATAAGCAGAAAAAAAAAAGCCAGAAGTAGCACTGTGGCCCAAGTGGTAGAGCCTTGAGGTGAAGAGCTTGGGGACAGTGCCCAGGCCCAGGAACCCCCCCCCCCAAAAAAATATATCCCTACTGTCTTGATGATTGAATCCAAAGTTGAATGTGTGTTCACAATGGCATATCAAATTTTAAGTTTTCTTTATTTAAGCTGATTATGTAGACACTAATTTTAGCAGTAAATATAAGTATTGTTTGCAGGGTTTTTCTTAACCAAGTGACCGCTTCACTCTCTTTGTCAAGGGTGACAAGTGTCCTTCAGATGCTTTGCCACAAACCATACATGTTAGTGGCAAGGTGTCTTTTTGTTGTTGTTGGTCGTGGGGCCTGAACTCTGGTCCTATGTGCTGTCCCTCAGCTCTTCAGCTCAAGGCAGGCACTTTACCACTGGAGCCACAGCATCACTTCCAGTTTTCTGGTGGTTAATTGAAGATAAGAGTCTCACGGACTTTCCTACCTGGGCTGGCTCTGAATTGTGATCCTCAGATCTCAGCCTCCTGAGTAGCTGAGATTACAGGCATGAGCCACTGACACCCAGCTCCAAGGTGTCTTTTAACAAGTGCCTCACAAGGTAAGGGTTATCTGTTGGTCTTTGCACATCCTTCCCTGCTCCCCAAAGCAGGGTAGCGGATCTCAATCCACAGACCCTGGGAGCAACTCCTGCTGAAGAGAAGATGGCTGTATTTTGGTTCTAGCTATAGCATAACTAGCCAGTCTTCTCTGAATATTTTTTTTTTTTTGTCAGTCATAGGGCCTGAACTCTGGGACTGGGTGCTGTCCCTCAGCTCCTCAGCTCAAGGCTAGCACTCTACCACTTGAGCCACAGCTCCACTTCCAGTTTTTTCTGCTTATGTAGTGCTAAAGAATTGAACCCAGGGACTCATGCATGCAAAGCAAGCACTCTATCACTGAGCCACATTCCCAGCCCCTCTGAATATTGTTTTGAATCCTGTCTTTTCTTACTGGCTTAAAAAACACTCTGAATTGTCCTCATTTTTGACTGCTGGACTGGCTGATAAAAAGGACGGTTGAAACCAAATCCTTTTTAAATTACTGACTATCCTATGTGGTATTTTATGTAGTGTGTTGGTATGTTCATTGTAAGGCAAATAAAATACTTATTTTTTTGTGTATGTGTGGTGCCACGCTGGGGCTTGAACTCAGGGCCTGGGTGTTGTCTCTGAGCTGCTTTTTTGCTTAAAGTTAGCTCTCTACCATTTGAGCCACAGCTCCACTGCTGGCTTTTTCTGTGATTAATTAGATATAAGAGTCTCAGGGACTTTGCTGCCAGGGCTGGCTTTGAACCACCATCCTCAGATCTCAGCTTCCCCAGTAGCTTGTCTTTTTCTTTCAAAAAATCTGTCTTGGGCTAGTAAGGTGGCTCAGTGGTAGAGTGCTTGCCTTGCATGCATGAGGCCCTAAGTTCAATTCCTCAGCACCACATAAGCAGAAAAAGCTGGAAAGTGGCACTTGGCTCAAGTGGTAGAGCGCTAGCCTTGAGCTGAAGAGCTGAGAGACAGTGCCTAGGCCCAGAGTTCAAGCCCCACAACTGACAAAAAAGAAAAGAAATGGTTAGTTTTAAGCTGAGCATGATGGTACATGCCTGTAATTCTAGCACTCAGTAGGTTGAGGCAGGAGGATCCTTAAGGCCAGTATGGCCAATCTAGGGAGACTCTAACAACAACAACAACAAAAGCCTCCAAACCCAAATAAGCAAAAAAATCGTCATAGTTTCCAATATGGCTATCTCTGGTCACATGTGTCTTTTGAACACAGGAAATTGTGGCTAGCTTAAACTAAGATATGATGTACATGTGAAATAAGCTCTAGACTTCAGAGCTTTGGTATGAACAGAAAAAGTAAAATACTTAATTTTTTTCTTTTTGTAAAATATCTTTTTTTAAATTTTTATTTTTATTTTTTGCGAACATACTGTACAGAGGGGTTACAATTACATGGGCAGGATAATGCGTACATTTCTTACCAAGCATTGCAGCCTCCTCCTTCGTTTACCCTTCCCATCCCTTCCCAGCCTCCCCCCCCTCGTTTTCGACATGACAACTTGTACTTCTCATTGTTGCAACAGGCCCACCTGTATCCTTAAACGACTTGTTTTTCCCCATCTCCTCCACAAATTATACCAACATCAACTGTAGTGAAAGCAGGTTATACTGTGGGGGAGGGACATACAAAGCAACAAAGAAATAATCTTATAAATGCGTTAGAAACAAATGCATGAAAGAAAAAAAACATTAAAATACAT
>NW_012267269.1:5241567-5253291 GCF_000151885.1 Dipodomys ordii
TGGTTCCATATCTTAGCTATGGTAAATAATGCTGCAATAAACATAGTTGTGCTGGTAGCTTTAGTGTGGTCTTGTTTGTAAACATTTGGGTAAATGCCTAAGAGTGGGACAGAAGGGAACCTTACTTCATTGTTGGTGGGAATGTAAACTTGTTCAACCACTTTGGAAAGCAATATGGAGGTTACTCAAAAGACTTCACATAGAGCTCCCCTAAGACCCAGCAATCCCATTCTTAGGCATTTACCCAAATGTTTTTGTAAAATATTTTATTGACACCATTTAATTGTTTATTTTCTATGTGCCCACGCTGGCCTTGATTCTTACACTTCCTACTTGATGGGTATTTTAAGTACATGCCACTTTGCCTGACCAATGATATTTTAATAGTTTTCAAACAACAGTAATTTGAATATATTGCATTAAGGCATAAGATGTATCATTAAACTTACAAAAGCCAAATGTCCTGTGAAGACAGAGGCTTAAATCTATATTAAGTCGGCAAGGTGAATGATATGATCTCCTTTTTGTCTTCAGTCAGTCCTGGGGCTTGAACTCAGGCCTAGGCACTGTCCTTGAGCTCTTCTGCTCAAGGTTAGCTCTCTACTACTTTTTCCTTTTTTTTTTGGCTCCTGTCATGGGGCCTGAACTCTGGGCCTGGGCGCTGTCCCTCAGCTCTTTAGCTCAAGGCTAGCACTCTATCACTTGAGCCACAGCGCCACTTCTGGCCTTTTTTTTTTTTCTTACGTGGTACTGAGGAATCGAACCCATGGCCTCATGCATGCAAGGCAAGGGCTCTACCGCAGAGCCACCTTCTCAGCCCCAGCTCTCCAATGCTTTGAACCACAGCTCCATTTCCAGTGTTTTGGGGTGGTTAATTAGAGATAAGAGTCTCATGGAAACTTTTCTTCCTGGGCTGTCTTTGAACCATAGTCCTCAGACCTCAGTCTCCTGATTAGCTAGGATTATAGGATAATCTCATTTTAAAGCTGAGAAAAAAGGGTTTTAATTAGGAGGGAAGCTGATGAGCAAAGATTTGCTTTGACGGCAGAAAATTTTCAAGTGCTGGAAAATATATTTTTTTTCTACCCATTTTTTCCCAATGGCCATTATTTTGTACAGGCCTCATTTTTAGGGGGTGGCACTAGGGTTTGATCTGGGGCCTGTGTGCTTGCTAGGCAGGTGCTCTACCCCTTCAGTCACTCTGCTAGCCCCTGCTCTCCCCCCCTTTTTTTGTCAGTCGCGGAGCCTGAACTCTGGGCTTGGCCTCTATCCTCCAGCTCTTCAGCTCAAGGCAAGCGCTCTACCACTTGAGCCACAGAGCCACTTTTTTTTTAACTTTTACTGCTTATGTGGTGCTGAGGAATCGAACCCAGGACTTCATGCATACAAGGCAAGCGCTCTACCACTGAGCCACCTTCCCAGCCCCACTGCTTCCCCTTTTTGAGATAGAGTCTTGCCTTATGCTCAGGCCAACCTGGACCATAAACTTCCTATTTGTGCTTCTCTGTATAGTTGGGAGTAAAGGCACAAGCCACTGCATCCGGCTCTTATTGGTTGAGTTAAAATCTTTTTTTTTTTTTTCCTTCATATGGAATCCTGTGAATGTTTTTGTCTAGGCTAGCTTGAACCATGATCCCTCAATCTTCACCTTTCAAGTAGCTAGGATTGCAGGCCCCAGATACTGCTCAGGGATTAGGCATCATCGTGTGTGTGTGTGTGTGTGTGTGTGTGTGTGTGTGTGTGTGTGTGTGTGTGTGTGTGTGTGTGTGTGTGTGTGTGTGTGTGTGTGTTCTGGGACTTGAGCTCAGGGCTTGGATTTTATCTCTTAACTTTTTCACTGAAGGTCAGTGCCCTACCATTTGAGCCACAACTCTACTTTTGGCTTTTTGCTAGTTAAGTGGAAGTAAGAGTCTCATGGACTTTCCTGCCCTGGTTGGCTTTGAACCATGATCCTCAGACCTCAGACTTCTTAGCAGCTAATGTTGTAGACATGTAGTTGGTCCGTGAAAGTCCTTCTAAGAGCTGTGTCTGGCTAGGCATCATCTTTTAAAATGGAAATGAGAATAAATGAGAATGCTTCATAATTAATCTGTACAGAAAAAGCAAAAGTTAATGTTACTTTGAGTCAGGAGTAGGGCCTGCATAATTTTCATAGGTAGCACTGTTTGTAATTTCCCCCCTAAGTGGTAGAGATTGAAGGAAGGGTTTTTGAGTGGAACATGTTGCTATAATCCTGGCTGTGTTTGCATTGTTTCTAGCTATTCCTGTTGTCCAGAGGCAACCAGGACTCCTCCATATGGTCATTAAAGAAGTTTTAAGTTTTCCTGGCTGTGTATCTGCAATGTTAAAAGTGCTCAAGCTTAAACAAGATGTATGACTGCATCCATCCCATTTTGCAAAGTACACATTTGGAGCAAGCCTCTGTGTTATAACCTTTTACTTAATAGTCACCTTTCATTTCCCTTTGTTTCTCTCCAGATCAGCAACGTCTTGTTTTTCATTTTACCTCCTATCTGTATGTGCTTGTTTCGTCAATATGCAACGTGCTTCAACAGCGGCATCTACTTGATATGGACTCTCTTAGTTGTAGTGGGTAAGTGCGGGGGGTGGGGGGGGGGGGGGGGGGAGAGGGGGGGGCACATGGACTGAAAGGGAGGAAATGGGATTCCACAGGCTTCCTGTCTCTTTGGACATAGTGTTTTGTAAACCAAAGTCACTCTGACGTCTTAGCAATTGCCCCCCTGATGGACACCAAAAAGAGTCTTTTCAACTCAGGCTTGATAACAAGTCTGCCTGGAACTATCACATAACTGCATTGCAGACTGATTTGGGGGACTGACAGTATTGGTGCTGTGCCAGTGCAGCTTTCTGGAAGCTTCCAAAGAAAGTCATGTGAAACAATTGAACTCTGATAAGATGTGGTTTCTAATGGACTTAAATGAAAAAAAAAATAGATATTTGGTCCCTCATTGTTCAGTGAAATATTTGTGTAATTTCCATTTCCTCTTCCAGGCTGTTCAGGAATTCTTAACAGTGAGATAATGTTGACTTTTATTTACTGCCTGTTCTCATGAAAGCTCAGTGGATAGAGCCAGAGTGTTTTTACTGTGGGATTACTTAAATTTGATAGGCTAATACCAGGCCCTAACTAAAATTCCCTGTCTAGTTTTGAAGCCTGCAGGCTGGGTGGTGTGAGTTTCTTTCTAAAGTTTCTTTTTTTTCAAAGAGAGAGTGATCTAGTGATTTCTGATAGCAGCTAGTAAAGTCTCTTTAAGCAATGTGTTGAATTTGTGAGTTAGTGCTTCTGGGCTGACTATTTTTTGTGTTTTGTTTTTAATTGTAATCGATTCTAGGAATTGGATCCGTCTACTTCCATGCAACCCTTAGTTTCTTGGGTCAGATGCTTGATGAACTTGCAATACTTTGGGTTCTGATGTGTGCTCTGGCCATGTGGTTCCCCAGAAGGTATCTACCAAAGATTTTTCGGAATGACAGGTAAGCTCATGCTTAAATGCTTTTACAATTACTACTAGGTGCAGTCCCCAAGATAACTTAGCACCAAGAAAAACAGCACACAATTAAGTTCTACCTAGTGATGAACTTACTTAATTAATAAACTTGTTTAATAACTTGTTTAATATATTTGCTTAATGTCCACTGATTTTTTAATGATCTGACAGTATAATCAAACTGAGAGATAAAAGAGGAAACTTAAGTAATATTTGGGAAAGCATATATGTAATGGTAGGGGCAAAAAAATAGCTGACTTGTTCACTTATGAACAAGTGTGGAAAGACTCATTGGGAGAGACATATCTGGGCAGTAGTTTAAAGACCTTTGATTTCCTGCCTAAATGTTTCCTTGAGTGTCACCTAATTTTACCAGTTTTATACATATGGAAGTAGAAAGTCTGATTATCTTATTCTTGAAGTCATAGGATAAGATTTAAGATTTGTATCATTGTTTTACATATGATCAACATACACAATACACTTGCACTCATATATATATATATATGTATATACACATACATACTTCTATTTGTACACACACACACACAATCTCCAGCTGGAAATCAGAATTCAGGAAAAGATGCATTTTTAGTATCTTGCATGCTAGGATTATAGTGTTTTTGAACACTTATTTTGGACCGTATTTTTTCGAAACACTGAGATACAGCTGTAAACAAAGTGGCAACATTTCTGCCTCTCATGAATTTCCCCTAATTTGGTAGTAGAGCACCAACAGAGAAATACCCTTATGTTGGAGTTTGAGTAGACAGGGTGTTGCCATGACATCATGCTGATGTAGTTAGGCCACAGAAGTCCTCCTAATTACTGTGTGAGGTTTGTTGCTGTCTGAAGGTACAGGGGAAGTCAGCCTAATTCAGATGAGGAATGTGCTCAGAACACAGCATCTGCATAGTTCTCTGCAGGACACTCTGTTTTGTCAAGTTATATACAGAATATTGATAAATAGTCTAAAAATATGGGTACAATGAAGCAAGCTGTGCCAGCCCAGGGAAGAGATCCCAGGAAAAGAATTCATAATGTTTTTTTTCTTCAATTTTGAAAAGGAATAGCAGCTACATAGCTATTAAAGACTAAGGCTGGACTTCAGGAAGGACTCAAGTGTTGGAGCACTTGCTAAGCAAGTGTGAGGCCCTGAATCCAGTTCCCAGGAATTCACATACACACTCTCACACTCACACACATATACTCCAAACCAAAATGAAAAAGACGAAGGTTTTTTGGAGGCACCTGAGGTGGAAGAGTATCTGAAAAGCACATGGAAGCCAGGTGCTGGTGACTCATGTCTGTAATCCTTGCTACTCAGGAGGCTGAGATCTGAGGATCATGGTTCAAAGCCAACCCAGGCAGGAATTCAGAAACATTGAATTTATTCTCTGTATTCTCTTAGACCACAAGAGAATAAAATTAGAACCTAACACCAAAAGCCACCAAAGAAAA
Source organism: Dipodomys ordii (assembly GCF_000151885.1). Taxonomy (NCBI): domain Eukaryota; kingdom Metazoa; phylum Chordata; class Mammalia; order Rodentia; family Heteromyidae; genus Dipodomys; species Dipodomys ordii. The sequence goes on from NW_012267269.1 coordinate 5,246,538, forward strand.
TCCTGTAACACATATAGACTGAACAACTGTTGAACTACTTTTGGGTCATGGAAGGGAAGAAATTAAAATGTTTATGATATCTAACAAAAATGAACATACAGGGACTGGGAAGGTGGCTTGCCTTACATGCCTGAGGCCCTGGGTTAAATTCCTCAGCACCACATAAGCAGAAAAAACTGGAAGTGGCTCTGTGGCTCAATGATAGAGTGCTAGCCTTGAGCTGAATTGCTGAAGAACAGCACCCAGGCCCTGAGTTAAGGCCCCATGACCGACCAAAAAAAAAAAAAAGTGATTTCCTGTTTAGAATGAATGACCCAAGCAGGGTGCTGTTGACTGATGCCTGTAATTCTAGCTACTTAGGAGGTTAAGATCTAAGGATTATGATTTGAGATCAGCTCAGGCAGGAAAGTCTGAGGGACTCCAGTTAACTAGCAAGAAATTGAAAGTGAAGATATGGCCTAAGTGGTAGAGCACCAGCCTTGGGTAAAAACAAAAAGCCAAGTAAGAGCATTAGGCCCTGAGTTCAAGCTCCAGTACTTGCATGCACACACACACACGCACACACACACACACACAAGAATGCTCTAACCTCCTTTGTAAATATGTTTATGTATGTGTTCAGGAGGATGAACACACCACCGTCCTGTCCCTGCCTGTTTTGAGTTGCGGTATAGTGAAGAGCTTCCACTTTTATCTTCCATCTGATTTCTTTTAACAATTTAATTTTTAAGATGAAGAAATCCCTTTTTTATTGAGGTAAGGAGAAAGCATACTTTAAATGGAATAGGTATATAAACTTTCTCCTGGGAAGCGGGATTTGAATTAGTTTTGTCTCTAGTATCATTTAGCAATTAGGAGTTCCCTCAAGAAAGATATTCATAAAAAAAATGATGTTGAGCTCTTGTGGCTCATGCCTGTGGCTCAAGCCTGCAATCTTAGCTGCTTAGAAGGCTGAGATCTAAGATTCGCAGTTTGAAGCTGGCCCAAGTAGGAAAGTCTGTGAGACTCTAGCTTTAGATGTGGCTCCAGTGGCAGTGCCAGCAGTGGGCAAGTAAGCAAAATAAACCAGAGTTCAAGACCTTGAGTTCAAGTGCACACACACATACACACACACATACACACAAAAGAAAAAAAAGAAGAAAACGAAAGCAAGTATGTTCTTCTCCATCCTGCTGATGCTTCTTTTTTACAGAGAAAGTTTGCTTTACTTTTTTTTTTTGTGGTACTAAGAATTGAACCCAGGGCCTTGCGTATACTTACTGTATGCATTTTGTTCCAGAAAGTGTGTACTTTCAAATGTAGCCAGGTTGCTTTAGACAGTCTCCAGCTTCTAGTCTTATTCTTTGGTTTCTGTGCTCAGCTTCAGCAGCAGGCTGGTGAGTTCAGGGTACAGGTGGAAAGAGGAGGCAGCCCATGAGGTTTTGCAGGTAGAGACTTTTTGACCCTGCTTGAAAATCAAACCATTTGCCTTTTTCCAGTATCTCCCAACTTAAAACATGACCAGCAGTTGCTTCTGTCCTTTACCTGCACCTGGCATGTGTTAGGCTGAGAGCGAAGAGGCTACTCTTCCCTCAGAACTTAGAAGTGGGAGTAAGGGTTTTACTTATTTGTTTATGAAATTTGGGAGATCTGGATCAAAATTCATCTTTGCCTTCTTCCTTTGCCGCCTCTTCTTTCTTCTTTGCTTGAACTCAAGACCTCACTTAGCTTGCTTGCTCACAACTGGCCCTCTACCACTGGAGCCATGCCTCCAGCTTGACATTTTACTGATTAATTAGAGACAGGGTCTCCAACTTGTTTCGGAACCTTTCTGCCAAGTCCTGGCTTCCTGAGTAGCTGGGATTTTAGGCATGAGCCTTGGAGAATGATATTTTGAAGCCATGCCCAGCAGAAAAGTTAAAAACAACAACAACTCACCTTAGGGTGTTTGAGATAATCTTGAAAAGTACTTGTTAGCCCAGTGGTCCATGTGGTCACTTAGCTCACGTTGGTATCAGTGGCCCTTTTTTGAGATATAAGTAAAATCTCAGGACTTAGAACTGAACTCAGGGCCTGAGTGCTGTCTCTGAGCTTTGTTGTTTTTCTCCCAAGACTAGTGTTCTACCATTTGAGCCAGTTCCACCTCCAGCTTTTTGGTGGGGCTGGCTTCAAATCACAATTCTCCTGAGTTGCTAGGATTACAGGAGTGACCCACCAGTGCCCGGCTCCCACTTCATTTTTGTTTTTTTTTTTTTTTTTTGAGTCATGAATAGCAAGGGAGCAGCTTAGGATCTGCATATCATTAGTTCACTTGCTGGATGATGTGTGTCCAGTACCTTAATCTCTTTGGGCCTTAGAACCTTATTTACAAAATAACAGTGTAGCAGCACTAAACTATTGAGGTCTCCCTCAGGACCAAATGCCATAGAACCATGACTGTGAAGGGCTGGCGTCTCAGAATAATTCGTATTTTGATTTTAACAGGTAGCTTAAATAGTGAGACCTGTCAGGGACATTTCTAGTTTTTAAAGGCCATGTGGGAAATTTGTGCACTTTGGCTGGAAGTCACAATGGCAGGTTTCACCATCCATATATTCCCTTTCCTTTAAGAAGGGTAAAGGGACATTACCAAACATTCGACAGATTTTGAGAGGGTAGAAAATTCCTGCTTTAAAGGGTAGGTGATGAGAGCAACAGCAATAGTTTTATTATTATACTATGATGACTGTGCTGTAGGGTTGCTAGATTTTGTTTGGATAATGCAGGAAAAGGGGGGAGGTACTAAGGGCTCTGGAGTGAGAATATATGGGCCAGAAAGTTGAATACAGGGCCACAAACTGCTGGAAGGGATGTTGTCACCACAATTTAAAAAATGCCCTATCAGGACTCCTGGATCCTAGAAATTTCTAGCTCTCTTGTATGTAGGGCCTCTGGAAACCCTGGAGTATGCTGGGCAGCTGGCTTTCTGTTTGGCCACATGACCTCTATTTACTTCTACTGTTTGTAGAACTGAGTGTGTTCACAGGATGTTCTTATGGGTCAGTACATTCCAACACATCTCTGGACCCAATGTATGTATGTATATGTATGTGTGTGTGGGGGGGGGGCGTTGTATTTGTTGTTGGTGTTCTGAAAGAAAGCATGTGCCTTTAAATAATTCAGCAATCCATACGGGGGGCTTTGGGGATTGTAGCACCAGTTGTAATCAGTCTGATCCCTCAGTATGGTTCTCCCAATAACAGTGATATTACTAAAATAGTATATATTCTCATTATGATAGGAAAGATGGAAGTAAAGGACTTTTAGCACATAACTTGTACTAGGCACTGTCTTAAGTCATTAATACTCACCAGAACACCATCATGGTGATGTTTTAGGAAGAGTTATTATTGGTTCCACAACTACCCAAGTGGTGAGGAAAGGATTTGAATACAATTGTCTACTTGAAGAAACATACATACATATACATATATATCTTTCCCCCTCCTGTGTCAGTCCTGGGGCTTGAACTTAAGGCCTGAGTGCTGTCCCTGAACACTTTTTTTTTTGGGTCCAGTCATGGGGCCTGAACTCTGGGCCTGGGCGCTGTCCCTCAGCTCTTCAGCTTAAGGCTAGCGCTCTACCACTTGAGCCACAGTGCCACTTCCTGCTTTTTTCTTTTTGCTTATATGGTGCTGAGGAATCGAACCCAGGGCTTCATGCATGCAAGGCAAGCGCTCTACCAGTAAGCCACCTTCCCAGTCCTCCCTAAACTTTTTTTACACAGGTTAGCACTCTACCACTTAGCCACACCTCTGCTTCTGGCTTTTTGGTGGTTAATTGGAGATAAGAGTCTCAAAGACTTTTCTGTCTAGCCTGGCTTAGAATGGCATTCCTCAGATCTCAGTCTCCTGAGTAGCTAGGATTACAGATTTGAGCCACTGGCAGCCTGTAAAACTGGGCGGTTTTAATTGCTCTATTGGTCTTTCTAATCTGGGCCTGAACTCTAAATGGTGCTGCACTTTGGAAATTTCTGATGAGATATTTTATCCTATATAAAAAATTTTAAAATACTTTTTAAAAGACAAGAAGAAAGTAGAATGAAGTTCAGACAAAAACATGAAAAATGGGGGGGAGGCTGGGAAGGGATGGGAAGGGTAAACAAAGGAGGAGGCTGCAATGCTTGGTAAGAAATGTACGTATTATCCTGCCCATGCAATTGTAACCCCTCTGTACAGTATGTTCACAAATAAAATAAAATAAAATTAAAAAAAAAAAAACATGAAAAATGTAAGGGACACAGGGGAGATAGTGAGAAGGTAAAGCAATGTACATAATTAGTATCCCAGAATGAGAGAAGAGAGAATGGAAGAGAAACAAACACCCAAAAAGGACAAAAAGTCCTGATGTGTCAGAACCTTACACCCAGTGCCCAGCAAGAGTAGCTGTGGGTCATGAAGAAAGGCTGTGGCCGTGGTCCTCAGTCTTGGCTGGAACAGGCAGCTTCTCAACCAGTAGCCAGCTGAAGAATGCTGACCAAGGTCAGGAGGAAAACACAATTCTCCTGAGAATTTGCTGCCTGGACTTTCCCCCACACATCTTTTTCTCTCTGGTAAAAGTTCAGAACTACACACAATGCCTGTTCATTCCACTCAGAAAGCTGGCAGCTTGATCAATGATTTCCTGTGCCTTGATGATAAATGGTTTTCCTATTTAAGAGATAAATTTGTATTTTGGAAGTTCAAGGCCCTTTGATTTCTTTATAATAGAATTTCATTCAAATTAGCTTCCTAACTGTGACCTGTTCCAGGGCTTACGGCCAAAGCAAATTCTGCTAATGAGGAAGAACAGAACTTCAGGAAAATCATGTGTTCTTCAGTCTCAGTCATGGATGGGGCATTAGAAATGCTGTGGTCTGACCTTTCACTTTATAGATCAGGAAATGGGGTTCCTGGGAGGAAAGACGAATATGTCTAGGATCACGTCGGCACTGCTCACACTTCACTGAGATGAAAAGTTTGTGCAGGGTGTGAAGAGAGAGTCAGTGTTTTTTCCAAGATCTATTATGTCAGAAAATTGTCAAGCTGGGCTCCCAGTGGCTCATGTCTATAATCCTAGCTACTCAGGAGATTTGAGCTCTGAGGATCGTGGTTTGAAGCCACCCTGAGCAGTAAAGTCTGTGAGACTCTTATCTCTACCTGACTAACCCAAAGGCAATTGGAGCTGTGGCTCAAGTGGTAGAGTGCCAACCTTGAGCAAAAAAGCTAAAGGACAGCACCTAGTTTCTGAGTTCAAGCCCCAGCACCAACACAACAAACAAAAACAAAAAACTTTGTCAAGACAAATTTAAGTGTATGCTAGATTTGTAGGTTGCCAGTAGGTAGTAATATATTAGAAGAATTTTCATTTTGCATGCTGGTCATGTAGGACTTTTTTTTTCTGTTAAACTGAAAACCTTATAGTTTATTAATGGTCTCTGCTTTTCAAATAAAAGTCACGCATGCTCACCTAGTGGAACGGGGATTGGCAGGCTATGTACCCTGGGCCAAATGGAATCTGTTTTTGCAAATCAAATTTTATTGGCATAGACATGCTTAATCATTAACTTATCTTCTATAATGGCAGAATGAAACCCTTAAGACCCAGAAAACCTAAAATACTACCTGACTCTATGGAAAAAGTTTGTTTAAATGAACATGTAGAACCATCTGAAAGAAATACAGAGAACTAAGGCCAGAGAAATGATTCTCACTCTCTCACCCCCAGATACAAAGGTTAACTTCAGTCTTGTCATTTTCATGGCCGAACCTTTGGGAAATCTCTGATTATTTCCAAAGAATAAATTCCTAGGAGTTCAATTACTGAGCCAGTGAGTGTGAATGACTTTTAGATCCTTAGGGCAAAATTTTAGATACTTAGGGCAAAATTTCTTTTCAACTTACGTGGATGGCAGTGTCTGTTACCTTCTCAACCTTAATAGACAAACTAGCAGGAACTCCTTGGTTAATGGATGTGCTTTTCCTTCTGCTGATTCAGGGGCAGGTTCAAGGCAGTGGTCTGCGTCCTGTCTGCAGTTACAACATGCCTGGCATTTGTCAAGCCTGCCATCAACAACATATCTCTGATGACCCTGGGGGTTCCCTGCACTGCACTACTCATTGCAGAACTGAAGAGGTGGGTGCCATTATTCCTGACTACTCCTTAGGCTTCCACCTGAGATGGGAGTACTCAGCTCCATGTTCCTGGGTTGCCCTCTGGCCTGGAGGAGGCATATTATTCTGTGGAAAGAGTTAATTCCTTCCTGATGCATTGGGACAGGTTTGATGGATTAGTTCAAAGTATGATTTGTTTCCAGAAGAAGGAGTAGCAGCTCTTTAGTGCATGTCTGACATCTCAGTGATTAAAAACTGGCTCATCAGGAACGCCTCAGCCCCAACACCAAGCTTCTAGACTTAGTACTGTAGAAAGGAAAGTTTCTTTGTCCATGCAACAAGAAAAAGGAGACACACTAACACTCACCCTAAGCCTAACTCTAACCCTAAAACTAACCCTCACCCTAACCCTAACTCTAACCCTAATCCTAAACCTAAATCTGACCCTAACCCTAATCTTAAACCAAACCCTCACCCTCAACCTCACCCTCAACATAGCCCTAAACCTAACAATAACAACCTAACACTCACCCTAACTATAACCCTCATCCGAACCCTAACCCTCACCCTAACACTTACCCTCACCCTAACACTAACCCTGACCCTAACACTAAACCTCACACTAACCTTAACCCTCACCCTAA
>NW_012267269.1:5255065-5257358 GCF_000151885.1 Dipodomys ordii
CCTAACCTTCACCCTAACCCCAACTCTACCCCTAAACCTTACCCTCACCCTAACCCCAACTCTAACCCTAACCCTAACACTAAACCTCACCATAACCCTAACCCTAACCCTCACCCCAGCACACCCTCAGACCAAACCTAAGGCTCACCCTAACACTCACCCTAAGTCTCACACTCACCCTAACCCTAATCCTAACCCTCACAAAAAAAAATGTAAAATTACAAAAAAAAATAATAAAAAACAGAATAAAAAAAAAAGAAAAAGGAGAAAGGAGAAGTCCTGAAGATGTCATTGCGTTCGCATGGAGTGGAAGAAGTGTCAAGGAAAATCCATTTCTCTACATAAGGAAATGTTCACTTCAAGCTGACTGCTGTTGACTGTGAAACTTTCCTCTGAGGCCTTATCTTTCTTAGTTCAGGCTGTCCTTGATCCCTCTATGTATCCCAGCTACTTTCTTACTTCTGTCTCTCAAGTGTTGGGATGGCAAGTTCCATGCCTAGCAACTATTTTAATTGAAGTTTTGATCTCTTTTGTGGTATAGTTGCTCTGTGTAATGTGATATCAGCTAGAATTAATTCACTCTTCCTTATTTAGAGAGGAGACACACATTTGTGCTTTCCCCCCCCCTCCCTGGATTGCTTTGATCTTCAGCAATAACTGTTAAGGGTCAGAGGTGTCTGAAGAGCTATTTGAGCTTGCTGCCCTGCAGTCATCATCCGTCAGGAGGGGATCAAGTCTTGTCTAGTTGGCTTCTTTGCATAGCCTTAAGGAGCAGGGCTGTTGAAACCCATTTCAGAAACAGACTAAAGTTGATACTGCAAGAAATGAGTATAAAAAGCAAATATTTGAGTAAACAGTGAAAGCTTCAGTTCCTACCGTCTATAATGATCTTAATTTTTTTCTTTCAAAAACAACTTTTTGGCTGCAACTGTATCTTAGTGGTAAAGCATGTGCTTAGCATGTGTGAGGCCCTAGATTTGTTCCCCAGCACCAAATAATTTGACAGACAGATACATAAAAGATAAAGAGCAACTTCCTACTTCATCTTCTGTTGTACTGCTTGTTAGAGTCAGAATATTCTTTGCAACCGGAACTGTGCTTGCTCCCTTGTTTATTGATTCATGGTAGGAAAGCCTAGTGATTCCTAAATGTCAGCTCCCATAGTTCTTAGGGAGACTTGTGGGACTCACTCAGTAAATACATTGCACAAATGGGAGGTCTGCCTATCTAGTGATTTTGATTTTGGAAGTCTAACATGTTGGCCTGGGAGTCCTGCATTTAAAAACCCTCAAAAACTTGGTTGTGCCGGGCGCTGGTGGCTCACGCCTATAATCTAGCTACTCAAGAGGCTGAGATCTGAGGATCCTGGTTCACAGCCAGTCTGGGCAGAAAAGTCCATGAGACTCTAATCTCCAATAAACGACTCAAAAAAAGCCAAAAGTGGGGCTGTGGCTAAGTGGTAGAGTGCTAGTCTTAAGCACAAACAGGCTGAGGGATAGCACTCAGCCCGAGTTCAAGATTGGCAAAAAAAAAAAAAAACCCAAAAAACAAAAACATAAAAACTTTGATCTCTCCTATAGTTTCTCAAATCTTAAGGGTTTTTTTGTTTGTTTCTATGCAAGTACTATGGGCCTGAACTCAGAGCCTCCTACTCTTGCTGATGCTGTATCATTTAAGCCAGACCTCTACTTTTGGCTTTTTTGATGGCTAACTGGAGATAAGAGATAATAGCTGAGAACTGAGGTTCAAAGCCAGCTGGGGCAGGAAAAATCCGTGAGACTTATCTCCAATTAACCACCAGAAAACTGGAAGTGGTGCTGTGGCTCAAGCAGTAGAACACTTGCTTGAGCTGAAGAGCTAGCTCAAGGACAGCACCCAGGCCAAGAGTTCAAGCCCCATGACCGAAAACAAACAAACAAAAAACCCTCAAAAACTTGGTTGTTTGGGGGTTGAGGTGAGACTGGGGGGGCATGGGCATGTGAGGGTATGGTGGGGGAGGGAGAGGGAATGACTGCAAAGGCTTTAAAAACATGTAAAATCTTTCCTTTGGAGTGTTGGAAAAATTGTGAAATTAGATTTTGGCTGGTGATGGTTGCATAACTGTTTTAAATGTACTAAAATGCACTGAGCTGAACACTTCAAGTGAACAAATTGCAATGTATCTTAAGAAAGCCATAAATTAAGAAAAAGACCTTCTATAACCTGCTCAGGCGATTCTATCTATTGTCTACCTGTCCTCTCTGTGTGTGTGTGTGTGTGTGTGTGTGTGTGTGTGTGTGTGTGTGTGTGTGTG
>NW_012267269.1:5257414-5278247 GCF_000151885.1 Dipodomys ordii
GCGCGCGCGCGCTGAGCCTGGGTTTGAACTCAAGGCCTGGATACTGCCCCTGAACTTTTGTGTTCAAGGCTAACACTCTGCCACTTAAGCAATGCCTCTACTTTTGACTTTTTGGTGGTTAATTGGAGATGAGTCTCATAGACTTTCCTGCCTGGTTTTGAACTGTGATCTTCAGGTCTCAGCCTTCTATGTAGCTATTTTAAACTGTGAATTTCAGGTGTGAACACTTTAGAAGAAACACCTTCTCCACTTTGGCATAGTAAATTGGAGTCTGTATTCTTTAATAAAGAGATACAGAAAGTGAGAATTTGTGGTCTTTAATACAAAATCAATACAAAATAAGTCTTTCATACAAGATAATACAAAATAAGTCTGAGGTCATTATACTACCATCAAGCTATGGAGAAAATTTTCACTGAATTTTATGTCAAAACTTTCATAAAACTTTCCCACTGACTTTCATAAAAACATTCTCTCCCTTTTTTCTTGTGTTTAACACTCTGACTTAGCTAAAGCCTGTGTCTGGAATGCTTTTTGCCTGAGTGGCTAGAGTTGTGCTCAGAGCTGAGCACATCTGTGCTGTGACCGAGATGACTGAGGTCCACAGATGACTGCAGCGCCGGGCCAAGCAGCTCTCCTCTCTGTCCTCTTACAGCTGGGCTTCCTGAGAGCTGTCTCTACCTGCCCCTTTCATCTTCTGCCTTCTCTCCCCATCTTTAGTCTGGAATCTTCAAATTTACTCCTGTAAAGTTGTCTCCTGTACCATTCCTCCCTCTCTAAAGGGTCCTTACTATCAGCAGTGAAAGAATATACTGGGGTCTCTCCCCTCCACTTTTCCCCTTAACTCTCAACCTGGACTCTTTACACCTGCCCCCAGCACTACCTGTTATCTCCTTTGTATGTCACAGCCAAACTTCTTTATTTTCTTCTCTTCTTTATTATGTCCATTTATGCTTGAAATATAGCCAAACATTTTTCTTCTTCTCCTCATTATTACTACCTTTATTTTAACAATTTTTATTTTTTTTAAATTTTAATTACTATTATAAAGGTGATTGCAGGGGGTTTACAGTTACGTTAGTTGGGTAAAAAGTACATTTCTTTTTGGATGTCACTCCTTCCCTCGCACTCTCTTATTACTAGCTTTAAAAGAGTTGTCCAGAGAGCCCTTATTTAACATGTACATTTTGTGTATCATACAGCCAAACTTCTTTTTTTTTGGATCCGGTCATGGGGCCTGAACTCTGGGCCTGGACGCTCAGCTCTTCAGCTCAAGGCTAGCGCTCTACCACTTGAGCCACAGCGCCACTTCCAGCTTTTTTCTTTTTGCTTATGCAGTGCTGAGGAATTGAACCTAGGGCCTCAGGCATGCAAGGCAAACGCTCTGCCACTGAGCCACCTTCCCAGCCCAGCCAAACTTCTTTAAAAGCTTTCTTTTCCTCTCTTTCTTACTCTTCAGCCCCCCCCCCCCCCACTGGTTTCTGTCTGCTTTCTCAAGCCCTGCTTGCTATGGTACCCATCCAGTGGTCATTCTTCAGACCTGCTCTAACTTACATGTCCTCACCAGTGTTTGTACAATTGGCCCAGCTCTGCACTAGCATCCTTGAAATGTTTCTGGTGGCTTCTGTGAACGTGCATCGATTTGATTTTTCTGTGAACTGTGGCAGTTCCATCAGTCATGTAGATTTCTTTTCTCCCAGCTTTACATGCAAGGATCCCTTAAGAGATCCTAGGCTCTCTGCTTGCTATGGTTTGAATGCTGTGTGTCTCCAAATTTGTATGTTGAAACCTGATCAAGAAGGTGATAGAGGTGAGGACTTCTAGGAGGTGTCACAAATTAATCTCTTTATAGAAGAGGCTCCAGATTGCTGCTTTCCTCTTTTGACATGGGAAGACACAGTGGGAGGCCAGTCTGTAGGGAATGGGCTTTCACTAGACAGTGATTATGCTATCTATCTATCTGTCTATCTATCTATTTTGTCTGTTGTGGGGCTTGAACTCAGGGAGCCACAGCTCTACTTCTGGTTTTTTGGTGGTTAGTTGGAGATAGGAATCTCAGGCTGGCTTTGAACCATGATCCTTGGATCTCAGCTTCCTGAGTAGCTAGGAATGAAGCCACTGTTGCCCGTCTTATGCTGGTATTTTGATCTTGGACTTCCCAGTCTTTTGAACTATAAGGAATAACGCATTAAAAATTTTAAAATTGTTATTATAAAGGCAGTGTACAGAGGGGTTACAGTTACATGTCAGGTAAAGAGTACATTTCTTTTTGGACATTGTCATCCCCCACTATCTCCCAGTTTTTCCCTCCTGAGAACTCTTTAAAAGAACTAAAGAAGTAACTGTGCTTCCCTTTTCCCTCTCCAAATCAGATAAGTATATAAATATATACAAGACAAAGGGTACAGAAATAAAGAGACGGTAACAGAGGGGAATAAACCAAATACAAAAAGGAAAGAAAAAAACAGAACAAAAGGTGAACCAATTCAACAGTGAAAACCATTAGATACTATGTTGGAAATGAACTAAACAACTTTGAGGGGAGGGAAGACAGGAGAGGAAAAACAGGGAAAGGGGAGAGGGGGTGACACTGCTCAAAACGAAATGTACTCATTACCTGAATCATGTAACTGTAACCCCTCTATACATCACCTTTACAATTAAATTGAAAATTTAAACAAAGAAAGAACTTTATAAGGTTTTTACTGTAGGGATATGAACAGACTAAGACATACTTATTTGAAGTAGCTCACCGATTTCCATGGCTTAATTCCTCTTCCTATGCAGATGACTTCCACATTTATATATCTAACCCAGTCTTCCCTTCTAACTTTGCTAATGTCTAGCTAGCTATCAGCCTGACCTCCCTAATTCCATGGGTCATGGAATGTAGGTTTCAGCTTGTCCCAACCAGATTCCTTATCTGTCTTTTCCATTTCTGCTTCTTTTTATAATAGCACTTCAGTTTCCCATCATTTACCCAGTTATTTGAGCCAGAATCCTGACTTTCTTCACTGAACATCCCATTTGGTCATTCATTTTCCTGTAAGATGTCATTGCAATTAATAAAAAATATATAGTCCTTGACAGGCCTGTGACCACCCCACATGAAGCTTCCCTTACATCTGCCCAAAGCTGTTCTGACTTCTGCTGCTTTACACAGATCAGACCCTCCAGTCTCAGTCTCTGTTCATACTTCCTTCTTTCTGACTCTCCTTGGCTTACAGCTACTCATCCTTCAGGTTGAGACTGAACTGTTTACATTGTTTCCAACCACCCCAAACCCATGGCACTCATTCCAACCATAATTAGAAAAGTATTTGTGTTTTTATTGTGTGTGTGTGTGTGTGTGTGTGTGTGTGTGTGTTGAAATGGGTGCTGATACTGGTACACAGGGTCTGGATGCTGTCTTTAGCCTTTTTTGCTCAAGGATGGTGCTCTACCACTTGAGTAACAACTCTACTTCTCAATTTGGGTGGTTAGTTGGAGATAAGAATCTCATGTTTTTTCCTGCCCAGGCAGGCTTCAAACCACAATCTTAAGATCTCAATCTCCTGAGTAGCAAGGATTTCAGGCATGAGTCATCAGTGTATATCTGTGTTGTTGTTTTGTTCAACCTCTACTGGTGTGGATTTCTACATGGGCATGGGCATGGGCAGAGCCCAGGTCTCCCTGTTCACTGTTACCACCCCAGGCAAGTCCCAGCATTACTAGACAAGAGGGTACCCTTTGTATCCTTTTCGTTTCCTTCTCACATCTCCTTCATTTGTCCTAGCATGGACTGCAGTGTCTAAGCCAACTGTTTTCATTGCATAGCTCTTTCTTTGTTAAGGGGTAGAGGGGGGGGACTACTTTATTTATTTATTGTTTGGTCGGTCATGGGGCCTGAACTCTGGGCCTAGGCGCTGTCCCTCAGCTCTCTCAAGGCTAGCACTCTACCAGTTGAGCCACAGTGCCACTTCTGGCTTTTTTTCTGTTTATGTGGTGCTGAGGAATTGAACCCAGGGCCTCATGCATGCAAGGCAAGCACTCTACCAGTGAGCTTCTCCTCAACCTTATTTCCAAAAGCTTGTGTCTGGTATTTTCATAGTTTCATGGTCTTCCCTGGAAGACATTACATTACATTACATCCTGAAGACATGAAAGTTTATTCTGATTTGGGTTATGACCTGACATGTACTGAAATTTGTGGTATTGAGTGATATTGCTGAGAAACTCAGCTGTATTTAAAATTATTTTAAAATGTACTTTTTTCTGGTAATAAGAGCAGTTTTTTAAAAGGAAAACCTCGAGTTAATGATAAAAGAAGACATAGTGGATATTCTTGTCAGATATTTCTATCTTAAAATAGGATCCTAGTGTATATATTATTTTTGTTCCACATTAAAAAAACCCCAAACACCTAACCTTATATTGATATTTTAAGAAACAGTAAAAATCAGGCTAAAGCTTAACAGAGCCCCAAATACATCCCCATTGGAAGTGCCCTCTCCCATCCAGTGTATTGGTTTCCTTCTGCCTCTGGTGCCAGCCCTGCTGTGTCCTGGCTTTCAGAACTATGCATTGGACATTCCTGTGTTGTGGACGCCTCCATGCACATTGCTCTCTGTTACCTTGAGTTCTTCAAGCCAAACTTGTAGATTTCATTGCATCAGAAGTTCATGGCTGGGAATGTGGCTTTGTGCTAGAGGGTTCCATTGTTCAGTACCACATAAACAGAAAAAAACCCAGAAGTAGTGCTGTGGCTTGAGTGATAGAATGTTAGCCTTAAGCAAAAAGAAGTTCAGAGACAGGGCCCAGGCCCTGAGTTCAAGCCCAAGGACTTGCAAAATGAAGAAGAAGGAAGAAAGAAGAGGAAGAAGTGGAGGAGGAACAGAAAGAGGAGGAAGAGGAGGAGGAGGAGGAGAAGGGGAAGAACAAGAAGAGGAGGAGGAGGAGGAAGAAGAAAGAAGTTGAAGAAAGAAGTTCATGGAACTTCCTGTACCATACTGATTGTCTAATTATTCATTAGTGTTTGTTCTTATTCCCTTCATTTTATCTTTTTTAAATTGCAAGACAACAGGTCTGTGTTGTCTTCTTCAGTGTCTACCATGGACTCCGAGAATTTGAGCATTTCATTCTTTTTTTTTTTTTTAAATTAGGAATTCTAGGGACACAGCTCTCCGGGCCAATAATTATTGTTATCTAACTGCTTGTGCTTAAAAGAAATTGCAAGTCAGTTGCCAGTGGCTTGTGCCTGTAATCCTAGCTATTCAGGAGGCTGAGATCTGAGGATCCCATTTCAAAGCCAGCTGGGCAAGAATGTCAGCAAAAAGTCAGAAGGGGAGCTGTGGTTCAAGTGGCAGAGTACCAGCCTTGAGCCAAAAATTTAAGGGGTAGCACCCAGACCCTGCATTCAAGCCCCAGTACTGATACAAAAAAGAAAAGTTCTCGGAGTGTCCTGTTAAAAACCTGAAATGCCCGATGATCCATGGGTTGCTGGTTAGAGAAGAGTCAGATTTAAGAGACAAGTTAGGAAAAGCCGACAGAATGGCTAGTGCAGCAGCAGAAACTGACAAGTTAATGAGGTAGACAAACCAGGTCTCGTGTGGTTAGGGATTCCTAATATAAAAGCTGAAGTCAGGATCTGGTTATCCTCTCCATGGGGATTTACACGTACCCTAGAGCATTTCATTTTTTAAAATTTTTTTGGGGGGGTCTGGTTGTAGGGCCTGAACTCTGGGCCTGGGCACTGTCCCTCAGCTCTTCAGTTCAAGGCTAGCGCTCTACCACTTGAGCCACAGCGCCACTTCCGGCTTTTTTCTTTTTGCTTATGTGGTGCTGAGGAATCGAACTCAGGGCCACATGCATGCAAGGCAAGCGCTCTACCACTGAGCCACCTTCCCAGCCCCGAGCATTTCATTCTTAATTCATAGGTTCTTTTTTTTTTTGGTTGGTCTTGGGGCTTGAACTAATTTTTCTTTTTTTTGAGCTATGATCTTCCTGCCTCAGCCTCCCAAGTGCTGGGATTACAAATAGGTGACCCCAAGCATACATTTTTAATTGAAATTTTAAAAAATCACCAGAGTCTATTTGCAGTCATCCTGTGCTATATAACTTGATCTATTCATTCAGCATGCATTTATTTAGCATGTTATTAGGCACTGTTGCTAGGCAGTGGGTATACACTGATGAATGAAACATGTATAGTTCCTGCTGTCATTGCTCTTCTCAATATTAAAAATAGGTAAATAAATACATAATTTTAACTTGTAATAAGTGTTATGAAGGAAAATGGCAGGGCACTATGAAGGAATGTAACGGGGAGATTGCCATTAGAGGGTGCTGGTATGTCTAATAAAGGCTACTTAGGAAGTAGTGAAGTGGGAGGCCTTAAGAGGAGCTAGGACCAGGGGAAGATCTCTTTGGGAGTGAGAACAGCCTTTGGAAGCTTAGTTTTTCCAGGTACAGTATGATTAAGAAAAGGGGGTAATGGGAATTGTTCATCTCTTAGTATCAGTACTTAGTCACATTGAAGTTTGCTATGTTCTATTCTTTTTCTTTTTTTGGTCAGTTGTGGGGTATGAACTCCTTGAGCTTTTTGCTCAAGGCTAGCACTCTACCCCTTTGAGACACAGCTCGACTCTGGTTTTCCAGTGATTAATTGGAGAGTTTCATAGACTTTTTTTTTTTGGTCTGGGCTGGCTTCAAACTGTGATCCTCAGATCTCAGCCTCCTGAGCAGCTAGGATTACAGGTGTGAGCCACCAACACCTGGCTTGTTCTTTTATTAAATGTATCAAATGCTGAAAATTTGGTTGCCAGCCGATGTCACTGTTGGGAGGAGGTAGAACCCTTAGGATGAGGGGCTTTGTGCAGGGACAGGTCATATAAGAGCATGCCCTTGAAGGGGGTCTTGGGATCCCAGCAGATCCTGTCTCTTTGCTTCCCAGCTGTTACAAGGTATCCTTGCTTTGCTTCATGCTTCCTGCCATCATGTACTGCTTGCCACAGGTCCAAAGGAAGACAGCCACTCTGAAACCATGAGGCAAAAATTAATTGTTCCTCCTTTTAATCCAACTCTCCTCCCACCCCACCCCTCACACCTTTATCTGTACTGGGATTTTTGGACTCAACACCTCAACTCTTACTTGGTCTTTTACTATAGCTGGCACTCTACTACTTCAGCCATAGTTTTGGTCCAGCTTTTTGTTAACCAGTAACGTGGTAGAGGGACAACTATGCTTGGAGAAGAGTCTTGTGGACTTTTCTGTCTAGGCTGGCTTCAAACCTTGATTCTTCATGTCTTCACCTACTGAGTAGTTAAGATTATAGGTGTGAGCCACTGGCACCCATTCTTCAGCTGGTTTTTATATTAGTTTTTTTTTTCTTTTTGTTGGACTCTGGGTCCAGGCCCTGTCCTTGAGCTTTTTTTTTGCTCAAAACTAGTGTTCTACCACCTTGAGCCTCAGCTCTACTTCTGTTTTCTGTGGTTAATTGGAGATAAGAGTCTCATGGGCTGTCCCGACCAGGCTATCTTCGAACTTCAACCCTCAAATCTCAGCCTCCTAAGTAGCTAAGATTACAGGTAGGAGCCATCAGTGACTGGCTTACATTAGTTATTTTTGGGATAAGGTCTCACTTCCTGTGAGACTTCCTGGACTTGAACCGAGGTCCCCTTATTTTAGGCTTCCTGTTGTATTTGGGATTACAGGTGCTTGCCACTATTCCTTGCTATTAATTGGGACAAGGTCTCATATATAAGCTTGGGCTGGCCTTGAACTGTGATCCTGTCAATCTCTTTCTGTCAAGCAACTGAGAGTATTGGTAAGAATTATTGTCATCCAGATTTAAGTTGTTTTGTCACAATGACAGAGGTTGACTAACAAGAGTTTCTTCATGTTATGGGCCTGTATTCTTTCCAAACAATTTTCAAAGGATCCACTCGCCTTCTGTCAAAAGGGTATTTTGGTATGTTTTTAAAAGCAGGTCTTTCTCAACGCTGTCCCATCATCCTACTTTTATTGCAGCTTTTACTTAACAACTCTATCTGGCAACTGGGAAAGATATTAGCAGGTTACGCTTTTGACATCTGCCCATGTGTTCAGCAAATAGGAATTAAGCTTTTTCTTAGTTGCAGATGTTGCCTTGGACTCTAGGCCCCCTAAGGGACCTTGACTGACTCAGGAGTGAGCCTCTGGGGTAAAAAGAAGGGGGTAGAAGGGCCTTCAGCCACCAGTTATCTCTGGACATTCCTTCCTATTAGCAAAGAAAGAAAACAGCCATTGACATTTTCCTTGAGGATCTGTTTCAGAACATTTTGTCCCATTGTGTAAGGCACTCATGCCTTCATTCTCCCAAGTGTTGAGTCTTGCCAGTGTCTGGTGCTGTTCCAGGTGCTGGGAACATGGCAGCAAGCTGTACTCATGTCAGTGGGGGATGCTGGCTGCACAGAGAGATGGTACAATGGAGCAGATGGGAGGGGTTGTAACTGCTACAGAGAAAATAGAAGGAGGGAAGGTGACTAGAGGGAAAGTCACATGGGAAGGAGATGACTGATAAAACCAGTGGTGGGGAAAAAGAGGTACTGAGAGGCTTAAGCCCCTCTGGGGGAACAGCACTCCAGGCAGAGAGACAGCCATGCTAAGACCATGCAAGTGCTGTTCAGGCTAAGGCCTGGGATGTTTGAGGGGCAGTTCAGAGCTCACTGTAGGTTAGGCAAAGATGCCAGGAGCAAGAGGAGAGGAGGTGAAGAGGAGGGGATAGATGTCCATGAGTTCCTATGACTCAGTGAGTTCTGTGATTTGTCCTCTGGTTAAAGGGGAAGCTGCTGGAGGCCCTGGGGCAGAATACTGAGAATTGCTCCTAGGGGCCATGGGAGGAGCAGGCTACCAAGGAGATGATGGTGGCTTGGACCCAGGTGGGTAGAGGGATTCATTCTAAGGTAGGGCTTACAGACTGAATATAACAATAGTTTTGAGGTAAGGAGAGTTTTCTAGGGACATGGGGAATTTAGATTGATACTGGACACATCAGGGTGCAAGTCAAGAAAGTTGTTTGCAAGCAAGGTGCCAGTGGCTCATGCTTGTAATCTTAGATACTCAGGCTGAGATCTGAGGAGTAAGGTTCAAAGCCAGCCTAGGCAGAAAAGTCCGTAAGACTCTTATCTCTAATTAACCAGCAAAAAGCCCCCCCCCCCCACAGAGTGTTTTGTAAGTCTGGAGTGGGAAGTAGGGCCCTGTGAACCTTGTGTGCGATGTGATGTTTACAGCCTTTAGCCTGTGCCTGACTGTATGTTGGGAAGGAGCTCCAGGGCCAAGGCAGATGAGAGGCATCAGAGGACACGGATGAGGTGGCCAGTAAGGTATGTAGGAACCCAGACTGACGATGAGTCGCTCTGCCTCACCCACACAGGTGTGACAACGTCCGGGTGTTTAAGCTGGGCCTCTTCTCAGGCCTCTGGTGGATGCTTGCTTTGTGCTGCTGGATCAGTGACCGAGCCTTCTGTGAACTGTTATCGTCCTTCCACTTTCCCTACCTGCACTGCGTGTGGTAAGGCCCTGCACAGGGGGAGTGGGCCGCAAGACAGGTATCGGACTTGCTGCTGAGCACAATGTACTTTATGAGGCACACAGGTGGACTTAGGGTACAATGGCCAGGCACAGATCCCAAGCCTGCCTCTCCCCTTACGTCTCTTGTCTGACATTTCAGAAGCAACAGAAAGTATTGTAGAAAGGAGAATGGATGCCAGGCTGCAGGTTTAGCCAGAACAAAAAAACCGAATTGTTACGCTGCAGGGCTGTAGTCTCTCACCTCCTAGCTCCATAATTAAAGCACAAAGGAGAGTGAAAACGGAATCTGTCATGCTCTCCCTGTAGCTCTGGCTACATGGGGACGGGGTGGTTCTCAGGATTCTGAGTGGCCTAGTGAAGTTGCAGGCCTCACAAGTCATGGGGGGGGGCAGTCTTATCTGTTCTTTTTACAGGTAGAACAGAGAACTAAAATGAATTGTTCATGATCATTCATCTGTTTATATAAAAACGCCTTGGAGTTCAGTAATAAGGAACGGGAGCCTCTGTATTTTGAGAAACCGAAGATTCATTATAAGTTTAAAGAAAAAAAAAAGTAGGTTAGAAAACTGCATGCAGAAGCTCCACCCAGAAAGCCGAGGAGGAAAGGGGAGTAGTTTTCTTCCTAGATCTGCTTCAGCTTCAAAACCCAGGGTAATGTTCCTTCTCTGTCCTCCCAGGCTGCTGATTTCAAAAGGAGGACAAGGAGCCCTGGTAGATTGAAGATATCCAAGGCCATTTAGTACTGAAGACCTGGAAGCTTTGTTCAAACCATATTCTTAACTTTTATCCTGAGATGGCTTTAAGATACCCCGCTTAAGAGCTGTGAATGGTTCAAGTGATAGAGTTCATACCTACAAAGTGCAAGACCCTGAGTTCAAACTTGAGATCACACACACACACACACAAACACAAACACACACCATCCTAGAGTCTCACTTAGAAACTTAGCTTTAATTATTATTGTAATATTTTTGGTGCCAATCCTGGGGCTTGAACTCTGGGCCTGGGCACTGTCCTTGAGCTTTTTTTTTTCCATCAAAGCTAGCACTCTATTACTTGAGCCACAGATCTACCTCTGGCTTTTTTGGTGCTTAATTGGAAAGAAGAGTCTCCTGGACTTTCTTGCCCAGGCTGGTTTTGAACCTCGATCCTTAGATATCAGCCTCCTCAGTAGCTAGTATCATATGAATGAGCCACCAGTGCCTGGCTCATTCATTTCATTGCACAAATGAACCTGAACTTGTATATACAATGCAACATGTATATATTTATACGAGTTCAGGGACTTCCAGATCAGTATACAAAAGACAAGACAAGACAAAACATCACAAGTTGGGGTTTTCAGTTTTAAGAGCCATTGCCTGAAATCTCTTAGGTTTCAAAACTTCACTTTTTACAAAAGTCTACAAGAGAATGCCTTTCACTCACATATGGTGCTTTATTTGTTCTTTTAAATCTTTGCTAACTGAATACAAAATATGTTTACTTTCATATCTTAAAAATAGCATTGTTTGGCATCTTTTCAATTGGAAATTGGCTATGTGTATTTCCTTTTTGGAAATGTGCCTTCTAATTTTCTTCATCTTCTCTATTGTGTTTCTATTTTTATAAAGTTATAACCAGCACCTCGTGCCTTTCACATAGCAGACAGTCATTATAGCCTCCATAACTGTGTGACATTTATTATGCAAATTTGTAGCATTTCCCAGAGCATGCAGAATAATACATTAAGCCCCCAAGTAGGCAACACTGGCTTCTGCTATATAATTATCAACAGGAGATCATGTCTTATCTCTACCATGCCACCCACTCTTCACCCCACCCTGATTGTTCGAAAAATACCTCCCAGACAGTGTATGGAATGGTGAACTTTTCTAGTGTTCTTTGTAATGAAGAGCTTTGTGTGTGTGTGTGTGTGTGTGTGTGTGTGTGTGGCTTGAACTCAGGGTCTGGATGCCTCGTTTAGTTTTTATTGCTCAAGGATAGTGCTCTGCCACGTGAGCCACTTCCAGCTTTTTAGTGGTTAATTGGAGATGAAAGCTCATGAGCTTTCCTGTGCAGTTAGCTTCTAATCCAGAGCCTCAGATATCAGCTAGGATTATAGACATAAGCCATCAGCAACTGGCTGTAATGAACAACTTTAACTGTTTATCATCATGCCAATATTCACCCCCAATTTTCCTTTTTTTAGTGTGTTAATATTCTTTGTGCTATACTGGTTTTGACCTTTTGTGTTGTCACATCTGTCAGGTGTGTGAGTGTGTGTGTGTGTGTGTGTGTGTGTGTGTGTGTGTGTGTGTGTATGTGTATGTATGCACATGTGTCAGTACCAAGGCTTGAACTCAGAGCCTCATGTCCTCACCCAGCCTTTTCACTTCTTGGCTAGCACTCTACCATTTGAACCAGGCCTCTACCCTGGCTTTTTCCTGGTTAATTGAAGATGGAGCCTCATGGACTTTCCTACCTGGGCTGACTTTGGATTTTGGTTATTAGATCTCAACTTCCTGACTAGCTAGGATGACTGACTTTGTGTTGTTCTAAAAAAGGCCCCTCCTCCCAAAGTTTATAAAAAATTATTTTGGGGGAGTACATTACAAAAACATAAATTAAATCATGAATTAAGTTCATCTCAAATTAAATTTAATATCAGGATAGGGAATAAAGAAAGCTTACAGGGCTGGGAAGGTGGCTCAGTGGTAGAGCGCTTGCCTTGCATGCATGAGGCCCTGGGTTCGATTCCTCAGCATCACATAAGCAAAAAAAAAAAAAAAAAGCCAGAAGTAGCACTGTGGCTCAAGTGGTAGAGCACTAGCCTTGAGCTGAAGAGCTGAGGGACAGCGCCCAGGCCCAGAGTTCAGGCCCCACGACCGGACCCCCTTCCCTCCTCCCCCAAAAAAGAAAGCTTACAGGGCTAGGAAGGTGGCTCAGTGGTAGAGCACTTGCCTTGCATGCCTGAGGCCCTGGGTTCGATTCCTCAGTACCACATAAGCAGAAAAAAAAAGCTGGAAGTGGCTCCGTGGCTCAAGTGATAGAGCGCTGGCCTTGAGGTGAAGAGCTGAGGGACAGAGCCCAGGCCCAGAGTTCAGACCCTATGACTGGAACCAAAAAAAAAAAAGAAAGCTTACATGCCACAGGGTCCTTTGCTTGCTAAGATAATACTAAAACAGGGACAGTAAAAGTAAATGTAAAGGAAAGGATTTGTCTATGAAACTCTGAATGCTCTGTAGTGAATGTCAGCTTAATCTGGATGCAGGGGCTCCTTTATCTATACCCAGTTGTTTAGGTGAGAAGGCAGGATCTAAAGTTTGCTCTAGTTATCCTCTTGGAATATCTTTTGAATATTCTAAGATGGGGCTCAGATTGCTCAAGATCTACGAACCCTCCTGCTCCGAAACTTCATCCCTTGCTAATTGTGAGGAGTTCTGGTTCCTAATTCCCTGGGGAAGGGTGTGCTAGAGGGAGGGAGCAGGCAGGCCTCCAGCAGTCATTGCCTGCGTCTGACCTCACCCATATCTTTTGCAGGCACATCCTCATCTGCCTCGCCGCCTACCTGGGCTGTGTGTGCTTTGCCTACTTCGATGCTGCCTCAGAGATCCCTGAGCAAGGCCCGGTGATCAAGTTCTGGCCCAGTGAGAAATGGGCCTTCATCGGTGTTCCCTATGTGTCCCTCCTGTGCGCCCACAAGAAGTCGCCAGTCAAGATCACGTGATGGCAAGGCAGAGTGGCTGGCCTCTCTGCTTCCTTTCCTTCATGCACTGGGCTTCATTTGCTAGCAAAGACAGCCAAGGGTGTTGGGTGTGTCTTTCTAAAAGTTCTGTTCCTTTGGGCTCTAACTAGTGTCTGCGGACTGCCAGGATTCCACTTAGCCTGGAGAAGTGTGTGAAAGTAGATGGTTGGGGATATGAGATGTACCTTTCCCAGCATCACTTGCAGGTGCATCAGCTTGCTGGGCTGGGGCAGAATAGTCTCTTAGGGCTCCTGAGCATCCTATTGGCCTCTTCCTGGAGAAGGTTGGCCCACCCCAGACACCATTCCCACGCTCTTTTGAAGTGGATGCTACCCTGATAGATAAGGATCCCCCCCCCCCCGCCCAGCCTGTCACGGCTGGAAGGTGCCAGAGACTTCCACTTGGGGAAATACTCTTTAAACCAAACCAAACCCCCACAGGACTGTGGCTCAGGAGCCTGTTTTCACTTGCCCTTGCCATTAGTCAGGTTTTCTGTACATTTGTGAATCCTTTTTACTACTACCTACCTCTGCTGAGAGATGGAGAGAGAAAGGCTAATGAGCAAAACCTTCTACACCAAAATCACACTCCACTTTAAGCCGTTCTTGAAGATGGGCACAACTTCTCAATGCTGACATCCTTTCTACCCTACTCTCCAGCCAGCTCAGTAGCCTCAAATCCACAGACTAGCTATGGTGCGAAGATGCTGTATGCCACCCCCTCCTCCCTCCTCACCTTGTGACCCCCTAGGTAAGATTACAATAGAGCTCTTTTCAGTCACAGTAGGGGGCGCTGGTTTAAGCTTCGGAGCATATAGGCAGTTTTATTTTATTTTGAACTTTTCCTCTCTTGAGGCTGCCAGTATGCCACACCATTCTGCAAATTACCTCCAAGAACCTTACTTCTTACTTTTCCACCTTTCTTGTGGGAATTCTCTCCACATTCCCACAATGCCAGGTGCTTCCTGTCGTTTTCTAGAGCAGCTGACTTGCTTGCTTTTCTCAGATGCTGGTGGTCACAATACACTGGCTGGCTGGTTGTGCTCATGGATACAGCAGGGCCAGTCTGTGACCTTCTGGGGTTTTCTCATCTAGCCTGATGCTGGCTACAGGGAGTCTCTTCACTCAGCTGCATGGTAGGCTCTGGCATAGTCATCGGGTCTAGGGTGGGACCTCGGGCCCTCAGGGATACTCACTATAACTCAGGCATCTCCTGCTGTGTAGCACTGTAGTGTGAGGAGAGGGCGCAGACATGGCCATCCCTTGTGGGTAGGTGTTGCAAGAACTGTTTCTCTGATTAGAATTGGTACAGGATCCAAAGTTTAGCAGCAAACCTTATTTATAGAAGAGTGATGTATGAACTAAGTGGTATTTTATTAGGTATATAATGGAAGATAAAATGTATAGGATTTACTTAACATGTTAGGAAGTGACAGTGTACATGAATGTATTGATGTTTTGCAAGGTAGAGAACACTGACAGCAAAGGGGAGTATACATGTTGCTTTGTAATAGCTTAGGATATATTTAAAAATGGTTTTGAGTTGAATATTTGGAGGAAATTGTACTTCCATGACATCTAGTGGTTCATGGATAGAACTGCTGTAACTCCTTTGGCTTTCTTGTCTAAGCAGTTTTAAAGGGAAATATCAGACATCCTCATTTGTGGTTGACCTTACCAGGAATAGATTCTAGTCTCATTTCTTTGGCAATGTAAAAATGTTTTAAAGTAGTGGTATTGGCATATTTGGAGGCTAGATGTCTTAATAGGAATAAGGAGAAGTAAGGAATAGAATGTGGGAAATGGTGTGTGTGTGTGTGTGTGTGTGTGTGTGTGTGTGTGTGTGTGTGTTTATCCCGTTTCCCTTATGTCAGGGAACAGTCAAGGAAGGACCATTGCTCTTTATCAGGAAAAGGGCTTATTCCCTGGCAGAGCTGCTAAAAAAAAATCCTGGATCCATCACTGAAATTAGGGGTAAAATGTAACTGATGGGCATATTTGAATGACCTGGAAGAAAGGAAAAAGGTGCCCTGCCTTGTGGGTAATTTCCAGCTCTCTTTTGTAAGACAAATGACTGAGGAATCATAAGGAATGATTTTATATGAACATCTGTATGCCATTCTAGAGATTGTTTCCAAAGTGATAAGAGCTGAGAAAACAAGAAATGGATCATATTTGAGAAGGACTAGTTTTGAATGGAAGTCACTACAGCTTGCTCACACATAGTGGTAACTCAAGAGACCAGGCATACAACTTACCTTATTTTAAATTGGGTGAGAATAGGATCCATATTTATATCAAAGCACTATATGCTCTTTAGAGAAAACTCAGAATTTACAAAAAAATGTAGAAGAAGAAAAAGCAACACATGTTTCTATTGCCTAAAAAAATTCATTGTTAATACCTTGATATTTGCCTTCCTTTCTCATAAAACATTTTTTCTAAAGTAGTTGTAGATAGATGTCTTCTAGTGTTGAGAGTTCATCTCCTCGCTTGAGTGGAATATGTGCAACAGTTGGGTGTGTTTGTGAAAAGCAGGAGTGAGATAACTAGAGTTTGCTGTATATTTAACTACTGATGGCTAGATTCTAGACTTACAACTGATCTTCCTTTTGTTTTTTGTTTTTTTCCAGTCCTGGGGCTTGAATTCAGGGCTTGTATGCTGCCCCTGAGCTTCTTTTACTCAAAGCTATTGCTCTACCACTTAAGCCACAGCTCCACTTCTGGTATTTTGAGTAATTTATTGGAGATAAGAGTCTCATAGACTCTCCTGCCAGGGTTGACTTTGAACCATGATCCTCTGATCTCAGCCTCCTGAGTTGCTAGGATTACAAATGTGAGCCACCAGTGCCCAGCTATGATCTTCCTTTTTAATTAAGTCTGACATGAATGGATCCTAAGACATGATAAGTGGAATCCTTCTTTATGACATTCTTTCTGCACTTAGAATGATGAGACCTAGTAAATAGTAAATGTGTTACTTCATAGGTTTTAATGGGTTTGGATTTTTTTAAAAGTTAAGCTCATCTCAGTAATTCATATAAGATTATGAATCTCTCTCTCTCCTAATGTATTGACATTTCCTAATGTCTTGATTATGGTTGTCCGATTTCACTGTGGCTAGAATCTGCCTGAGATCTATAGCCTGCAGGAACTAGGCTAAAGATATGAAAACCCACTAATGATAGCAAGTGATCATTTCCCACTGCAACGTTTTCATTTTACAGTGTTTGTTGGTTATCAGAAAAAGAAATCTTTCTTCTCTTTGTTATTACATTGTCATAAAGCAAGCACTTCAGTGCACACATGGAAGGCGTGTGGGGTAAAATGTCTGAATTCACTTGGTAACGAGCTACATGTTGGGGGAACTCCATGCCTGACCAATCATGAGTGCCTAAAACATTAATCATAGATCAAAGATGTCCTGTTGAAGACAAAACTCAGTGGACATCAGACACAGGCTTTGTAAAAACACTGCCACCAATTCCATTTATTGGGTTTCTCAGGCGTGTAAAACTTCTCTCACCAGTTCCTTTATGCTTCCCTGAGCCAGGGCAGTGGAGGCTGGGGGACTGGGATTTGAGCCTTCCCCTCACTTTGTCCCTTGGAGCTGATGTGGAACCATCTACCATCTCTGGGGGAAAGATCAGGACCCTTTCCTACCTCCTTCTCTCCATCCAGCTACACTTGAAATCCTCTTAGTGCTTCACCGGGGTGCTGTGGTTCCAGCTAGTCAAAGAAACATCTTGGGCCAGACTGGGATTCTTTTTTGTTTGTTTGTCTGTTTTGTTGTCAGTGGCAGGGCTTGAACTTGAGACCTGGGTGCTGTCTCTGAGCATTTTTGCTCAAGGCTAGTGCTTTACCACTTTAGAATCACAGCTCCACTTCCAGTTTTGGAGTGGTTAATTGGAGATAAGAGTCTCATGGAGGCTTTCCTGCCCGAGCTGGCTTTGAACCATGATCCTCAGATCTCAGCCTCCTGAGTAGTTAGAATTACTTGTGTGAGCTACTGGTTCCTGGCCAGACTGGGATTCTTAATAATGGATTTTATAGATACCATTCTCCTTTAGATGAAAAACATAGCTATCTTTTAGAGGACTCATTGATTTGTTTTTCCTGACACGTCAAACCAGATTTAAAGATTTTTATAACAGCTGTTTGTAATCAAAGAAAACACAGTATTTTTAGATTCTGTCTTGTACTTTCTCTAAGGTGTGCTGTATAAGGGGACAGTGCCCCCTGGTTGAAGTAGAATTTTAATCTCCATGACTTTGGGAGTGAGACTTTCTGAAATGGAGCTTTTGCACTTTATGCTCTTTCTGAACTCTGATAACTGTTTAAGATTAAAGATATAAGTAGCATTTCTTGTGAATAAATATGTATATATGTTTGTGACTATTTCCAAAATGATTTCTGAAGTATCTGCAGAGAAAATACATTTTAATTGACTGTAGAATGAAGCATATTTACCTAAGTTAATTTGTTAACATTGCTAAACATGCTTTAAATTAGTGTCCCTCATCATTGATTTCTTCTGAGAACTGTGAAGTTAATGCATCTAATATAGTCCTAGTACAAAGTGCTGAAACATATTTACTAGAAGTTCTTTCATTATGTCAGTTGGATATAAAATTGCAACTACATGTTACCAGTTCCTTTGTGGTGGGCTTCATCCAACTACTGGAAGATCTTTTGACTTTCTAAAACAGTAAATGACATTAGCAGGAGAATCTACACCTGTTTACTTTTTCTTAGTTTCCTATGACAGAAAGAATGAGAGGCCCAACAAAGAAGGATGGGAGCTCTGAGTTCAGTCCCAGTACTCCCTCCAGAAACGATGGTATCTGGATATGGGTTTGTCATGTATTTTATCTACCTTCATACTGTCAACTTTTTTCCTAATAAAAAGTTAAGAAAATAAAGCATTGAGTTTTGTTCATCCCTTTTGGAGTAGGCCTTGTCTTTTTCGGGGGAGGGATGGGAAGATGGGGTCTTATCATGTTGCACAGCTACTTTGAATGCCTGGCTCAAGAGACCCTCCCCAGCCCCCCAAGTGCCTGGGACTCCACTGGCCTCTGACTCCTCTAAAGTGTTTTGGCAGCCCCTGTCCTGTTATTTTTTGGTCCCAAATAACACTTCTGTCTCCATCCAGGTTGGTGACACCAGGTTATCTGAAAAGCCATATCTCTGGTTATTCACAAACAAAAAGGTCATCATGTCAGTCTATATTTATTATTGTGTGTGTGTGTGTGTGCCAATATTAGGGCTTAAACTCAGGGCTTTAAAATGTCCCTCATAGTTGGCATTCTACCTCTTGATCAATGCCTCAAGTCTGGCATTTTGCTGGACTGGAGTAATCCAGAAAAACAAGTAGTTAAAGTTACAGGTTGAACCAATGGTTCCTGGTTGTTTTATACTTGTTACAACATTCCATTCAGCTGCTTTTGCACTTGGATGCAGAGACCATCATGCTATTAAAAAAAATGTAACCAATATCAGTAGAACTAGTAGAATTTATTTTTACTCTAGAGCTGGAGATAAAACAAATGGTGGCTGGAGGCAAGGCTGAGAATGTGAAATGACAATGGAGGCATTGATACTTTCCTTACAGAGACAGATTCTGGTGTACAAAGCCAGTCAAATCCACCTAGGTGGGAGGGTTTGGAATAATTTTGGAGCATCATCTCCATCTGGTGGTAAATTTTGGGTATTGCTATTAGTGGCTCTAGAGACTCCCATGCCTTGTCAGAACTCACTGTAATAGTCTAAAACTCCTGTTATGCAAGGTCTTTCTGAGCCCAACCCAAGCATATTTCGTTTTTTTTTGTTTGTTTGTTTTTGTTTTTGGTCATGGGGCTTGAACTCTGGGCCTGGGCGCTGTCTCTGAGCTCTTCAGCTCAAGTGAGTGCTCTACCACTTGAGCCACAGTGCTACTTCCGGTTTTCTGGTGGTTAATTAGAGGTAAGGGTCTCACAGACTTTCCTGCCTGGGCTGGCTTTGAACCGGCATCCTCAGATCTCAGCCACCTGAGTAGCTAGGATTACAGGTGTGAACCACTGGCGCCCAGCTCTTTGTCTTTTTAAAAAAGCTTTTCTTTGCCTTTTTTTCTCTCAAAATTCATCCTTTTTTTAATTTTTAATTTTTATTTTCTTGTTGAGGTGATGTATAGAGGGGTTATAGTTGCATAAGGTAAGGAGTACATTTCTTGTCGAACACTGTTACCCTCTCCCTCATTTTCTCCCACTTTCCCTCCTCACCCACTCCCCTCCCCTCAAGTTGTAAAGTTCATTTCCAACATAGTGTCTTGTGAGTATTATTGTTCAGTAAGTCATTATTTATGCTGTAGGTATCTGAGCCTACTAGAATTTTGAATGTGCTTAATGTGATAAAGCAAATACATTCCACCCGTAAAACTAACTTACCATAGATATGATCTAGAGGAAGTTTAACTTTGGGGACAAATAGCTTCATTTGCACAAGTCAAATGCTATCCCTGCGCTGTCCCTGCGCTCTTCAGCTCAAGGTGAGTGCTCTACCACTTGAGTCACAGTACCACTTCCGGTTTTCTAGTGGTTAATTGGAGATAAGAGTCTTATGGACTTTTCTGCCCGGGCTGGCTTTGAACCATAACCCTCAGATCTCAGCCTCCTGAGTAGTTAGAATTACAGGTGTCAGCCACCAGCACCTGGCTAAATCCAGGTTTTTTTGGGGGGTCTGGTCGTGGGCCTGAACTCTGGGCCTGGGTGCTGTCCCTTAGCTCTTCAGCTCAAGGCTAGCGCTCTACCACTTGAGCCACAGCGCCACTTCCGGCTTTTTTCTTTTTTTCTTATGTGGTGCTGAGGAATTGAACCCAGGGCCTCAGGCATGCAAGGCAAGCGCTCTACCACTGAGCCACCTTCCCAGCCCAATCCAGGTGTTTCTTAAAGACAAATTTCTAAATTTTACGGTGCTAGAGCAGGAGCTCAGGCCTTCCCGTTGTTCTCAGCACTAGACTCACCTAATCTGAGCTTTCATGTGACATAAATTCCTGTGCTTTCTTCCGGGCTTGTTCTGAGCCTTCTGTCTCTGTCCCTACAGAGTCAGCTCTCTGTGTGATCCTACCCAATCTGTATTTTTGGAAGATTTTTTAAATTAACCCACAGTTGTACAAGTGGGGGGAGCCATTGTGACTTTTCCACGCCGCATACAACTGCCTCATCACTCTTCATTCCTCTCCACTCCTTCCCACTTCTTAAAACAATTTCAGGGGCATTCATTGTTTCATTCTTGTGCATACGTAGAACGTGCTTTGTCCATAGTCATCCTCATTCATGCTCTCCATTGGTCCTTCCCCCTGCCCCTGGTACCTGCCTCCAAACAAAGCCTGCTTTCCTTTCCTTTCATTTTTTTCATTGTTCTAATGTGTATTAATTGTAACTAAAGGGTTTTACCACAGTATTTTACATGCATAAAATTATAATTTAGGGTCTGGGAAGGTGGCTCAGTGGTAGAGCGCTTGCCTTGCATGCCTGAGGCCCTGGGTTCCATTCCTCAGCACCACATAAGCAAAAAGAAAAA
>NW_012267269.1:5280572-5285110 GCF_000151885.1 Dipodomys ordii
TTAAAAAAAAAAGAAAAGACATCTAGTTATTTTTTTAATTGCTGTTATAAAGGCGATGTACAGAGGGGTTACAGTTATATAAATTAGGTAAAAAGTGTATTTCTTTTTGGACAATGTTATCCCTGTTTTGCTCTCTCCCAGTTGTATCTACTTCTAAATCTATTTATATATTGTGTTGGTCCTGGGGCTTGAACTCAAGGCCTCGCCACTGTCGCTGAGCTTTTTTTTTTTTTTTTTTTTACTCAAGGCTAGCACTCTCCCACTTGAGCCATACCTCCAAGTCCAGCTTTTTAGTGGTTAATTGGAGTTTGCTGTCTCCTGGCTTTGGAGTAGCTAGGATTACAGTGTTAGCCACCAGCAGCTGGCTAAATATAGTTTTAATTAATACAATTGAAACAGTCAAATGTGACATATCTGTGGAGGACAATAGGGGACAGTGTGGTATACGATGTGTGGCTTAGAAGCAGTGCATGTCACTGGGCCTCAGATAAGATCTGATCCTGTCTTTGCTTGGCCATTTTTGTTGGGACAGGAGCTCAGAAAAGGTACAAGCCTTTCTGCTTTGTATCATAGGTGTCTCTCAACAGGGAAAGCCTGGCTTTCTTCTGCTCTGGCTGTCTTGGCCACTAGGTGTCACCAGTGTGCCTCCACTCCATTGAGATGTAGAGACAGGCCACAAACTTGGGAATTGGGGGTACAGCAAGAAGTGGGTCTCTTGAGTGAGTGGAACTTGAACTCACCACTGTGTTAGAGGCAGTAGATCCAGTGCTGTGTGGCAGGTATGACAGGAAAGCAGGATGGGGCTATGCAACATTTGCCACATGATTTCTATCCACCTTGCTCCAGTGTCCTAAGGGAATACTGTCTTCTTCCTAATGAAAGCAGTGGCTTTTGGTACACCTGAGACTTATTCTCTGGTCTCAGTGGACCTCAGAGCCAAAGAGGAAGGAGGGATCTGGATGTCAGTGCTCAACCCAAAGTCCAAGTGCTTCATCTTCTCTGAAGTCATCCAAGGTCACCCAAGAAGAAAAAACTGGTCTCAAAGCAGGAAGGGTGGGCAGAGCCTGAGTCCCTAGCACTGTCACCCACTTGTGTCAACCACCCCACTTGGTTGGGGGTGGAAGGGGTGACTCAGACTCTGCCCTCAGTACCTGAGCCACGTGGAAAATAAAACCTGATGTACATTTTCTTGCTAGTTATTTTAAAATTCTTTTTTGGAGATTGGAGTTCTCTGGTAGCACAGTAAATAGAGAGGACTTAAATACTTGCTAAGTGACCGAGTGCTTGATTGAGAGTTATAATGTGTATGGGGAAGACCTACGTTTTCTTTTCAGGTGGGAAAATTAGAGCACTGTCTACCTTTTAGATGGGTGATAGGTAATTTCACATCAAGTCAGCAAATCATATTTGGTATTTCTGTGAGGTGAGGATGTGTTTGGATGACTTTGAGTAGATTACCCTCCACACTATGAGTGGGTCTCATTCAATTAGTTGAAGTCCTAAACCAACCAACCAATCAGAAAACCGGCCTCTCCTGAGCAAGAGAAATGCTCCAGCAGACGGCTAGATCAGACTTCTTCCATCGTACCTGCTTTTTTGGGTCTTGCTTCTCATACTGAGTATCAGCTCTCCTTGGTCTCCAGTCTCCTGGCCATGACTAGAAATTACATTGAGCTTGGTGCCAATGGCTCATGCCTATAATCCTAGCTAATCAGGAAGGCTGAGATCTGAGGATCACTGTTTAAAGCTAGCTGGGGCAGGAAAGTCTCTGAGACTCTTATCTCCAATTAACCACCAGAAAACTGCAAGTAGCACTGCGGCTCAAAGTAGTAGGGTGCTAGCCTTGAGCAAAAGAGCTCAGGGACAGCACCCAAGCCCTGAGTTCAAGTCCTATGATCGACCCCCCCATATATGTATGCATATAGGTACACATATATACATATATCATTATGTATACACACATCATTGGTTCTTCTCTGTGTCCCGCTAGTCCCTCTGTGGATTCTAGACTTGCCAGTTGATTCATTCTAGTCAATCTCTTTTCCTCTAAGCCTTCTGCTCTCTGGAGAGCCTTCACACAGGTGGTCATGAGACTAACAGAGCAGTTTTAAAGGTACCTTGGGGGGTAATCCAGCCCAGCCAGTATTAAAGTACCCAGAAGCTGCTCAACAAATGCTTCCCAGTTCTCATGGTCAAGCATTAATTAAATAGGCAGTGAAGGAGAGGAAGACTTCCTCCACTGGACTGCAGAATTCCCTTGGTTAGTTTGCTGTTTCCCACGTGTAATGGTTCACATGGTTTCTGTAATGTGAATACTTTGCTCACATGACTTCGGTCTCTGAGCCTTGCAACCATAGGCCTAGGGCCCTCTGCTCACTGTCATTAATTGCTTCCAGGTGGGTAAGAGTTAATTGTCTCCTCCCCTCATCAATAATCTTTATTAAGCTACACATGTGTTTAGAGCCTGAAAGGTTGAGAGAGTGGGAACATTATACTCCTGCAGGTACACGAGACTTCAGCTCAGTGCTTCTTACCAATTGATAGCAATTAGTAGGATGACTTTTAGTCTATTTGAAATCCTTCTTGTCCCGAGTACTTTTAAAATCTAGAATGCTTTGTGGCTGTTTTCACTTTCTTTCTCCCTATTTATAATGAACATTATAATAAAAACTCACATTATCCCTTTTTGTTACTTCAAAATACTGTTTTTACTACTTGGAGTGTGGCCTATGTATTAGTTTTCAATATTCAATGCAGTATCCCAAGTTATTATGAGCTTAACAGTTTGAAGCCTTATCTGTTCATTATCTTCTAATTCTGCAGATGAGAAATCTGGGCATGATAGAGCTAGTTGCTCTGTTCCGGTCTTAGGAAACTGATCTCAAGGTATTGGCCCAGGTGCTTCTCCTCAGGAACTCCACTCCCTCGTAGGGTCATTCCCTTTGTTGGTAGGGTTCAGTCCTGGTGGGGTAGAGGATTTGAGATCTTGTTTACTTGCTGGCTGTCAGCTAAGGACTGCTCTCATTTCCTGAGGCCATGCTCAGATCCTGGCTGCCTGGCTTTCTCCACAGGCCTCCCACTCTCATGCTCTGAGTATCTCTTGGCTAAGAGTCAATCTCTTTCAAGGGCTCAGCTGCTTAGGGCAAGCTAAGTAGGATAATCACCTTTTCATTATTTCAGAGTTAACAGGTTAGGAACCCCAATTACAGAGGAAAAAGCCTTCTGGCACACAATGTAACACCTATAGGAGCTGATGTCCAATATATTCATAAATTATACTCACAATGATAGAAATGATTTTTTTAGGGGGGAGGTGTTGGTCATGAGGCTTGAACTCAAGGTCTAGGCGTGGTCCCTAAGATTCTCAAGGCTAGTGCTCTACCACTTTGAGCCACAGTTCTACTTCCGGTTTTCTGGTGGTTAATTAAAGATCTGTCTCAGGGACTCTCTTGCCCAGGCTGGCTTCAAACTGTGGATCTTCAGATCTTAGCCTCTGCAGTAGCTAGGATTACAGACTAGAGTCACCAGCACCTGGCAGAAGTGATTTTTTTTTAAACAGTAATTTGGATTGAACTAAGGGATTTAGGCTTTCTAGGCAAGTGCTCTACCACTTGAATCATATCCTCAGCCCTCGCTCTCAGTTTTCTGAGAGGGGAGTGTACACAGGGATTATACATGGAGGGACAGATGTCACACGCATTACAAACTGGGTGACTGCAACAATAGAAATGTATTTTTCTTGCACTCTGGAGGCCAGAAAGTTGAGAGCAGGGTCAGTTGGGTGGGCACCTTCTGTAGGTAGTGAAGACTCTTTTCCATGCCTCTTTCTAATTCAGGTGGTTTGCTGACAATCTCTGGCATTGCTAGGGGGTGTGAAAACATTGCCTTATCTCTGCCCTCATCTTCAAATGAGTTGGAAAATGGGCTTAGATTCCCCCCTTTAGAAGGATACTAGCCACCCTGGATTTGGGGTCAGTGGTGCTCTAGTATGAATGTAAGTGAACTAGCTATATCTGCAGTGGCCCTATTGCCAAATAAAGTCGCATTCTGAGATACTGGATGTCAGGACCCATTCCCACCAAGAGGAATGCAGTGTCTTAGTATCCTTCTCGTGTAGTTCTAATAACTTTATAGTAGCATTAGTTAATAGGGTATGTCCAGGCTCATCATTTCCTGTCTCGATCTAGACTCCACCCTGACTCCAAAAAATCCTGTGGTGTCTTCATTTTTTCTTTGATGGAGAAATCATATTTCAACACCAGACCTAAGGCTAGGTAGCTCACTGTTAATAATACTTGTTGAAGGTCAGAGATGTTAGGCTTGAAAGTCAGAAGAGGGCTTACGAGTTTCTCTCTGCAGTTCCTCAAAAGTCTCCACATAGAGCTCCCCTATGATCCAGCAATCCCACGTTTGGGCATTTACCGTAATGATCACAAACAAGATCATACTAAAGCTACCAGCACAACTATGTTTATTGCAGCATTATTTACCATAGCTAAGATATGGAACCAACCCAGATGCCCCTCAGTAGATGAATG
>NW_012267269.1:5286880-5289821 GCF_000151885.1 Dipodomys ordii
TTTGTCAGTCGTGGGGCTTGAACTCTGGATTTGGGTGCTGTTCCTTTGCTCTTCAACTCAAGGTGAGTGCTCTACCACTTGAACCACAGCACCACTTCTGGTTTTCTAGTGGTTTATTGGCGATAAGAGTCTCACAGACTTTCCTGCCCGGGCTGGCTTTGAATCGTGATCCTCAGATCTCAGCCTCTGGAGTAGCTAGGATTATAGGCGTGAGCCACCGGTGCCCGGTTATCATGCACTTTCTTACCCAGGCTGGTTTTGAACTGCATTCCTCAGATCTCAGTCTCCTGAGTAGCTGGGATTACAGGTTACCCAGGCTAGCTTCAAACTGCAATCCTCAGATCTCAGCCTCCTGAGTAGTGGGTGTGAGCCACCAGAGTCCAACTCTAGAATTGTTTTCTGTAGGACAGGTATTAGGGCTGTCATGGGAGCCAAATTCTAGTGGAAGTGGCAGTGTTCTACTGACCTAAATTCTTCCATTGCATCTTAAAAATAGCCCAACTTCTTCCCTCCTTGTTCTCAGTTGCCACGCAGTCCCCACATGTGCTGTGGAGGCTGCCTCCCAGCTCTAGAGTGAACTCAGCCCCATGGATAGCTTGAGTATGTCTGGAGTCTCACCATCACGTGGTCATATGTAGCCAAAGGTTCGCACTGGCCATCCAATCTGTCATCTCATCCTGCCATGCCGTTTCTGTTCCTGTACCTGTCCGTGTCCTGAAGCTGACCCTCTGCATCACACAGACCAGGTCCCAGGGATCCTCTTGTACCACTTAAGCCTTTGTGGCTCTCGGTGCTTGCATCTGTTGAATGGAGAAAATAGATCCCTCCTCTTTAAGCAGTGTGACCACCTAGAATCAGACTGACCATAGCCAGCCCTCAGTTGACTTGAGCTTTCATTTTATCCTGGTCCTAATGCAACCATCTGCTTGCTAGAAATTTCTGAGATGGTCTTAAAAGAAACAAGTGAGGTATCATTCCTACCTTGGGAGATTCTGACAGAATTGCTCAGGGTATTTCAAGTTTCCTAGATAATGCTGGAGCAGAGTTTGGTAAGTTGCCCCAGAAAACTAACACTTACCTGTTTTGTTTGTTTTTTAAATAGATTTCCATTTATTTATTATTATTAATTTGTTGTTATGAGAGAAGTGATATACAGAGGGATTACAATTACATGGGTGAGGAAATGAGTACATTTCCTTTCGTACAGTGTCTTCTGTTCCCTTATTCTCTCCTAGTCTCCCTCTCCTGTCTCTACCCACCAGTTGAATAGTTCACTTTCCTTAGTGTCCAGTGAGCTCCACTGATTCACTTTTTCACACTTTTTCTCTCCAGTAATATATCCTCCCTCAACTCCTCTGAAGATAAACGCTTGAATACACCATACATACAAAAAAAGATAAAAATCATCAAAGGATAAAGACTATAAGTTAAAAAAGAAAAGAGAGGTCTCTTGTTTCCATATCTTAGAGTTCATTTTGATGTGTATATTATTTTATATAAATCTGATGAGGCGCTTATGCATTGTGCCTTTGTGTTTCTCTCCTAAGAGTATGCTCTTTCGGTTTCACTGTATCTAGAATCCTGTAAAAAGTTTATCATATCCCAGTGTCTTTTAGATCTATTTTCTGCTTATCAGACAGAACATGTGCTCTTTGTCTCTTTGAGCTTGACTTACCTCACTTAAAATGATTTGTTCTAGTTCCATCCATTTCCCTGCAAATAACATTAGTTTATTCTTTCTAATGTGTAAAATTCCATTGTGTACAGGTACTGCATGTTTTGGATCCACTCATCTATTGTGGGGAATCTGGGTTGTTTCCATATATTGGCTATTGTGAATAGAGTGTCGATGAGCATGGGTGTGCAGGTGTCTCTATCATATCCTGGCTTATATTGTTCAGTGCAGATGCACAGGGGTGTTATTAGTTCATGCTGGGCTGTAGGGAAGGTCTATGTTTAGTTAGACTGTTGTCCATAGTGGTTGCACTAGTTTACATTCCCACCAACATTTGTTGTTGTTTGAATTCACAATTGTGAAAATTTATGGGTGTGGGAACCAGCCATCATATGAGAGAAAGTAAGAGAGTACTTATTAAAAAACTCAGTGTGAAACTAGAATTAAAGATTGACCAAGAGCCTCTCGGATTTACTGGACTGCTGAAACTGAAGACTTACTCTCTTCCAAATTGTTTTTTTTTTTTTTTAATTTCCATCTAACAATGGCTGACAATTTTCTTCATGCTAGGCTCTGTGCTAAAGACACCCTCTCCAACTAAGCCAAAAAAATCATATTGCCTTTAAATGGAATTGAAGATCTTTGTGACAATCTGGCTTTCCCACCCTCTTTCCATTGCTTGCCAAGGCACCCATGCTGGTAAGCTGTACTCACAGATGTGACTTGGAACCATTTTATGGCCTCCCATGTCTCTGTGTCCTTCCTGATAATCTCCTTTTTGCCTAGCATGCCCTTCCCTTTCTGTTTTTCCACCTGGTCTACCTCATAGGATGGAATTCCTGAGATAGAACCTGAAGACCAGATGGGTGCCCAGCATTGACAGGCCTGCTCCTCTCTAATAAATAAGCAAGCAGTGACCTCTCAGACTCAGAATTCCTCCAGTATCCTGCACAGGACAATGACCAGTTCTCAAGATCCCTTTCTGTGGGAGGGCTAGACTCTTTTTTTCTCTCTCATGCTTCACTCAGAATCAAGTCAAGCTTCCCTTTCTTTCTCCTGCTTATTTGGCTCTTTTGTTCTAGGACCCTATGTAGCTATGTCCTAGGACATCTCCAAGAGAGAGAACCACTTACAAGTCCTTATGTCAAAAAACGAACTTTACAACTTTGGTGTGGGGTGTGGGGGGGGGGGGGGGGGTTGGGGGGGGGGGGGGGGAGAGTATGGGAAGGGATGGGAAGGGGAAACAAAGAGGAGGCAACAATGCTT
>NW_012267269.1:5290202-5298008 GCF_000151885.1 Dipodomys ordii
TCTTCCTCTTCTTCTTCTTCTGTGGTTCTCTGGTTATCAAGAATTTCTCTAGCCTTTCTACCACTAGAAAACTACAGTGCACACATGTACATATGTGACATACACATGGCCTCTTCAAACCCCTTTTCCTTGAGAGGTCATTGTTGAGCCATTCAAAGAAGTCTCAGAATAGTCTGCGTCTTCCTTTAGTTGTAGTTTCTGGAAACATGAACTACTTTGTTATAGTTATAAGTCAATAAGAAAAGCATTGCTGGGGTAAATTTTAACATATACATAACGGGGTTCTATCCAAGTGGAGATCTAACAGAGAAACGAATAAAGATTTCACAAATACTGTAACAGAGACAATTGGTAGGAAATTCAGTGAATTATTACATAGCAAATAATCGCATAGGCTGGGAAGTTATATTAAACAGATTCTATTTTGTGCACGGCGTCTTTGATAGTTCATGAAAATAAAATGTAGCGTATGTATGTATATATGTATAGATAGATATATATGATTATATTTTCCCATTTGTTAAAATTGGTTTCAGATTCCTTCATGGATCCCTTGCCCACATCTCACCTACCTGGGCACTAGCTGGAGCCCTGAATTTTTGCCAGGTATGCATGTACTTGGTTCTATTATGAGGAGCAGGGTGGTGCCTGTCAGAATCTGGCGATGGTATTCAGACACATTCGGATACCTCACTCTGTTTTGTACAGCCCCCAGTTATGATCCTCAGTAGAGGTAGCCAGTAATTCTTCAGATAGAAACAAACAACAGGGGTTCATTTCTGTGATGTGGAGCGCCTATGCTTCAGGGCTGTTCTGCAGATAGATGAAAGTGACAATTCTAGAAAATGCAAATTCATAAAGTAATTTTTAATGGTTTGGGTTCTTTAGAGAACCATATGCATGTGCTTTAAACTTCAGAGCATGGGGTACCAAAATTCACATCCGTTACTTATTAACATAGACATTGCTGCTGTGACAAAGGCAGAGTTCTGTAGCTCAAAGAATGATGTTGCATTCTACAGTTTATGGAACAATGATAAACTTAAAGGCCAATCATTAAATAGTAATGTGAATCTGTTCGCTTCTTCTTCCTCTTCCTCTTCCCTTTCTTTCTTTCATGATACTGGTTTTAGAATTTATTTTTTTAATTTTAATTTTAATTTTTTGTGAACATACTGTACAGAGGGGTTACAATTACATAGGCAAGATAATGAGTACATTTCTTATCAAGCATTGCAGCCTCCTTTGTTTACCCTTCACATGGCTTCCCTGGTTTTGGAATTTAATGCATCCCACCTGCTTGACTTGCTTGCTGAGCTGGTGCTATATACCACTTGAGCCAGGCCTCCAGCCTTGCTTTTTACTGGTTATTTTGGAGATGGAATCTAATAAACTTTTCTGTCTCTGCTGGATCTGAACTATGATCCTTGGATTTTAGCTTATCAAATAGCTATTATTATAGGTGTGAGCTATCGGTAGCTGCCTCATTCATTTCTTAATTAACTTATTCAATATTTATTTACTGAGTCTCATACCAAGCATGGTACTAGGTGTTAGAGATATAAAGATAAAATACAATCTCTTCTGGCACTAGCTCTATTAGCTCCATAGAAAATATCCCCAAACTTAGTGGCTTAAACTAAAATCTATTTAGCTTATGATGCTGGGTCAAAGATTTTGACTGGGTTCACATGCCACTCTTCTGGTCTTAGCTGAGCTTACTTGAGATCTGTAGCCCATGGCTGGGTCAGTTAGGACTAGCTGGACTAGGAAACTCTTAGCTGGAATGGCTGATCTCTGCCCTACCTGCCTTCTCCTCCAGCAGGCCAGTATGGGCTCGCTCACTAATTTGGTGTCTGGCTGGATTCCTGGTAACAGGTTGGGCCTCTTACTTTCATGTGTTTGATGGAGACAGTCTTTCTAGGTAGTCCAAGCTGGTCTCAAACTTGTGATCTTCTTGCCTCTGCCTTCTGAGTTCTGATGGGCATGTACCACTATGCTCAGCTGAACACCTCATGATAGTAATGGCTAAGACACTTAGAAACAAGCAGGATAATAGTAGTGGCTAATCTTTATAATGTGTCTAGTTTACTGCCTTTTAGGAGCTCGTATCTAGTTAGAGAGACAGAAAAGTGTGACAAGTTAGCAAAAAGATATTCCACCTTCTATGTATCCCTACCACTATAAGTAACATTTTTTACATTCTTATAGCATGGTGAAATAAGGATACTGGGTCTAGGGTGACATCTTGGAGCTGTACTGGATGATAGGGAATTTTTATTTTTTTGCCAGTCCTGGGGCTTGAACTCAGGGCCTGGGCACTGTCCCTGAGCTTCTTCTGCTCAAGTCTAGCACTCTACCATTTGAGCCACAGTGCCACTTTTGGCTTTTTCTGTTTACATGGCACCGAGGAATGGAACCTAGGACTTCATACATGCAAGGCAAGCACTCTACCACGAAGCCAAATTCCCAGCCTCTAGGTAATTTTTATACAGGTGGTCAAGCTCATTCTCTGAGGATTTTATTTTATTTTATTTTTATTTTTTTTTGGGTCCGGTCGTGGGGCCTGAACTCTGGGCCTGAGCGCTGTCCCTCAGCTGTTCAGCTCAAGGCTAGTGCTCTACCACTTGAGCCACAGCGCCACTTCCGGCTTTTTTCTTTTTGCTTATGTGGTGCTGAAGAATCGAACTCAGGGCCTCAGGCATGCAAGGCAAGCGCTCTACCACTGAGCCACCTTCCCAGCTAGAGAAGGATTTTTGTTTCAGAAACAAAGCTTTAAACATAATTTGGACCTGATGAAATTGTTTGGGAAAGGGTAAGATGGGGGGAGGAACATGATCAAAGGAAGAGATGAGTGGAATATATTGTAAATGTATGGAAATGTACTGATGAAATCCTCTGTATAACTAATATCAGCTTAAAAATGTCCAAATTGTCCATCACAAAAGACTTCTGACCCTCCTCTCAGCTCCTATTAAATTGTCCCAGACCCTACTCCTCTGGGCCTTGGTGCTCTCTCGCTCATGCCCACTCTGGGTTATGAAACATATTCCTACTCTGCTTTTCCTTAAATAGCTTGTACTTCTCTAAAAATGATTTAGGAGCTCAACACTTTATGTTATCGGGAAGAAAGAGCCATCTAATTTTCCCATATGGACTAACTTACCAGACAACTTGGACCGTTACTGCAATAACTCGTTGCCCTTTGATCAGATGCCTTTCAAAGAGTCCAATTTGTCACAGAGGGGAGTGATCATAGCTGCGACCTGTGGACAGTGACATAATATGATGTTTGGTCTTGCTCCTGGATTGTAGAGTTGCATAATGTAAGAGTACGAAGAGGATTTGGGGCCATCTAGTTTAATGCCTTCATTTAATAGATAAAGAAATTGAGGTAAAGTATTTTCTCTAAAGTTGTCAAGAGGCAACTAAAACTCAGGTTATTGATTCTTTAAAATTGCCAGTCTTTGGGCTGGGAAGGTGGCTCAGTGGTAGAGCGCTTGCCTTGCATGCATGAGACCCTGGGTTCAATTCCTCAGCACCACATAGGCAGATAGAGCCGGAAGTAGTGCTATGGCTCAAGTGGTAGAGCACTAGCCTTGAGCTGAAGAGCTGAGGGACAGTGCCCAGGCCCAGAGTTCTGGCCCCACGACCAAGAAAAAAAATTGCTGGTCTTCTTGAGAAAGGTAGAGTGTAAAGTGCTCATCTCAACAGAACCCTTTGGGTGCATGCGGTTTCGGGCAACAGACCCAA
This sequence comes from Dipodomys ordii, assembly GCF_000151885.1. Lineage (NCBI taxonomy): Eukaryota > Metazoa > Chordata > Mammalia > Rodentia > Heteromyidae > Dipodomys > Dipodomys ordii. The sequence continues at coordinate 5,293,956 of NW_012267269.1, forward strand.
GTGGTAAAAGGAAGGCTGTCCCTAAAAACTTTCTTAGTGCCCCTTTATCTTTAAAAAATACATTTAAAAATATAATTAAAAGTTAAGAATTAGTCACAAACTAATTATATGCGATATTATGCATCAATAGTGAACATTCTTTACCCTACTTCCTCTCTTCTTTGTCTTACTTGTTTCTCTCAATGTAATATTCTCTAGTTCCATCTATGTTGTTGCAAATGAGCAGATCTCAGATCTCAGGGTATGGTGAATGTGTGTGGTGTGTGTGTGTGTGTGTGTGTGTGTGTGTGTATGTGTGTGTGTAAATACCCAAGAGAACTGCTTGGAGCTATGGTGTGGGTTCATCTACAGTGCAGAGTGATCCTACTGATGCAGAGTAAGTTTATGCCTTTGGCTTATTCTGGTATGATTCTTAACTAAGTGAGCTAGTGCATGACCAACAGAGAAAAAGAAAGAATGCATCACTCACTCAAGCTATAGACTAGCGTATTGGCCTCCCCTGGGAACATGTTAGAAAGACAGAATCTTAGGCCTCATTTCAGACCTCCTGAATAAGGATTCAAAATGTAGCACATCTTTACAGACAAGGTAGGCAATTTACATGCATATGAAAGTTTTAGAAGTACTGGATTAGGAAAGTCAGCATATAGCTGGGTACTGGTGGTTTGGGTCTGTAATCCTAGCTACTTGGAAGGCTGAAATAGGGAAGATCTTTCCTGACAAAGCAGAAAAGTTTTTGAGATTCCATCTCAATGAAGGAGCTGGGTGTGGTGGCATGCCCCTGTCATCCCAAATATGGTGGGAGCAAAAAAATAGGAGGATCATGGTCTAGGAATGTACCGGGGCAGGAAATGAGATCCTGTCTCAAAAATAATCAGTGTGTGGGGATGGGAAGGTGGCTCAGTGGTAGAGCACTTGCCTTGCTTGCATGAGGTCCTGGGTTTGATTCCCCAGCACCACATAAGCAAAAAGAAAAAAAAAGCCAGAAGTGGCGCTGTGGCTCAAGTGGTAGAGCGCTAGCCTTGAGCTGAAGAGCTGAGGGATAGCGCCCAAGCACAGAGTTCAGGCTCCACGACCGGACCCCCCCCCAAAAAAAATCAGTGTGCAAAAGGGTTGAAGGTATGGCTCAGAGGCGAGTATCTGTCTAGCAAGAGAGAGGCCCTGAGTTCAAATGCCAGTGCTGAAAAAAAAAAGAAAAAGAATAAGAGAAAGAAAATTCATCCTGTAGTATAATACCTTGAAATGGAGTGATATTTGGAAGGTTTACTGTGTGTTTGTGACTACTGTGTGCTGGGCCCCACAGCAGGTACCAATGATGCATAATGAAGGCTCATCCTTCAAAGGTAGTTGTGTGCAGTTAAAGGTACTATACAGAGCCCAAACTGGATTTCTAACTCATATAGCTGAACATAAAGCTCTGTTCTTGTTTTGTGCTGTCTTTATTATTTATTTTTTTCTTCCCTTAACTTGCTTTCTTTATCTCAGGTTGCTCTGCATTGCCTGGGCTTCCAATACTCACTTTTCAAAATTCCTCGCACTCTTTCAGTGTGAGACAAGCCCAAATGCTTCTCATTTTCATCATCTGCTTCTCTCTACTTCCTGCTAGCTCAGGACTTTAGTGGAGGCTTTAGTTTTGCACGATACACTGATACAACTTGTCTCCACTTCAGCTGTGATTGGTTTGCTGATTCTGTTGAAAAGGGTCCAGAATCTTAGGCAATTTCAAAGGCAAATAAGATGTGGAGTAGAATTGCACAGTGGATCCCATTTGCTGACAAGAGGAAAAAGTCATATTCAACTGGTCCTTTAACTGGGGGTCTTTCACCTATTCTGGGATCTGTCTATGGAACCCTGCATTGGACTAGGATTCCTATTAAGTGGGCACTGAATGGCCAAGAGACAGATGCTAATTATGCTAGCCAGTTGACCTACTCTGTTATCTTTCTTCTTCATTTGCAGAATGAAGTTCATTGCTGTGGGTCAAACTCAGTGGTACATCTATTTGATTCTGTCCTATAAGCACTTAGAAGAACAGTGATTAGGAGAAATAAGACAGGGTATCTCTGAAGTCTGTCAAGTGAATAAAAGATAATCTCTTGGAATGGTTCCATTGGCCTTCATAGTTATCATTTAGTCCATTAGTCAGTGGCACAAAGAACTTCATAGCCACCATCTCTGGCCTTTGCTGGCTGCCTAGATTCAGAAACCCGAGTGTGTAGATTAATTATATCTGCTTAATTCAGCCACTGTTAAAAAGAATTCTGTCAGCCTTTTCATTAAGGAGAAATAAACAAGCCATATGACAAATTGCTCATTGGGCCAATGCTCTTGCGAGTTTTTCTCTCCTGAGGATTATTCAGGATGAAAATTCCTACTCCTAGAGCATTTTAAAATATAAAACTGTATGATCCTCCCTTGCATGATAGAAGAGTCATCAACCCTAGGTGGTTATTTAACTTTAAATTAATTAAACATAAATGGAAGGTTTAGTTGTACCATCTGCAACATTGCAAGTGCCTAGTAGTCCCTTGTGGCAAGTGAGAACAGACATGGGATATTTACATCACCACGGAAAGTTCCTTTAGGTAGTGTTTGGAATGGCTCGGTGGAATTTATAACATCATTGTCTGAGTCTTCTGGGCCTGGATCCAAATCTCATCTCTCCATAGGAAGTGGCTAATGACTTTGAGCAAGTCATTGGACTTCCCTGGAGGCTCAGCTCCTGCATCCACGAATGAGGAATTCTATCTGCATGTCATAACAGCTATGAGGATTCAGTGAGATAGTCCTAATGAGTCCACAGCTGATCTTTCTCCTGGGTGTCCTACCAGACAACCTATTTCTCCTTACCTTTGAGCCATCTGTAAATCTGGGAGCTCAGCCTGAGCATGAAGGCCTTAAATAGAAATACATAAATACATTTGATGTAGTATTTCTGAAACTGTGGAGGGTGTTGAACATAGGTACACATCTGGAATTTCCTATATTTGAAAAAAAAGTAGCCTAGTGGGTCCTCAACAAAAGTGAGCCCTTCTCAATGTCCCCCCTAAGAACAGAGACAATTGTCTCTCCCTTAGGAGAATTGTGATGTCTGGATTTCTATCACCTGCCCAGGCAGGGGAGAGACAGGTTTTATTTCTTTTGCACCCATTACTGTGTCTCACTTTTCTATGCTTAAAGCCATTGTCTGAAAGGAATAGATAGGTTACAACCAGCAATACTTGTTACATTTGGAATTTATTATTGCATTGTAATTGTATAAAGTAACAGGTTTTATTATGCATACGAGACTTTGGTCATGTTTTACCTCCTACCCACATTACTCTCTCTTATCCCCTGCTCCCTGATTCCTTTCCTCTTCTCTAATATTCCCCTTTCTACTTTCATGTACTTTGTTTTTCTACATCCCATATATAAGATAAAACCTATGAGTCAGGTCCCAGTGGCTCGTGCCGGTAATCAAGATGATAAGAAATGAGGGATCAAAGTTTGAAGTCAACCCAGGGCAGAAAAGCCTGAGAGATTCCATCTCCAATTAACTGACAAAATACTGGGCTGGAGGTGGTGTTCAAGTATTAGGCTATCAGCTAGGAGCAAGCAAGCTGAGCAAGACTGTTAAGCCCCAAGTTCAATTTCTGATACTGCTCCCCCTCCCCAAGGGAGACAAAAAAGAAGATAAAACATGGTATTTATCTTTCTTAGTCTGGCTTATTTTGCTTAATACCATGATTTTCCAAATTCCATCCTTCCCCCCTTTCTTTTTTGGTGGTGGTCCTGGGGTTTGAACTGGTAGCATTTAACATTTGATGTAGTACTTCTCAAATTGTGGAGGTTGTTGAACATACGTAGACATCTGGAATTTCCTATATTTGAAAAAAAAATGTGGCCTGATGGGTCCTCAACAAAAGTGAGTCCTTCTTCTCAATGTTTCCCCTCCCATACACAGGGGTCTTTTTTTTAAACAACTCTTGTTGTGCAAGAGTTTTGTTTTTTGTTTTTTTTTTGGGTCTGGTCATGGGGCCTGAACTCTGGGCCAGGGCGTTGTCCCTCAGC
>NW_012267269.1:5298658-5323878 GCF_000151885.1 Dipodomys ordii
CCAGGAGAGCTTGCAAGCAACCAGGTTCCACTTAAAAGAACGTATTATCTTCCCTTGCTGGTGACACTGGTCACCAGCAGCTGGGCCCCTGGTCTTCCCTGTCCCTGCTTCTGTTCTGTTACTCCCAGGCTACCTGGTTGGAAAGTGAGCTAGGGCATTGTGGTGCTTCCTATGTGTGGAAGGGGCAGGGGAGTTCTAGAGTATACTGTTTAGCTCATAGAGGGCAGCCTCATCGAGAACTTTCTGGTTGCAACTTGAATGGGTGAGTTCCATAGTCAGCCTGGTATCTCTCTGTCCCCTCTGTCCCTCTTCTCACCTTTTTCTTCTCTTTGGCAGTCACATTGAAAAGAGATATTTCCAAAGTGCCCCTGTTGCCCCCGCAACTGTTGGCTGGGAAGGTAGCCTGGCGAGCAGCCATGGTGTTGGCTTGAGGGGGAGCTGCTCTTTGAATGTGGTGTGGGGCCAGGAGGTGGGGGTAAGTTTGCCTTCCCCCCCACAGCTTGGGCATCTGGCAATGCTCTGCTACTTCAGGAGGTGGACATCTGGAGGACCGCTGCCTGCTGTCCACTTCTCAAGTTTTGCTCACACAGATCCTCTTTTTCTTTCGTGTCCCAAAATGCCTCTTCTCAGAAAGAGTCTGAGCCAGTCTCTTGTCTCTAAATTAGTTCTGCCAAGGTCTGACAGATGTTAAAGCAGCTGATAGGAAGATGAGATTCTCCTTGTCCCATGCCAACAGGCAGAGGGGGGTAAGGAAGCAGAGGAGAGAAGGCTTCCAGGCAAAGTTTCCAAGGGAGGGGCAATAACCCCCACCCCCCTTTGAAGGCTCAGCAAGGTGTCACCTTCAACCTGTCTCAACAATCTTGCATCTTTGCATTTAATGTGGCCTTAGAAGGAGGCCATTTCCCCTTCTTTTGATAGACACCCTCTGGCTTGCTCTGCTTGCTTATAGAAGTCATGGCTTTTCTGAGGAGATTTTCTTCCCCCCTGATTTAGAGCTTTATTTCCTTTGTGTGCTGGCTCTTACTCATGAGCTCATGGGTACAGGCTTCCATTTATCTTTGGTGTCAGAAATGGTCAGCATCTACCCTGTCACCAGTGAGTCCTTAGAATGTCCACAGGGCTCACAAGGGCTGGAGTGTGTCTGACTCTCCCGGAGGTGGCTCTCTAGTGGTCTCAGGAGTTCACTCAGTTTGCAGCCCTCCTGCAGTGACTGTATCTCTGTCCATGACTCAGAGTCCTGGGATGAACTCATTCTCCTTGATATCACACAGATGTGACACAAATTTTGATCCAAGACCCAAGATAATGGCCCAATCAAGGAAAAAAAAAACCCAAACCCAAGCCATCTTGTGATGAGTTGGATGTGGTGGTATATGTCTGTGGTCTCAGCACTTGGGAGGTTGAGTGAGTGGGATTATGAATTCAAGGATAATGAGCTCAAGGCCAGCTTTAGTAAGGCAGGAGAAGGAGGAGAAGGAAAAGGAAAAGGAGGAGGAGGAGAGGAGAAAGCAGAGGAAAGAAGAAGGAGGAGGAGGAGGAGGAGGAGAAGGAGGAAGAAGAGGAAAAGAAAAAGAAAAAAATACGCCTCATTACCCAGTCTTCTAAAATGAGCTTAAGGACATCTTGGGGCCATCTGGACCTTCTTTGTGGAAGCATCAGTGGCTGCTCAAAATTAGAATCAGCTCCTGGGGGGGGAGGGGAGCGGGGGACAGAGCAGAAGTGGCCTAGCCTTGAGAGTGCAGAGTAAACTGGAGTTAGCCACACATATCCAGGTGGGGAGTTGAAGGAACAGGGTAGGAAGGAGATTCAGCGTTGTCCACTGCCCTAACTTCTCTTTTAATTTCAAACATGTTATTAGCATATACTAGTTGTTCGAGAGGGTTTCATGACGGTCTCCTATCCCAACCATCTCTTGTTCCCTGTTCCCTCCTGTCAAAATTCTGTCATACTGAAATGCAAATACTAGTTATTTCTGGGAGTGAGTGATATTCCTGAAAGTTTTCTTTGGGGCACTTTTTTTTTTCTGCCAGTCCTAGGGCTTAAACTCAGGGCCTGGGCACTGTCCCTGAGCATCTTCTGCTCAAGGATAGCATTCCACCAATTGAGCCACAGTGCTACTTCCAGCTTTTTCTGCTTAGGTCGTACTGAGGAATTGAACCCAGTGCTTCATGCATACTAGGTAAGTACTCTACCACTAAGCCACATTCCCAGCCCAAGGGCCACTCTTTTAAGGTAAATGTTATGATGGCGATTTCCATCATAGAAACAGAATATCATAAAGTAGTCCCAGATATCTATCACCCAGCCCCAATATTCATCCCCCATCCCCATCCTCCTACACACCTCTATTATTGTAAAGCCAATTCAACCTATTTCCTTTTAATATGCACAAAGGGCTTTTGTAAACCCTCATCTAACTACATCACATAATAAATACATGGCTCTCTACTTCACCACTTGGAAACACTTCAAGGCACAGTCTTTCTAGTGCTAGTTACAATTTCTACAGGGACAAAGGCCTTCATCTGATAGATTTTCAGTCTTTTTTACTACCCAATACCTCAATGTCTTATGGCCGGTTCTCTCTTTTTTAAAATTAAATAAAATTTTTAATTGTTATTATAAAGGTGATGTACAGAGGGGCTACAGTTATATAAGTTAGGCAACTAATACATTATTTCCTCTTTTTTTTCCCTCCCATGCCCACTTACAAGTTGGATAGTTCATTGTCAACATAGTGTTTAGCAAGTATCACTGCTGCATTTGTTCACCCTTCGTCCCTCAATTTCTGTGTCCCCCCCCCTTACCCTCCCAAAGACAGATAAACAAGAAAAAAGGAAAAGAAAACAGCAACAAAGGAAAAAACCCCATTTTCATTTCCTGGAGTTCATTTAGATAAATATTTTGCATGATCAGATGCACATAAGCATTTACCTTTGTGTTCTTCTCCTCAGAATACTTTCCTTTGGTCTCACTATGTGTGAATGCCTAGAGTCCTGTATAATTTATTATGTCCCAGTGTATTTTAGATCTAGCTTCTGCATATGAGAGAAAACATGTGCCACTTGTCTCTCTGAGCTTGGCTTACCTTATGTAACAGGATTTGTTCTAGCTCTAGCCATTTCCCTGCAAATGCCATAACATTATTCTTTCTAATGGCTGTGTAAAGTTCCATTGTGTTCTCTTCATAGAGGACTGTCTATGGTTCTTACTGTGAGAGCACATTGGTAAGGTTGGAGGGGCAATTGGAAGTACATGGAGTTGGTAGTTTCAAAAGGCCTTCACGTGCTTCTGAGGTTCTCTTTAGTTGCGGCCTGTTGGTTGGAATTCATTGAGCTGAGAACTAAGGGATGAAAATGAAAGTCTAAGCAACTGCTCAGAGATGGAGGAGGACTTTGAGGATGCTGGGAACAGACAGATCCTCCTTGTCCTCAGCTCTTCTCAAGACCATGCTTGAATATGATAATGAGAATAAATAGCATTTTTTTTCCTGTGGCAAACATTTCTCCTTTTCTTTCTCCTTGAGACCCAGTGGAACTCGCTCTGTAATCAATAGGACATTTGAGTGAGCTCCCAGAGCAATGAAAAGTCAAAATGTTCACAGCCTCCTGTTATATCATTTTGCTTCAATGACATGGGTCATTTAGGTGCTGGTAGCAAGCAGAGCTTATGCACACATTCCAACAGTTTTGTGGCTAAATTTGGACATAACTACATATTTTTGCTCCCTGAGTAATTGTTATTGTGTATTGACAATTCCATTATAAAATCCCTAGCCTTATAAAAAATTGATGTACAGTTCTCACTAATTTGAATCTTCTATTTACTGTCTGCCTATATCCTAATGATCTAACTTCCAGCCTTTCAAAACAGATTTCTTTTTCTTTATTATTTATTTATACTTTCTATTGTTATTATAAAAGTGATGTACCAAGCTGGGAAGGTAGCTCAGCAGTAGAGTGCTTGTCTTGCATGCATGAGGCCCTGAGTTTGATTTCTCAGCACCACACAAGCAGAGAAAGCCAAAAGTGGCACTGTGGCTCAAGTGGCTCCTCAGACTTGAGCTGAAGAGCTGAGGGACAGTGCCCATGCCCATTGTTCAGACCCCAATGATGGACAAAAAATAAAGTGTGAGACCACAGGAATATAAAATTGTCTTTATTTTTTTGGTCTTCATTTTGATCATTTATAAGTTAGGCTAGAAAGTGGCAATTAAGGGTTTTCTCTTGCATGCCGGTGTGACTAATTGGTAGTGGATGTTCAGAGTGGTCCACTGAGAAATGGTGCAGTGATTGATTGTTGATGTCTGCCATGGGTGAGGGAGCATTAGTGGCAGAATTGTGTTTGCCAACTGTAAATTTGTAATGAGATAGTTCTGTCTCTGTAGATATACATAGACTGTAGTTAATCTTCAAGCTGGCCCTACAGACTGGATTGATCAAGCAGTAATTTTGGATTTCAGTATGTATAGATCACCAAAGCCTTCAAACAATGTGAGAATTCTTGGGGCTTGGTATATCCCGGAATTTTATGCTCAGAATGAGTCAGGTAATTCAATTGAAATGGACTCCTTCTTGTTACTGGCTTGGCTAGGCTTATTATTATTTTGTCAAGTCTGATCATTTCTTTTGTTACTCTTCAGAATTTTGTTTTTCTGTCCCCTTACTGGGGCTTGAACTCAGGACCTGGTTGCTGTCCCTTAGATTTTGCTCAATGATGGCACTCTACCACTTGAACCACAGCTCCACTTGCAGTTTTCAGGTAGTTAATTGGAGATAAGAGTCTCATGGACTTTCCTGCTGAGTTGGCTTGGACTGTCATCCTCCTAGCTATGATTACAGGTGTGAGCCATCAGTGCCTGGTGATTGTTTTTATTTATTTATTTATTCATATTATTTTTATATTATATTTAAGAAGTGATTCTTATTTTTGACTGGATTTAACCTTTGGGTGTGAGGACAGCTTTCATCACTTAATACAGATCTGTTCCTGGTGTATTTCTTTGGCTTTGCTTAGCATATTCTGCAGCCTTCTCCTTATTGTTCTTAGTACATTGTTTCTGCCAAGTAACATATCAGCATTTGTGTTGCAGGACACACGGAGTATCAAGACACAGAATCTTGGGTGCTTTGATCCTGGGTTTCAGTATGTAGAGCACTGTCGTTCAAGGCCTGTATGCCAACATATTGGCAGACATCATCTTCTTTAGGTAGATTTAAATCAATGAACTCTGCTAGTGCTTTTGGACCCCAGACAAAGAGGCACTGTTGTGCCTGTCAGTCCGGGAATATCCTTTTCTCTTTTTGTCCTTTTCTCTCTTTTTTTTTAAACAAATCATTTATTTATTTATTTATTTTTGGGTCCGGTCATGGGGCCTGAACTCTGGGTCTGGGCGCTGTCCCTCAGCTCTTCAGCTCAAGGCTAGCGCTCTACCACTTGAGCTTCCGGCTTTTTTCTTTTGCTTATGTGGTGCTGAGGAATTGAACCCAGGGCCTCATGCATGCAAGGCAAGTGCTCTACCACTGAGCCACCTTCCCAGCCCCTGTCCTTTTCTCTTTTCTTTTTTACTTAATACTAACCAACTTGAGAACACTCAAATTGGAATCCACAATGCAACCAGGTTGGTGCTTTCTCTCTCAAGTTCTCTTTGGTCTGTAACAGGAATGCCCATGCTCAGCAGCAGACAAACTTTGCCATGCTTTAGGATACCCCACTCTGTGGGAAGCCTTGTTTATCCTTCTCACCACTGATTCTCACCAGGCAACCCTTCCATTCATTGCTCAGAGAATCACCAGCAACTTCTGGGCTAGCTGCTTCTTATAGAAAGGAAGTTGGTGTTTATTGTCCACTTCAATGAGTTTGTGACAGTCAGTGGCCACTAGGAGATAGTCAGCTTCATCTTGATAAAGCTGCCTGCCTAGGAGATACCCCCAAAAGAGTTTGGTTAGGTTTTTTAATCTTTGGGACATCAGAAAACCAGAAGTGGAGGTGAGCAAAAGAGTTCATGGACAGTGCTTAGGCCCTGAGTTCAAGCCCCATGACTAATAAAAAGAAGAAAAAATAAGAGATCATACACTGGAGCCCAGAGATTAAAATTAATAGGGTTCACTATATGGTCCTATCCTGTGCACTTGATTTTGACCAAGTGGTGACCATGTAGGATGGTGAGCAGGACTTGTGATGTCATGATGTCTTGACAATGTGATAAACCTTTGCAACCTTTGAATCATAGTAAAAGGCACATTATGATGATGATGATGCCAGTCCTGGGGCCTGAACTCAGGGCCTGGGCACTGTCCCTGAGCTGCTTTTGCTCAAGGCTAGCACTCTGCCACTTAAGCCACAGCACCACTTCCAGCTTTTTCTGTTTATGTGGTACTGAGGAATTGAGCCCAGGGCTTCCTGCATGCCAGGCAAGCACGCTACCATTGAGCCACATTCCCAGCCAAGGCACAACACTTTGAACAGATTATATCTAGGGGAGAATAGCCAAGAAACCCCATTCATGGTCTTTCCAACTAAGGTATTGGAGAATGTTTTATAAATTAGGATTTGAAAATATGTCATATGCAAGGCAATGCTTAGGGCTGGGAGAATTGTGTGGTCTTATGGGTGGAAAATGATAGCATCATTATTAAACGGTTATTTATGTACTAGGCACAAGATATGCATTTAATGATCACTACAGGATTTTAGCCCACCTTTACAGCCTCCCATTTGTCCAAGGACACAGCAGTAAACTAAGAACAAGGAAGCATGGCAATTGAACTCCAAAGCTGGGCTCTTACCTCTAATATGATATGGCATCCTCAACTCAGGACGCAGGAGTAAATACTTCAAGAAGGCAGAGTTTAGTTTTATATATGAAAGAACTTTGTGCCTGTTTCCCTACTATTTTAAAACTGAGGATGTTTTGTGTAAGGTGCAGAGAAAAATTAGAAGTATGCTTTATTAACCCAGTGATGTCCAGAAATCTCGTTTCCAACAATAGCCAGAAGCATCTGGTGGAAGTTAAACTTTAAACAGGTGAATAAAAAATTCCTTAGAATCCTTCCTGGGAAAATATTTTAATAATCTAGAAATCTCACCATGCAGACAATTTTCTCCTTAGTTACTTTGAATTATCCCAATTTTTGTTGAATTGAATTACTCCAATTTTACCATACAGTGAAGACTGCATGGCTTTCTCCATGTGATGCTTCACTTATGAGGATAGTGAAGGGGAGGTGGCTGCATTTTTTTACATGACACATTGTGATAAGTAAGCCATTGTTTTAACAGGAGTATTAAAGCAGAACACAACATGTTGTGGGCTTTTTTCCATTTTACTGTTAGGCAGAAGTAAGCCATTTCCTCAGTTCTCATTTCTAGTGGGGAAAGAAAGAAAAGGAAAAGAGTGATGGCCCATTAAATACTATCCGGCCCCTAAAAAGAAAAAAAAAAAATCTTCCCTCTAGGTTTCTGTGTGAAGCTTTCTACCTGGTAGAGAGTGGATCTGCAAATCTAGAACCCAGACTCTCTAGCTGGTCAACTCTGATGGGAACCATGGGAGAAAATTCAAAGCATTAATTAACTTAGATGATTCTGTGGCCTGAAACTCAGGATAGGTTACAAATAACTTTTTCATAGCCAGACTTTGGTGGCTGGGGAATCTGCTGCTCTTCTGCTTGTTAAATTGTTGAGAAGGAACACTGGAGATCTGAAAGGAAAATGTATAGAATATTTGGAGACTTTTTGAATGAATTCTGGAAAATGAAAAGGGTGATTTCAAGGACATATTTTTACTATCCTTTGCTTCTTTTGCTTCCTTGTTGAGCTACCTGATCCTCACAGTAGCACATCATGAAAAGTTTGAGGAATTAACTTCAGAATCAGTTTGCTAATGAAGAATGTTTTGATCCCAATGTTGGTCCTTCCCTTTTGACCTATTATTAACTTAATTTATCTCTAATTTTTAAAAAAGTAAACGGAGTGAACTTATTTTAAAGCAAAAGAAAGAAATACAAGTCAAGGAGAGCAGATTCTCCAAAAAAAGTGGAAAGGGGATTTTCCAGGTTAGAGGAAAACTATTTAAATTTCTTTCAATCAGTCCCTAGTTCCCTCCTTCTTGTAGGAATGTGTCTTTGGTTTGATTTGTTAAGTGGTGGTCACAGATAATGGAGACCTTTCTGATGGGATCTTTTCAGTCTCACCTTGGACTGGGCAGGTGAAGTGGGAGGGTTTGCCTCCTGCTTGCCCTTGCTTTCTGATTGGATCGCCTGAACAAGGCGTTCCTTTCTGATTGGATCCTCTCCCACTTGGGAATATGAGAGCAGAAGTATGAGGGCTTGCCATCTGCTTTGTGTCTGTTGCCTACTATTTTAATACTGAGGACATTTTGTGTAAGGTGGGGAAAAATAGAAGTGGTCTGCCTTATTAACTCAAACATAGAAATGATAGTTGCTAAGGTGGTTATGGTGAAGCATTATAATAGAATTGTGTTGAAAAATAGATGAAAAAGATTTTTTGGTGAAATAATAGAATTGTGTTGAAAAATAGATGAAAAAGATTTTTTGGTGAAATCCGGTCAAGTCTGGATATGATAGAAATCATGGAGATTTATGTGACTGGTAAAACAAAAAAAATTGATATGGATACACAAGAAAAATTTAGTTGATATATTCATTTCCCATTTTATGAAAATCATTATTTCTTCATGAAAATAGTAATAAAGGTATAAGGGAAACAAATACAGAAATAGTTTATCTGTATTCTACAGAAAATGATTAAGAATTTTAATCTGCTTTATAAATATTACCCTGAAATTAGGGTTGGTGAAATCACTGTTATTGTAATTATGCTTAAAATGTTTATGTTCCTAAATATAGACAGAGTCCAATCCCAGAATCCCCCTACCTCCTGGGCTCAAGCAGTAAAGCACCCTGGCTTAAAAAGCTCAAGGCCCTGCATCAAAACAAAAGAAACTAAGAAAAATACCTGAGGAAATCCAACTGAAGTTTGGAGCCAAGTTACTAGTTAATTGAATTATCATTGTATTATTTAGTTTTTTTTTTTTTTTTGCTGGTGGTGGGGCCTGAACTCTGGGTCTGGGCGCTGTCCTTCAGCTCTTCAACTCAAGGCTAGCACTCTACCACTTGAGCCACAGCGTTACTTCCCACCTTTTTCTTCGTATGTGGTGCTGAGGAATCAAACCCAGGGCATCATGCATGCAAGGCAAGCTCTCTACCACTGAGCCATCTTCCCAGCCCTTATTTAGTTCTTTTAAATTATCAGTTAATTTGAGCATAATCAAAGAAGAAAGTGACCATGAGTTCTTATTTGTATACAAAAACTTTAGAAGTTCAACCAGTTGTGTACAATGAAATTTAAAATAGGATAAATGCTACATTTCTCATCATGTAAAATCAAATTCAGTAGGGCATTTTACAGTGTTATTTTCTCTCAGTGCTGCTAAAGAAATGTCTATCATTTTGAATTTACAACATGCCAAAGATGACATAAATTATATTTATTTTTGTTCTCCTTAAAACTGTGAGCAATAATTTCCAAGAAATCATGTTCAACTGCTGGGGTTTTTCTGGGTACTAAATAAAATAGCTTTGACTTTCTAACATTAAAAAAAAAGTTCAGGGGGCTGGGAAGTTGGCTCAGTGGTAGAGTGCTTGCCTTGCATACCTGAGGCTCTGGGTTTGATTTCTCAGCACCACATAAGCAAAAAGAAAAAAGCTGGAAGTGCCACTGTGGCTCAAGTGGTAGAGTGCTAGCCTTGAGCTGAAGAGCTGAGGGACAGCGCCCAGGCCCAGAATTCAGGCCCCACAACTGGACCTCCCCCCGACCCCCAAAAAAAGTTCAACAAGGTGTGTGTGTGTGTGTGCGCGCGCGCACGTGCGTGCAGTGTGGGCACTGTCTCTGAGCTTTTTTTGCTCAAGGATTATGTTCTACTACTTAGGCCACAGCTCTGCTTCCAGCTTTTTTGATGGTTAATTGGAGATAAGAATCTTTCTATTTCCACAATTAAAAAAAAAGTTATTAAAAAAAAAGAATCTTTCTGACTTCGCTGCTCTGGCCTGGCTTCAAACTGCAACCCTCAGATCTCAGCCTCCTGAGTAGCTAGGATTACAAGCTGAGTCACCAGCACCTGGCAGATAATAAGATTTTTATTTGACCTCAAGGTCTTAGGCAACACTAGTCTTTTAAATTTAGAGTTGTAATATTTAATTTACTCAAATATAATTGCCTGGGAGCAGGCCTTTCAGTGAATAACATGACCACAGATGTGTCAACGCTCAATTGCTGTTAGCAATCACTCCGTAAATGGTAGTAACCCTTAATATAACTTTTGCATATCCCCTTGAATTCTTGCATTCACTTTTCACTATGTGTGTATTTCTTGAGACTTTGAAGGCCTGACTGCAGGTAATGATTACTCTGAAAAACAACCTAACACTTATTTTAGAGTCAATAACTTTTATTACTATTATTTTTCACACCAAGGAGACTTAGTTACATAAAGTGATACTGTATAAGTTGATTATCAGTAGTAGAAGCACAGAAATGTGGACTGTGAAACAGGAAGAAACGCCCGTCAGAGGAAATCTGTGTGACAGAAATACATTACTGCAAATTGCCTATGTACAAATAAATACAGCTTTCAGGTATATACAGACATATTCACAAAAAATAAACTGACACAGCATTGCCATTCATCTTGTCATCCAATGTAAGTTTCTTACAACAAACACAACACACACACAATGACAAAAATGATTTAGAAGTTCATCCACTGGATTCTTCTAAGGACGAAGATAGGGGTTAAAGTGCAGGCAAACAAATGAGGCTTGAAACCTTGTTTATCCCTAAAAAGATCCTTTACAAAAATGGCATTCTGATCGAGTTTTTAATTTTTTCCAAAAATACTTGTGAAAGAATTTTCAAAAGTTATTTTAAATTCTTTTGATTGATATGTCATAGATTGATGGGGTACAATGTGATGTTTGGATTCATGTGATGATCAAATCATGGTAATTAGTTGTGGGCATTCTGTTGCACAAAATGAATAAATATAGTTAATTCATTGTATATCTCAAAATAACTAAGGAGAGGATTTTGAATGCATTCTGATATTTTTAATGTAAGCTGTCCAAAAGATAGTTTGCATGGTGTAGGGCAAATGCTTATGCAGGTATCAATGTTGCTATCTTCCTTGTTCTAAAAACACACGAATCACCATCTGGGGAAGATATGATTGTCTAATTTCTCTTTCCATTACTACCAGCAGTGATGTCACTCAAACATGAGTGCAACTTTTACACTTCTTGCTTTTGATGTAACCCTCTTTGAGTCTGAAGTTTGAAGATAGAAGCTGTTGCTTGAGGAGAATTTTCAGACTTGGGCAGAAGAAACTACAAGACTCAGTGTGCAAGGCACAGTGATACATTTTGTGCAGAGTCCACCAGGGCATATGCCAACAGAGGCTCTCTGCTATGGATGGAGTCTCTGCCTTCGGAGAGATTCTTGAACCCCTAACAGCCTCTAGCATCACTGGAAGATGTTGACTGAACATCACTGGCTCTGCATCAGACACCCTTTCTTCTGGCTATAGAAGCAAATAAAGTTGATGGGCTTGTCCAATTTAATACTTATGATTAAATTACATAGATAATTTAAGTACTCAGTTGTGGTGGACCTAGGTAAGCTCCTATTAAGTGATGTTCAGTAATGACTTTAGTTTTCATTCACATAAGAGGACAAGTCATAATGAAGTGAAAAATCAAAAGTTTTAGTTGTGGGGACATCTGTATGTATGTGTGTGTGTGTGTGTGTGTGTGTGTGTGTGTGTGTGTGTATATATATATAAACAGTCCACTAAATTAGATCAGAAATGGTATATTTTAGCTGCAAACAGGGGAAAACCATCTAAATGCATTGTGAGGTCTGCTGTTTTACACGTTCTCCAAAGGAAAGTTACTGATTTACACATAAGAAATTATTGACCAGCTAAATATATATATTTGCCATTTTTATAAGGGAACTCCTTAGATCTATCCTGTCTTTATACAAAAACTCAAATATATCCTAAATTTCCCAGATATGTTTGCTAATTATTCATTTCATTCTCCATATGGGTTAAATCTTACTTTATATAACAAATGGATCTTTGCCAAAATAGTTAACTTATAATTTTAAAAAAAGAAATAATTTCAATGTAGTCTTAGAACTTATGACTTAAAGGAACCATGTAATAAGTTATTTTGAAAATGAATGCTTTTGTGAAATGAACCATTATCTTTGATTTTCACAGTTTTATTAAAACATATATCTAAAATTTATTAGTAGATTAGGCTTGTCTAGAACAATAATTGGAGGTAATAAAATATAGAACAGATAAACTCCAATTTACGACAAACGATACAAAACAGGAATGACTCATGGACTGCTTATTGATTGACTATATTCAGAAACCCTGAATATATGTATTATTGGTATTTGTATGGCTTTAATTAAGAAGACAATTGTCTCTTATGAAGTACTATAAAGTGCAATATTAAAAAATTAAAAAACCCAAAAGGCATCCATTGTCCTTCAGTTTTTATCCTGATGAGAATTGAAGATTTGTTTAACTAAATGGCAAGAAGTTTTCTACCTTTAATTCATGCATGCAGTTTCATTCTTGAAATGATTTTATTTAGAAATCCAGACTTATTTCATTTTCTTCTTTTTTTGTGTGTGTGACATGATTTTTTAAAAAAAATTAGTATTCTGTTTTGGTTAGCTGAGTGTTTTAGAGAATAATTACTCCCAAGGGTTTAGTCACTTACAGATCCACCATGAAGAAACATGCAACTCAAAATACAATAATAAAAGGAAAAAAGTTCCGTTCTTTTGTTCAACCGTACACCTGTCTTCCTAACCCAGGACACCATCAGCAACTGTCTCACCTGCTGCCACAAGAGGAAGTACATTTACTGGGGATGAGTAGACTTCCAACTATTTTTTTAAATATAAAATAAAAATGTTAATTCACCTTGGTATTTGTACTTACCTTGCAGATAAATACAAGCCCAGAGTTTTGGAATGACCTAAAGTGTGTCTCTTCTATTCTTAATTCTTCATGAGTACTGGATAATGACCTTGAAAATGATGTGTGTGGGCTTGACCTCAACTGCACAGCATGCTAATGCCATGTCCAGTGTTCATTATTGTCTTGGAGGCCCAATGCTTATTGGTGTTCTTTGTATTCAAGACCTACTGGTGCTCTGGAGTTTTTTCTATGACTACACTTTCCTGTTCACCTTTTAGTAGCAATTAGAAGAGCCTCTCCTTACCTCTTCCCCCCCCACCAAAAAAAAAGTAGTCAATACCACATTGTTTGTTGGGTACAGAGGTCTAGCATTTTTGAGTTTTCACATCAATATGAAGAGAGTAGGAGAAGATCCTCATTAAGCTTGCCAAATATAAGTATACCTGGGAGGTTAGTGGTGACACTTTGCAGAGGTTTACCAACTAGAAACAGAGACTCTGGAGAGTGCAGAGTGTCTCAGTAGGCAAACATGAAGTGGAGGGGGCATCGGCAAGCTGAGAATGAACTGGCTTTATCCAAATGTCTTGGAAGATAAATGCAGTGGCTAGCGAGCACAGGATAAATGTGACCCAACAGTAAAGTATGACTTGTTCAGAGCAACAGAGGGGTGAATAACCAGGAAGTGAGGCACTGAGTTGCAGGCAGTAATTCAGTACTGTTCACACATTATCTTTACATCATGTTTACTCATGAGCTTCTATAATTCAAACACTTAAAAAGGCTTAGCAAAGAGCTGTAAACTAGTAAGAAATGATAAACATGACTACAAAATTAAAATTTAAGAATATTTGCAATGAAAATAGTTAAAGGGTCATATAGTAGCAACTTCCAACTATGTAAGGAGTGATGAATGAAGAGTACCCACATACAGTTGTTTTCTGCCAAAAAGAAAAAAAAGTCAATAGGTTAAGCCATAACCTGGAGGCACTAGGGCTAACCTGAGTGGGGGGAGGGGAAGGTGGGGGAGACTTTTCTGATACTCAAAGTTGTTAAACGTTGAAACATTTCTGCTGGGATTCTTTCCAGTTGGAGGGTTGTCCTTTGGGTTAGGCTGAATAAACTCTCTCAATGGGATTCAGTCTTTGGTGGGAGCCTATGCAAACCCCATGGCACTCCTTCAATCTTAGGTATGTATCTGTTTGCAAACTATTCCTATATGTTTTTCACTCTGTTAATCCTTCACTTAAAGTGCTTTGGCTTCGATGATCTGTTGTCCATCACTATTTGTATGCTATTTGAAACTGAACTGTAGGATGATTTTGGAGCCAGGCTGATTCCCCATGTGTGAGGAAGGCAAGTAAAATGAAAATCACAGGTTGTCTGCGAGACCTATTGAAAGCATGCTCTGCCTTCCTGTTGATGAGAAACTCCAGCCCGTGCATCCCAAAGCATCCAGTGATGCGAAAGAAAGAATACAATAGTGAGCGTGATGGAGCTGAGATGGCTGTATTTCCTTTATTGCTTTTTTTTTTTTAGCTGTATATTAAAAAAAACTTCAAGCTTAAAAGAAGAAATACAAAGATGCAGAGTCAGGAAACTGAACTTTAAATAAACAGTAGGGCAGGGGTATGATTACTTTTTTTCCTGAGGCCTCACTGACAAGCAATTTATTTTTGTAAATCTAAGACTTGATTAGGCCCTGGTAATTATTTGAAAAAAAAAAGGCCTAAATATTTTGATTTTAAATTCATAGGATATATTTCAATGTGACACTTGCTTTCATAGGAAGCCTTGTAAAAGTAAATTGTTTCTTCTTTTTTCTTTTTCTATTTTTTTCAACAGCTCTCTTAATTCGAATAGAAGTTAATTTGTGGAGGGAGCTATCGGTGTTGGGGATATATCTTTAACAAATAATAAGCCAGATAGGCATGTAAGACCTGGCTTAGCAAAAATGGGCATTAGTTTCCCTAGCATATTCTCCATCCTTAAGCATTGCTTCCCTTTATCTCTTCTGGAATAGAGTCACCAAGGATTACATATAGACACTTATTGGTAGCAGCCTGTTCAAGGTACAGGGAAACATAACATCTATGTAATTATGTGTGTGTGTGTATGTGCATGTGCCCATGTGTGTGTGCATGTACATGTGCAGGGAAGAAAACCTACTAATGTTTTCTGAAATGCTTACATTCCCACAGGTCACCTAATCGTATCAGATACTTCAATGCAGAGCACTTAACACAATTCCCATTTTTTTTCATATCTCTACCAGTTGTCTTTTCTATGATCACCTTTTCGGTGCAGGTGGTCTGGGGGAGGGTGCTCCCTCTCATTGCTCATGTCCTATCTCATTGTCACAGAGGCATTTAAAAAGGTGAGCAATGGTGGGGGAACTTGCTACCATTCTCTCTGCCCAGGACTGGCTACACACTAGCATTATCAAATGGCTAATCAGGGAGGCAGCTGTGTTTTGGTGAAAGGGCTGCAAATCACCTGACTCAATATCTCCCCTATAAAATAAATTCTGATGGCCCCGATCAGGTGACAACTGTTAGAAGCCTTACAATGCGAAAGTCCTTGCCTCTTTCGATGATCTTCTAAGAACGGCATTAAGCTATTCTGCAGCATCTGCCAAGCAGATAAACAACACTAACCCCTAGTCCCTGCACACATGCTGCTGCTTGAAGCTGTTACAGGGTGACTCAGTTTAGGCCCCTGTGTTTCATTTCATCAAGAACTAATCAGGTCCACAGGGTGGCTGGGCATGTCGTGGGCATTCTCAGATGCAATTTAGGAGTTTCTGTTTTAAACCTCTTGGCTTGATTAACTTGTTCTCTTGTCCTTGTATGACACCAAGTCATAGCAAGGTGACAGCAAGAAACAATTTGAGTACAAATCCTTTATTTTAGAGTGACTCAAATTTTAATATTATATAATACCTTTTTTTTCCAGAGAAGCAAAGAGACTATCTGTAGTTGGAACTTTTCTCGCATGCTTTCTGTGGCATATACTTTGCCTCTAGCTTAGCATTAGGAATGTGGTTGGCCTTTTCTTTAAGACTATAAATCTATATTCTGGAGTCTGGAAATTATGGGTATGTATGTGTATGTATATGTTTATGTGTGTAGAATAAATCAACCTTATGAAATCAGGAAGAAATGGTTGATGTGAATGACTTTTCCTTGACTTTGGCAAACTTGATGCTCTCTGGTTTAGATTTCGGAATGAGATTGAGTCAGAGTGTGATGATACAATGACATTTGTGTACATACAGATCTGGTGCACATACACTCAAAGACACACCTGAACACAAGAGCCGAAAAAGGGTTAAAAATGACTGAGCTTGAAAACCATGACATGGAAAGTATTTTTTGTAGTTAGGTAAATGATTATGGGCTAACACATAAGCATGTGCTCAGAGTAGGGGAAAGCAAGGGCAATAAGGGAGGGAGAGAGCACAGCTTACCATGGGTAATGCTCACCCCCACATCATGGACAGGGCTGGATAGGACTGGGATTGTTTTGCTTTTCATTAAAGACCATAACACTTCCTATGGAGCACAGCTCCCCAACTTCAGGTAAGAAAAGTGCTTTCTTGCTTCTGGGCCAGTCTTCCCTGTGAGCTTGGAATGAATGGGAAGGAATAAGAGATGGGGGAGCATCAGGAAGTGATGAAATAAGAACAGGACACCATCCAGATATCCTGCAACCTTTCTTATTTTATGTATCTAGCTGTAGCTGAGTTTACCCTTCAAGACAATAAACCAGTCAACAATACAGAATTTATCCAACAACCAAATGTGTTGTTCTTCTAGTAAACCATAGGGCAAAGAACAGAATTTAAAAACGCACAGTCCACTTCCTTTTTATCTTTTGTGATAAGAAGTCAGCCCAAATGCTTACCTCAATACCAAGTCCTGCATTGATGAATGAGATGTGTTTGTTTGTTTTTTTTTCTTCACACATTTGAAAACTTAAGACTACACAGTTGGAGAGACTTGAAAGCTAATTGGCTAGGTGGCAGCCATCTTGATTTCTTTTTCCTCAGGGGCAGGGACACTGCTTGGTGTTGTCATGCTATTTAAGTGAGCTGAAAGTTCTCTGGCAGGAATAGTAAGCTTGATGAGGTCATCTGATCTTTTTATTCCACTGTGCGTTCTGCATCCTGCTGCCCTGTTTAAAGGTGTGGGTGCTCACAGCACAATCATGGCAGCCATCAGCTACAGAGCAGACTAGAGACATGAACATGTGCAGTGAAATTCTCCATATAGGGTGTATATCAATTTACAGGTAGGGTGAGTACAGAAGAATCTATAGAGGCTACACTTTTTTTTTTAAATTTTAAGGAAACAATGACTTGGTGAAGTGAAAAATTCTGCATGAATTAAAATCAATTTAGTTAGTCCTCTCCCACTCTACCATTTTACTTTCTATTGAAATAGACCTGAGAAATCACACAAGGTATCAAACAGAATTTGGGAGCACTGACTGAAGTGAGGTCAATACAATTAATAAATCAACATGTGCCAGTGACAGTCTTGAAAACCAGTGTAATGAAATTGTGGCATATAGTCTCCAATGAACTCTAAAAAGGAAGAAAAACAGGAAGTTCTCTTCTGATGGGAAAGAGACATAGCTGTGGCATGGGCTTAACCAAATCCTTGGCACGGGACTTTGAAACCTCCTGGGTGTACCAAATGGGCTAATGCCTCTGCAAACATTCTAAAACTGCTTCCAATTAGGCAGTACTGATCGAGCTAGTTTGGATCTATTGGGAGTAATGATTCTTAGACACTGAAGCCCTTTATAACCACATTGGGAGATGCTTTAAGGAGCTTTGCCTTATATTCCCATTAGGTGGTAAGTCCTGCTGAGCACCTCTACTGAGTGGTATTTCTCATCGCACATTTAGGCTCTCTTGGCAGGCATTTTTGACTATGTGTGAGCCCTTAGCATCAAAATATGTCTAAATGACATCACAGCTGAAATTGCCCTCCTTCTTTTGATGACAATGGGACATGCATTGTTGGAACAATATAGGTTCAGTTTATATAGTTTTGCTTGTCCTAGAAAAGCACTAATTTGGCTTGCAGTCATATTTTCTACTTGCATGCTGGGGCAATATAAGGAAAATAAAATAATCCAATCCTAGTCACCTTTCTCTTATCCCCAAACCAGTATTTACCCAGTCTGGGTTTCACAACTATAGTCCTAAGGAACCAGTGGTCTCAGTCACTGTACCCCCATTGGGGTTGGCAGACAGTCTTCCCTGTTTGCCTTGTGGAAATGTTTTGGAGGGGTCATTACATTTTTTTCTCTCTTAAACCATCTTCCATGCAATCTAGTTCCCTCAACCATCCACTTTACTAGACAGGACCAAGTAAGTTCAACAATGCCACTTTTGTCTATTGATTCCATTCATTCACCTTGAGAGGTAAAGACCAGATTGAAGGTTAAAGGTTGATGCCCCTCTTCAAATAGGTACTATAAATATACTAGAGCTATCCCTGAAAAGATGCATGTGTACTTAATATGTATATGTGGTTATATATCTATCTATCTATCTATATATAACTTTTTCTTTCTCTGTATTTGTGTACAGTTATGTATTCTTCTATGGAAGGAGAGGTATAATACAGGAGCAGGCAAAATCTGTGTATTCATGTGTATATATTTATAATATGTATATTTTATATGCATACATATACATATATATAGCCTCTGTCCTTGTTTGCATCATTATAACGGATGTACCTCCGACCAGCGAGGAGTACCTGTCATTGGTAAATGGAGAGAAGCCTCGGTTTTCTTTGTGTCTAAGTAGGCAAGGGTGAAGCAGCCTGTGAAGTGGGAAGGTCTAATGAGTAGCCATCTTCCTCCCATCCGATAAGGAGGGCCACTTGGTTCCCAGCGCTGTGTGTCAACTGCTTCTTCAAGAGGTTGAGGAGCCTAGAGCCCAGAGCAGGAGGGTTCCATTCATGCTATTGATTTAAGATATGGCTTTTCCACTAGATGGAGACAGGGCATAGGAGAACTTTGTCTTCTAGGAGGATACTGATCACCAGGAATACGAAGTAGAGACCAAACATGATGAAGCCCAGCACTTTGTTCATCCGCCATCGGCAGAGGGCAATGGTGAGGATGACGAAGAGCAGCATGATAAAGAGAAGGACAATGGCGCAGAAGAGGCCATTGCTGCTGACGGTCACTGGCTTGAATCTGTGAATGATGCTGTAAAGGAGCCAGGGCAGGGGGAGCCTGCGAGAGAAAAAGGCAGAGCAGGGGGAGGTGGTTAGACAGTGGTGGACAATCAGACATGGTAAAGAAGGTATTTGATAATACATCTAACACATGGAAAAAGTAGCGAGTGAAATATTGCTCTCAGCCCTGGGAAGGTGAATTGAAGGATTTATGCAAGGGAAGGGGAAGAGAAAACAATGGAGAGAAGGTATAGAAATGAGTGGTAGAAAATTAAAAAAAATTCTGTGCAGAGGGGTTACAGTTACACGAGTAAGGTAATGAGTCCATTTCCTATCGAGCATTGTTACCCCTCCCTTGATTATCCCCTACCATCCCTTCCTGCCCCACCTCCCCAATCCCTCCCTCTGTGCCCCCAAAGTTGTAAAGTTCGTTTTCAACATAGTGTCTTGTACATCTCATTGTTATAATGGGTCAACCTGTAACCTTATTTCAGCATTTTGTTATTTCCCTTTTCCTCCCCAAATCAGAAAAATGTATATACAAATGGGTGTGTGTATATATACCTACAAAATGTATATATATAAATATATATATAAAGAAGGTTTTGCTGTGGAAGATGTTAATGATTAAAAGATTTTTTTTTTCTGACAGTATTTTAGATTTGTTTTCTCTCAGGTCTTACTTGTAAGAGTGTTCCATGATACTTTTCATTTGTATTGACATGACTGTGGTTGCTTATTCTAATAAATTATTATTCAATTAATTTTACCTTCAAAATAAAAAAAAAATAAAAAAAGTCCAAACATAGGATATCAATGAACTACCAATCTAAAAGCAAGGGGATTGGCATAGTGATGGTGGGGGCCACGATATCAACACATAGACGGAAGGTTTTTTTCTGGAAAAAATCTTGACAATGTTTTTTCCAGTGCCAACCATCAACTCCAGGATGTTGTGCATGCTAGGCAAGTGCTCTAACACTGAGCTACAACCCTAGGCCAAGAGGTTGGCAATCTTGATTTAAAAAAAAAAGGGCCTTTCTGAAAGATTGAAAGAAAACAGTGTGTGGTCGGAGGGATGGCTCAGTTGGTAGAGCCAATGAATGAAAGCATCAGGTACTGAGTTGGAAACCTGGTCTTGGTCCTAAAAAAGAAAAGAAAAGAAAGAAAACAGTATCTTACACTTATAATCTGTTTCTTTCAATTTTATGATGTATTAGTCTCCCTTAGTACAACTGATTTCTTCCCCTTCATTTGATTTTTTAAAGTCTACTAATAGATTTTGTTCCCTAAGCAGAGTGACAATTCTGAACTACACTGGGAAAGACAATTTCCAGGAGCATCATGGGAATTAATCAGGACCCTGGGAGAGAAATGTGGCCTAATGGCATGGGTCTTCCTAGGGGCTGAGCAAAAGTAATTGGTTCTAACTATTGAGCCTAATGATGGAGAATATTGGCTGGGAAGATGCTGACTCAGCTAGTTTTCTGCAGAACTAAGGGATTTTCAGTTTTAGCAGGGTGTTTTTCAAAAACAAAACCCCAAACAAACAAACAAACAAACAAAAACCTTGAGTATCAGAGGTACAGTGGAAGCAATGACAATAAGACTGCCAGAAATTTCCAAGCAAAGAGGTAGGATGTCTGTATTTGGCTTGTGTTTATCCCAATTTACTTTAAAAGCCATTCTTACCTGGGGCTGGTAATATAGAATATGAATATTGAAACAAAAAATACTGAGAAACTACCAAAGCATTTCAGTCCTGCTCAAATAGCGCCTACTTATTGCATATAGTAAATGCAGTTATGGAAGCAAAGTTTCCTTCTTTTCTTTCTTTTATTTTTTTTGGTTCAGCTGTGGGGCTTGAACTCCAGGCCTGGGTGCTGCCCTGAACTCTTCAGCTCAAGGCTAGTGCTCTACCACTTGAGCCACAGTGCCATTTCTGGTTTTCTGTTAGTTAATTGTAGATAAGAGTCTCACGGACTTTCCTGCCCAGGCTGGCATTGAACCGTGATCTTCAGATCTCAGCCTTCTGAGTAGCTAGGATTATAGGCATGAGCCACCGGCGCCTAGCCATTGTAAAAGTGATGTACAGAGGGGTTACAGTTATATAAGTCAGGTAATGAGTACCTTTCTTTCAGAACAGTGTCACCCCCTTCCCTCATTTTCTCCCAGTTTTTTCCCTCCTGACCCTGTTTCTTCCTCCCCAAGTTGTATAGTTCATTTCTAATACCCCTATTTTTTTTTTTTTTTGGGTACAGTCATGGGGCCTGAACTCTGGGCCTGGGCGCTGTCCCTCAGCTCTTCAGCTCAAGGCTAGTGCTCTACCATGTGAGCCATAGTGCCATTTCCAGCTTTTTTCTTTTTGCTTATGTAGTGCTGAGGAATCGAACTCAGGGCCTCAGGCATGCAAGGCAAGCCCTCTACCACTGAGCCACCTTCCCAGCCCCACCCCTATTTTCTTAAACACCCACTCTATAGGAAGGTATGTGTTTCTGCCTGTCTAGGAATGACTTACTCTTCATTAAGTTCTCTGAAAGTGAAAAATAGAATTAGTGAAACTGAATGATACCCCTTGTCTTAACTTGTTGAGCTGAATATTGTTGTGTTTTGTCTTCAGAGAGTATGATCATAAATTCATAATCTCTTGAACAATGGAAGGGATGGAAGTGGCATGCATATTTATAGATTTTAGATTTATAGGTTTACTCACCCTACAGTGATGTCAAAAATATTGCTTCCAACAGAGCTGGACACGGCCATGTCCCCCAGTCCCTTCCTGGCTACTATGACACTGGTGATAAGGTCAGGGATGGAGGTTCCAGCAGCCAAGATGGTCAGACCCATAATCTCTTCACTAATGCCAATTGTCTCTCCAACCTAAACATTACAACAAGGATAAACAAATATTTCAATGCAATCCCTTTTAATGAATTCCTCTCCTATGTTGTGTTGAATGCTGAGATGAATGGGATGAATAATCATCGCCTCACTTTTATGACGTCAGATCCATTAAGTCAGCCACAAGCACATAGGATTAAATAGACCATCTCAAATAGCAATGAGCTATAGAGGGCTCAAGTACAGAGACCATATAGCATTTTCTAAGGCTGAGCCAGGGAACCTACAATATTAGAGTTACAAAAGCCAACTGGCCTTTGAATCCAGGGGCCAGATTTACCCTTCCATTTTCCATCAGAGTTTAAGGGTTAACACCCACTGTCTCCATTTTTCCTTAGTATCTCTTATTGTCTGTGTTACTCATAAACACTTTTAGTCACTACTATTTCTGCAGGAACCTTGTGTTTGGGTATATTCAGTTTGGTGATGTGAAACTTAAAATCTTCAGAGTAACTGTGGAAAAGTAACAGCCTGGGGACCTCAGGATAGGCTTTGGTATTTATGATGTTCTTGACCTATTGCTAACTGTTCCTGTACAATTGTTGCTTAGAAGTGCCTCCATTCTCCTGAGCAACTTGATTGTCTTGTTGGACCTTTCAAAAGCTATATATTCTGGAATCGATGAGCTGCAGATCTGAAAAACGAGAAAATAATACTATTTGTTTTCTAACAAAACCTACACGATAACATCCAGAGTTAAAAAAATTTAAAGGGCTAAAATTTAAAAGGTATAGAAGGATAAAGTTTTTATGGACTAGAGCACATTTGTCTCTCAACCTCTTTTTGTTTGATAGATAAGGAACATCTGGGTTTCTACTAGCATAAAAGCCTCAGTGTGAGCTGTTTTTGTTTTGATAGTCATGCTGCTTCAGAGTTGGTGAGCTGACTTAATTTGCCCTGTTCTCATTGTATACAGATCCATCAGAAAATAAGCGCTACCTCCGCCAGCATGGTCTTTGCCTTGGTCATGATGGGATGTCTCTTATACACAGCATAATCTAGTTCAGAGTAGGTTTTGACCATCTATTTGCTCATGAACAACTCAATCTGCATATGTAGCTAATTTCCCTAGGAAGTAGGGAAATAGACTGGCCTACCTGAGCAAATTATTCTCTTTGATTTTTATTTTGTTGTTGTTGCTGTTGTTAGACTTGGAGTGAAATGTCAAATATGATAAAAATGCTGACTAAATGATTGTCACTTCAACAAAGTTTCAATCTATTTCACACATTCTTAATAATTTGAACTCTTATAATTTGGAATTTAAATGTTGCTACAGATGGAGAAATGCAAAAGCCAAGGAGGAGAAATAGGCTGATGTGGTTAAGGGTTCTGGGTGGGGACACTGAATCATCCTGGGTTCCTCACCAAGCCAACCACCCAAATTGTTCCTATCTGCAAGAAGATGATAATATCCACTAAGGTTGTTGTGATGCTTATCTATGAAGATGCTTGTAAAGCAAATAGCACAGTGTAAGGTATAAGGTAAATGATCAGTAACTATAGCTGATAGCTATATAACTCAGAGATTATTCCTTTTCCTCTCCAAATTATTTGACCATAACAGCTAGTGTTTGGTGAGTGGGTATAGAAGTTATTGACTGGTGTCAATCTACAATGTGTGAAACACCATGAATAATGGAGACTTTTCATTATGCCTTAACCATCCAATGAAACTATATGGCTCTAACAACTTTTCTGAAGCAGTCTCCATGGGCTTTTCTTTTTGAAGAACTTGTCCTTGAAACTGATTTGGCAAACCATAGGGAGGAGGAAGGGCTCAAGGATCAAACTGGGTCATGCAGATTCTTTTTTAATGCTTTCTTCTGGAAGTTTGATAGTTGTATTTTCTACATTTATAACGCTGATCCACTTTGAGTTCATTTTTGAGCATGGTATGAAGTGAGGATCTAAGTTCACTTTTTTTGGCATATGGAAATCTAATTATTCCAGCACCATTTGTTGAAGAGTCTATCCACATATGTTCTTGCTATATATTTCCTTATTTCAACTTGCTACATTTCATTTATGTTAACAAGTTATAGTAATTTTAGGACTATATTAAACAAAGGATACAAGTGGGCAGCTCAGAGTTGATGTAGTATATAGTAGAGATCAAAGGCATGAATTTTGGAGTTGCAGAAACTTGGGTTAGGTTCCTCAGTTCTGCTATTTACTATGTAGATAATTGTGGGCAAGGCTCTGATCAGCTTTAAGCTGTATTATCTTTATGTCACAGATAGTAATATGCCTCCCTCGTCGGACTTGGACATATGTACAGAGTTAATATCAAAGGTATAAAGACAAAGGGATGTGAACTGTCTAACATATACACGCTCAATTAATAATCATCACCACTTTGATTCTTGAGAATGGGAAACCCTTGTATCTAATTTCTTTCATTCATCTGTTCTAACCACAATTACTGACATTTTCTCTAGATAGGCATTTTGACTGGAACAGAGTGAAAGCATTATTAGTTTTACAAACTGAAACTCAAGAAGAGGCCACTTGGGCTGGGAAGGTAGCTCAGTGGTAGAGTGCTTGCCTTGCATGCATGAGACCCTGGGTTTGATTCCTCAGCACTCCATAAGCAGAAAAAGCTGGAAGTGGTGCTGTGGCTCAAGTGGTAGAGCGCTAGCCTTGAGCTGAAGAGCTGAGGGACAGCGCCCAAGCCTGGAGTTCAGGCCCCACGACTGATACATACACACAAAAAAAGAGGCCACTTGATCTCTAGGTCCTTTCCTGAGAGCCATTTATTGTTGTTGTTGTTGTTATTATTACTGCCAGTGCAGGCGCTTGGATTCAGAGCCTTGCCCTCTCTCTTGTCTTTTTCACTCAAGACTGGCACAGAACCATTTGAGCCACACCTCCATTTCTGGCTTTTTCCTGGGTTAACTGAAGATAAGAGTTTCACAGACTTTTCTGTCTAGGCTGTTTTAATTCCAGATCATCAGATCTCAGGTTCTGGAGTAGCTAGAATTATAAGCATGAACTACTATACTAGCACCTCACTCTTTTTTTTTTTTTTTTGGTCAGTTGTGGGGCCTGAACTCTGGGCCTGGGCGCTGTCCCTCAGCTCTTCAGCTCAAGGCTAG
>NW_012267269.1:5323928-5327516 GCF_000151885.1 Dipodomys ordii
TTTTTTTGGTCAGTTGTGGGGCCTGAACTCTGGGCCTGGGCGCTGTCCCTCAGCTCTTCAGCTCAAGGCTAGCACTCAACCACTTGAGCCACAGCCCCACTTCTGGTTTTTTCTGCTTATGTGGTACTAAGGAATTGAACCCAGGGCCTCATGCATGCAAGGCAAGCACTCTACCACTGAGCCACCCTCCCAGCCCTAGCACCTCACTCTTGACAGCCAGTTTTAAATGCTGATGAGAGCCAAACTGAATGACTTGTGCAAGGTAAAGTTCATGTCACTGAGCCAGATATAACCTCGACATTCCTGGCTTCACCTGGCTTTATCTACACAGAGCTGACGACGGTCAGGCTTAGCCTCCTCTCCATGGCTTTCCTGTGGCTATGCCAACTTAATTCCTACCCACAGGGAAAGACTTGGAGACTAAGGAAAAGTTCAGTTCTACAATGTGAAACTTGTCTGTGTTGCACTCTTGTCATTGTGAGTTTCAGAAAGCAAACACATTGACTAACCACTTGGTAACCAAGGTCAGAGAAAAACCAGACAGACAGGTGTTGTTGCCAAGGCCTTACCTGGTGTGCCCACCAGACCATCAAGTAAGAGAATGCTGCAATCCAAGCGATGGCACCAAAGAACGTGATGGGAAAGAACTTCCTTGATGACTGCACAAAGCAGAAGAGGAGAGAGAGAGAGAGAGAGAGAGTCAGGGCTACCAACGGAGGGGATCTGACAGCCCAGAACTGAAACCTTGTATGATTCTCCCCTACTTCATCTTAGTAGTCTTAGCACTCAAAGGGCCTTACATACCCCGGGTCAAATAAAACCAGTAAAATTCTCTCTTGGAAGTATGAAGGTGGTGGGTGCTGAGTGATCACAATGTTGGTTCCCAGAAGTCTCTTAAGTAGAACATCTGTTATTTCCTTCTGCTAGATGCCCAGATGTGCTCTATTTCTTCTCTATCCAAGGCCTGGATTCTCAGCCTGCACTCCAGTCTTGTAACTATCTCATATTATCATTCTAGCGCCTTCTCTTTCTTTGTTTGCTTTCAAGTTTGTCAGAATCTGTTTCTGCTGCTTTCAAACCATGTATTCTAATAATCCATGTGCCCAACCCTGTGTAATTAACTACATTAAAAAGAAACGGGGGGGGGCGGGGAGAATTGCGTAGGGAGGCCGGGGGAGGATGGGAAGGGATAGGAAGGGGAAACAAAGGAGGAGGCTACAATGCTTGATAAGAAATGGACTCATTATCTTGCCCATGTAATTGTAACCCCTCTGTACAGTATTTTCACAATAAAAAATAAATAAAAATTTAAAAAAAGAAATGAGATTGATGAGTAGGTTTAAGAATACGTTGGTTCATCACAACAGTCCTGTGAGAGGATCATACTCCAGCTCTTACAGAGATTGCTCGTGATAGATTGCTGTTTTCTAGGACATGGTAGCCACAAATCAGCTGGCGAAGACAGAGGCAGTGATGTACAGTTGGAACTATCTGCACTGGGAGGTGGATGTGTCAGACATGTTCTGCACATTGTTTTCTCTTCTGTTCTCTACTCTAAACTATATAAAAGTCCAATTCTGTTTCTAGCTTTGGACTTTGTACAATTTCAAGCTTATATATTGTGTGAACATTTCAAAGTTTCCTAGGAATATCAACAAAAAATCAGACACATAAAATGTGGTGTTAAAAAAAAAAAGGCCAGCTGGGTGCTGGTGGCTCATGCATGTAGTCCTAGCTACTCAGGATTCTGAGATCTGAAGATCACAGTTTGAAGCCAGCCCAGGCAGGAAAGTCTGTAGGACTCATCTCTAATAAACTACTCAGAAAAAGCCGGAATTGGTGCTGTGGCTCAAGTCATAGGGCACTAGTCTTGAGCACAAAGAGGCTCAGGGATGTTACCTAGACCCTGAGTTCAAGCCTCAGGACTGCCCCCTCCACCCTTCCCCCCAAAAAAGCCACCACTGGTTTATGACTGTAATACTGGCTACTCCAAATTGTGGTCTGAAGCCAGCCCAGGTGGTCTGTGAGACTTTTATTTCAAATTAACCAGCAAAAATCTGGAAAGGGAGCTGTGGTTGAAGTGGTAGAGTGCTAGCCTTGAGCAAAAAAAGCTCAGGGAAAGTGCCCAGGCCCTGAGTTCAAGACCCAAGACCAGCACACACACACACACACACACACACACACACACACACACACACACACACAAAAGCTGTGTTTCTCATCACATCCCACTTATGGAAAATCCAGCCTTGTACAGGGGGTTCTGTTGATATCCTTTGTGGAAAACTTGAACTCTTCTCAAACATGCCCAAACCAGCAGAATGCTGTCAGAGAGCTTGTCACTATCACCAAAACCTTTTTATTTGATCAATTTTTTTTTTGAGTCCAGTTGTGAGGCCTGAACTCTGGGCGCGGGCGCTCTCCCTCAGCTCTTCAGCTCAAGGCTAGGGCTCTACCACTTGAGCCACAGTGCATCTTCTGGCTTTTTTCTTATTGCTTATGTGGTGCTGAGGAATCAAACCCAGGGCCTCAGGCATGCAAGGCAAGCACTCTACCACTGAGCCACCTTCCCAGCCCCTTTATTTGAAAGCTTTCTGTGCTGAAGAATAATCCCATGTTTTGCTTTGATAATGCTATCCAGTTTTGTCTGGGTAAATGAACCACAAAATAGACCTGATTGTCTAAAGGTATGTCGTGGGACTGTCACACAGGACATTTTGTGCCATGGCTTTTGAAACTTCATTAGAAGAAGAGATTTTGAATATTTCCAGTCTACTGATAAACACAGCCTCTTTTGCTCATATTTATTTATTTATTTATTTATGTCGGTTGTGGGGGCTGAACTCTGGGCCTGGGTACTGTCCCTCAGCTCTTCAGCTCAAGGCTAGCACCCTACCATTTGAGACACCGCACCACTTCAGGCTTTTTTCCCAGCTTATGTAGTGCTGAGGAATTGAACTCAGGGCCTCATGTATGTGAGGCAAGCACTCTACCACTGAGCCAACTTCCTAGCCCCCATTTTAAATTTTTTAAATTTCACCTCTTTAGTTATTTTTAAAAGTATTATGCACACAGTCCTTAAATTTTGCAACCATCTTTTCTCTTTAAATGTGGCAGTTTGAGGAGCTATTCATTAGCTGAGATGTCTAGTAGGCTGAGCAGACTTGATTAAATTGGGAGAAGGAATCAGGGCTTGTTTCCTCATGGTCCTTCCCTAAAATATTTTAGACAGGGACTTAGTTCCTCCCAGGGATCTAAGTACTTTAACAGGAAATGATAAAAATGAAAAAAAAAAGCATTAGTCAGGCACTGGTGGTTCACACCTGTAATCCTAGCTGCCCAGGAGGTTGAAATCTGAGGATCATGTTTGAAAGCCAGTGTAGGCAAGAAAGTCCGTAAGACTCTGATCATCAGCTAATCATGAATAAAAGCCAGAAATGGAGCCGTGGATCAAATGGTAGAATATAAACCTTGAACAAAAATGTTCAGGGACAGCCGGGCGCTGGTGGCTCACGCCTGTAATCCTAGCTACTCAGGAGGCTGAGATCTGAGGATCGCGGTTCAAAGCCAGCCCGGGCAGGAGAGACC
>NW_012267269.1:5327641-5377064 GCF_000151885.1 Dipodomys ordii
GACCGACCAAAAAAAAAAAAAATGTTCAGGGACAACACCTAGGCCTTGAGTTTAAGCCCCAGGAGTGGCACCCCAAAAAAGTTATTAAGTTTTCAAAGTTGTGACTCAGACCTTCCCTCAGACCTTGACTCAGAGCAGATTTCTTTAAAGTTGGGAATTTGGCTGGATTCTAGAGATCAGATACCTTGCTTTCCTAGGCAAGGAGTTTATCTGACTGGACTTCTTAGTTTTCCCTTTGGCCATTAGCTATCACTTCAGGATGTTCATTTATATTGAGGCTCTCTATATCAGGGGTCATGCTCAAATACTAGGAAGAGAAGGGCCCCTCTTGCCATGCAAGGCAATAAGTGATTAGAGCATTGGCCAGACTTGATTCTGAGCGTCATTCCATAAGGCAGAGTCCCGCCCTACTTGATGTGGCATCTGGCCTGAGAGAGGTTTTTCCCACAGATTCCTAACTTTCTAGGTTAGTTCATTTACTACATGGTGCCTGCCCCCTGGCCCCGAGGCAATATCTCACTTTTTAGTCCAGCCTGCTAAGAACTTCAGATCATACTTTAAACTCCCTAAGGCTGGGATTAAAGGCATACCCATATCAGAAGTTTGTCCATTGAAAAATGATTTTCCAAGTTAGAATCAAATATCTGAACTTATTTCTCATCACTGAGAACTTTACATCATTCTCAGTCAAAAGGTAGGAAGGAAATATCAAACTAAAGATTTAAAGGACTGAATTAAAAAATCAATAAGTAATTAATAGGTACCAACAGTGCCTCATATTGCACAAGAGGCTCATTCAAAAAAGTGTAAATATAAGCCAGACACCAGTGGCTCATGCCTATAATCCTAGCTACTGAGGAGGCTGATATCTGAGGATCATGGTTTGAGGCCAGCTGGGGCAGGAAAGTCCATGAGACACTCATCTTCAGTTAATCACCAAAAAGTCAGAAGTGGAGATGTGGCTCAAGTGGTAGAGTGTTAGCCCAGGCCCTAAGTTCAAGCCTCAGGTCCAGTATACATACACACACACACACACACACACACACACACACACACACACACACTGAATAACATTCTTTTTATGAATTTTCAGAGTCTTCACATAAACTAGGAGTTGATAAAGTTTGGGCAACAACTCAGTAGCCACAACTTGAACTAGAGATGAAATTCAACTGCAGGTCTGCCTGATAGTACAGCCTGTGCTTCGAACATGTATGTCATACTGACTTCCTAAAGAAAAACAGGACTAATAATGCTCAAAATATACCCAGCCGTAGACATAATGAGTGTCATCATCATAATACTAGGCTCGGCTCAGAATGTCAGAAATAAAAAAAGCATCAGGGAAACAGAGACTAGCATTCCAGCTGTATGGCCATCTGCCGCATTCAACCTCCCATATTGTTTTCGCTTGGAAAGTTTCAACCCTTTGTGTATCCACAGTCTGGCCGTTTCCTTATCAAACTACCTTTCCAGGCCTAATCTCACAACCTTCTTTTAGATTTGTCTGAACCACTTCCTCCTTATTTGGACTCTATAGTCTGACACTCAGACACATTGTCCTGGAGCACCTAGAGTTATGGAGCTACCAGTCTCATTGGAAAGGAGAAATTAGCCTGTGGAAGCCAAGGCCTAGCACATCAATTTGTGGTCAGTAATGGCGGCTCATTCTGACATCTGTTGGGCTAGGACTCCTACTAATTAGCAAATGAGCAAATTGTGTCCATGTGCTTTCAATTTTGTTTCCAGTGTAATGGTATACTTTACAAGTGGCAGTGAATGTTCTCATTACAAGCTTTCAGTACATCAGAGTGATATTGGCTTGAAAAAATGTGATCATCAAAGATGATCACATCCTTACTGATTTAAATTCAATACAAGTCACTGAATAGCTATTCTGTGCAAGGTTCTGAAATACACATTTCTTTGTCACTCAAAATATAGCAGGAGAGATAATTGCCTTTGCTAGGTGCTCAACCCTGGTTTCAAACTCATGATCCTTCTGCTTCAGCCTCCTGAGCAGCTGAGATTACAGGTGGTTACCACTGCACCCTCCTTGAAGTATACATATTGAACAAAGTTCCCCAAAACACTATTTTTAAGACTAAAAGTGTGGTCTTGGGGTTAATATGACTGGCATTGAAATCTCTTTACAAATTACCACTGGTGTTTAGCAATTTTTTTAACCTTGTTAAGTTTTTGGTTTCTTCATCTGTAAACTCAAAGTAATTCCAAAATTCTAGTTGTTCTGATGATTTCTTGTTCATAAAATGGCTAGCACATAGCAAGTGCTCAGATAATAAGTGTAGTTGTTATATACATGTTAGCTTCATTCGGGATTTTTTTTTGGGGGGGGACTGGTATTGTAGAGCCTCACATTCATACTTGGTTTTGGTTCAAGGCTGACACTTAAATCATATATCCACTTCTGACACTTTTTGCAGTTTATTGGGGATAAGAATCTCATAGACTTTTCTGCCAAGGCTGGCTTTGACCTGGGCAGGAGTCCTAATGTCGTCTCTTACTTGAGTGTGATTAGACAAGTCACTATGCTCACCTTGGGCTCAGCCACTTCAATCCTGCCTGCTTGAAGAAGACAAAAACTTGGTAAATAATAGAATTTTTTTTTTCTTGTTGGTCGTGGGTCTTGAACTCTGGGCCTTGGTGCTGTCTGTCAGCTCTTTAGCTCAAGGCTAGCGCTCTACCACTTGAGCCACAGCGCCACTTCCAGTTTTCTGGTGGTTAATTGGAGATAAGAGACTCATGTAGGGCGGGGGGAGGAGGGTTGGGTAGAGGGGTGGGAGGAAGATGGGATGGAAAGGGGAAACAAAGGAGGAGGCTACAATGTTTGATAAGAAATGTACTCATTATCTTGCCCATGTAATTGTAAGCCCTCTGTACAGTATTTTCACAATAAAAAAAAAGTCTCATGGACTTTCTTGCCTAGGCTGGCTTTGAACCGTGATCCTCACATCTCAGCCTCCTAAGTAGCTAGGATTACAGGTGTGAGCCACCGGTGCCCAGCTAATAACAGAAATTTTGAACACTTCCTTGGGCTCTCAGGCTCCTTTCTAGCTCTAACAAGTCCTGTGCTCATATTTCATTAGATGTATTCCATGCCAGGATATAAGAGAAGATGCCTTGGGTGGCCTTATTTTGCTTACCAGTTTCACCTTTTACCAAAAACATAGTCTTTTATTTAAGGTTAACACTTCAGTTCTTTTAATCTAAGAAATCTACAAATGTAATGCTCTTGTTAATTATCTGAGCCCAATAAACACTGCCATATAATTTGCATATAAATGAACTAGAAATAATACAAGTTGGGAGTACTATTTACTCTGAAACTAGAAGTATACAGTCATTTTCCTTATAATTATTGGTAAAGTTTAGGATCTTCCTCTTCATGAATATTCCTTTTTTAAAAGAGCACTGATATAAATAAAATTACATAAGAAAAGCTGATAGAGCTGACAGGCTCTATAGGAGGAGAAACAAATATCTAAGAATTGATCATTTTCTCTACTTTCTTTCTGATCCCTGCCTAGTGTCTTGTTTTCTGGTAGTACTGGGGTTTGAACTCAGGGTCTTGCTAGGCAAGACTACTGCTTTAGCCATACCCTCTGTCCTTTCTGCTTTGTAGTTATTTTTCAGACAGGACCTTCCTTTTTCCTGGGGGCAGGCTGTGGTCCCTGGTGATCCTCAGCTGTAAGCCTTCCCTGGTCATTCAGGTCTTCCTAT
This sequence comes from Dipodomys ordii, assembly GCF_000151885.1. NCBI lineage: Eukaryota > Metazoa > Chordata > Mammalia > Rodentia > Heteromyidae > Dipodomys > Dipodomys ordii. The sequence continues at coordinate 5,331,383 of NW_012267269.1, forward strand.
CCATGTGACCCCAACATTAGAACAGAGACAATTTAGCTCCATTGTGCCTTATTGCAATCTCTGATCTTCAGTATCCATGCGCAGAATAGAATTGTGATTGTTTTCTATCATGATGTTCTAGGGCGGCTTGTTATACAGGTTTGGTATGAATAATCACCATGATTATGTGTACCAAATACATAGGAATACACATGCATCTGTGTTACCTCCCTTTCTCCTTTAACATGAACAGAAGCAGACTAAACAAAATATCATGTTTTCCCCCCCATTTTCTTTAAAAACAAGGTATCATTTTCCAAAATGCTTTTACTCACAGGTTTGCGAACATCAGGCAGGGTCAGCCAGAGAGGAAATACAATGGGGAAAACAATCAAGAAGGTGACCTGCTTGCGGGCACTGGTGGGCCAGGCCAGGCTGAGGGGCTTGTCCTCCTCCTCAGCTGTCTCTGTGGCTTGCTGTAGAAACAGATAACACACAAACAGATGAAAAGGACAAGAGTAACACAGGCTACAAGGGCGAGACCACAGCAAGGAGGGAAGCACACTACAGGTACTTTTTAGGTTTAACAATGGCCACATTGGTCTGAGGTCCTGGAAGAAACAGCTTAGTTGTGAGCACTGAGAATTTTCTTTTGTTTGGACACTGAACGTGAGCTACATTTACTACTCATGAACTATTTTGTGTGTTGGTGTTTGTACGTGTGCACGTGAACACCAGGGTTGAACTCAGGGCCTGGGGGCTGGCCCTTTGCTTTTTTGCTCAAGGCTGGCACTATCATTGGAATCACACCTCCACTTCCAGCGTTTTACTGGTCAGTGAGAGGTAAGAGTGTCTAGGGTTTTTTTGGCCTGGGCTGGCTTTGATCCTTGATCCTTAGAGCTCAGCTTCCCGGGTAGTAAGGATCTACCACTGACTGGCTGCTCATAAACTTTTAGCGAGAAATTTATCTGCAGAGAGACAGCTCTCATCTTCCTCCCTCCTTCTCCCTGAGGACTGCATCATGAGATTCAGAATTCTTGGAAGTGCATTTATAAAAGCGAAAATGTCTTCCTTACCTCCCTTCCTCCCTCCCTTTTTCCCCTTCTTTCTCGCCTTTTTTCTCCCTTCCCACTGATTTTCAGCTCCTTACAGAAACACTTTGGTTAATAATTCTAATTTTTTTCTTTATTTTTTATTGTTGCTTGTGGGGCTTGAACTCAGAGACTGGGAGCTGTCCCTGAGCTCCTTTTGCTCAAGGCTAGCGCTCTACCACAGCTCCACCTCCAATTTGCTGGTGGTTAATTGAAGGTAAGAGTCTTATAGACTTTCCTGCCCGGCCTGAGCTGGTTTTAAACTCTGATCCTCAGATCTCAGCCTCCAGAGTAGCTAAGATTATAGGCTAGGATTATAGGCGTGAGCCACTGGCGCCAGGTAATTTCCTTAATAATTCTTTTTTTTTTTTTTTGGGTCCGGTCATGGGGCCTGAACTCTGGGCCTGGGCACTGTCCCTCAGCTCTTTAGCTCAAGGCTAGCGCTCTACCACTTGAGCCACAGCACCACTCCCGGCTTTTTTCTTTTTGCTTATGTGGTGCTGAGGAATCGAACCCAGGGCCTCATGCATGCAAGGCAAGCACTCTACCACTGAGCCACCTTCCCAGCCCCTCCTTAATAATTCTTTTGAAAAAGCTTCATTCCTTCCCACTGGCCCAGGAAGAAACAACAGTTTTGACATGGGGCTGCCTAAACTTGTTGAATCCTAGAGTACTTCACTTGAAGCCAAAGGCTTATTATTTAAGACTCTGTGTCAGGACTGAGAGAAACAGAGGACAGCAGCAGAGCCGGGCTGTGACCCTGCACCGGGCCTCAGAACAGGATATAAGCTTCTGAGTCTGAACTGGCAGCCACTGTTATGGTTGCCAGCGGTTATAGTCAGCAGCTCTGAAGTCTCTGAGCCAGAGGAGACCAAAGGTGATCTGGGCCTGGCAGGATGACCATTAGCTTGTCAGATGGGCCCCCAGAGCCTCGAAAAAAAGCATAGCAGACCCCATCAATCACCATCTCCCCAGCTTGTTTAAAAATGAACGTGTAGGACCAGGACCAAGCATCAGATCTAAAAATACCAACAGAACTTTTCCATGGAGGCTTCCTTTCTAGACAGTAGAAAGAGCCTCGCAGGGTTCGGAGATCCTCTGCCCGTGGGCAGCTCCTGCCTGCTGCTCCTCTGGCTCCCAGCACCACACACTTTCTGAACAGTAGCCATGATCCTGCCAGCATCTGTGTCCCAAAGAGGGTGATATGGAGGGCAGGCTTGGGCCAGATGGCTCAGGGGTAAAGGACTCAACTAGAGGTCAGGGCTAATGTGAGTCTACTTTTCTATTTACTCGTTTGGCAAACCCTAAGGACTGACGGAAGGATCTGTTGTAGTTTAAACAGTCATCCAGACTTCAGACATCTCTATGAGTTGAACTACTACTAATAGAAAAGAGATCTGAAGTCATGTTAAAGATATGTGGAAAGAATAAGCTCTTCTGCTTTGGGTGTGTGTCTTCGGCATGGATGGGGTCAGGTTAACAGGTGGAAATAGAAGGCTGGTGCAGTGGGATTTGGTCATCTGGGTCATCACGAAACACACACCTTCTACAGTCTATCTTTTTGCTAATGTGCTCACTGCTGTCTTTCATCCAATCCCAGGGCTTCTAGCCCTGATGGAAGCTTGGTTGCTGGCTCTGGTCTCTGTTCCAAACCACTGCTCCTTTTTCTGAGATGATGTGGCAGATAAAGCAAATCATTCGCTAGGGGCCCATTCATCTCCCAACATGTCAGCTGGCAGTAGGAGTAATCTGTGTGTCAATGAGGGTTCAGAAAACAAGTGTTTTCCTTCCTTCCTTCCTTCCTTCTTTCCTTCCTTTCTTCCCTCCCTCCCTCCCTCCCTCCCTCCCTTCTTTCGTCTTTCTTTCTTTCCGTGCCACTTCCTGTTTTCTGGTTTACCACTTACTTGAATCATGCCTTTGGCATGTTTTGCTTTATTTATTTTTAATATGGTCTTGCTTTTTCTCTGCTGTGGGCCTGGATAGATTTCTCTGTTTCTTCTTCTCAAGTAGCAGGAATGATAGTGGTATGTCACCATGCTCAGCTTTTTAGTGGTTGAGATGGGGTCTGGGGATCACACTGTGGTCCTCCTGATCTCAGCCTCCTTAGTAGTATAGGCATGAGACAACCAGCCCAGCTTGTATCATTCTTTTCTTGTGCTGGTTCTAGGATTTGAATTTAGAGCCTGATCACTGTCCCTTAGCTTTTTCATTCAAGGCTAGCATTCTAGCCTTGAGCCATGGCTCCACATCTGGCTTTTTGGTAGTTAACTGGAGATAAAAGTCTCATGGACTTTTTTTGCCTGGGCTGGCTCCAAACTTCAGTCCTCTGACATAAGCTTCCTGTGTAGCGCAACTTACTGGTATGAGCCACTGGTACTTGGCTATCATTCTTTATAAATTCCCCATCTTATACAAGACAAGAATTTTTTTTTTTTGTCCATTGTGGGGGCTTGAACTCAGCCTGGGTGTTGTCCCTGAGCTCTTCAGCTCAAGGCAAGCGCTCTACCACTTGAGACACAGCACCACTTCTGGTTTTCTGGTGGTTTATTGAAGATAAGAGTCTCTCAGACTTTGCTCCCCAGGCTGGCTTTGCACTGCGATCCTCAGATCTCAGCCTCCTGGGTAGCTAGGATTACAGGCGTGAGCTACCAGCACCCAGAGAAGACAAGAAGTTTTATTCTTGCAGAGGACCTACTTTTCTGAAGACTCTACACTCATCTGATGAGTTCCTCAAGCTCTTCCTCCTTGGTTGGCCTCCCTCCTACCTCTGTCCCCCCCCCCTTGCCATCCATAATCTAGCAACTCCTCTCTAAACTCCAATCTAACCTTTTTTTTGAGGAAAATAAAACTACCAAAAGCAACTCTTTTGACTCATATCATTTTAATGACACCAACAGATGGTGACATTTCATCAATAACCCTTCTGCTTATAACCTATGGATTAGCTCCTTTCTCCATCTGCCAAAATCCCTAGGCAGGCAGCACCACTAGCAAATAGCAGGGAATAATTGTCTGTTTAGATGCGTAAGCTCGAAACACACTACTGTCCAAATACAAACAATTAGCTATCTTGTATGGCTTCCAAAACTGCATTTGAGGTGGCTGTTCCTAGGGCAGAAGTGGACTAGGACGAGAGGCTACATCTGAAGCTACGAAAAGAGGGCTCTCTGCGGGGATTTCCTACCATCTTGGGGGTCAAGTCTCTCTGTAGGGAAGTACAATAATCTAGAACCCCATGGCAGAGGGGAAGGGATCCCAGGGCCAAGTCACCAGCATCCTTTAGGAGAAATTCTCTTTGTCTTGTTGCCAGAACAATCTGACTCTGGCTTAAAAGGTGACAGCTTGTAGGCTGGCTAGAGAAACAGCAGAAAATGCTTTTTCCAAGTGTGGGGCTCAATTTGCTTTTGCTCAAGCTGGGGATATTAGTGCATTCATTAGTCTCAGCTCCGGGAAAAAGGCCATTGAGGTCATGGAAATGGTTTCCCAACTTTCCCTGGAGTCATGGTCATCTGATACTGGCCTTGCAATGACCCACTCTGACTTTCTACTGCTTTTGAAGAGTAACCATAAAGCAGAGCACTTCAGAATGATTTAATTTTTGTGAGACAGAGTCGATCTGTCGCTGAGGCTGGTCTCCCACTCAAGATCCTCCAGCTTCCTCCTTGTTGGGGATTACAGGTGTAAACCACCACAGCCAATCAAAGGAGACAGGAGGAGCTCTCTTTAGGAGTCGTTATGCAGACCCAAGGCCAGTCATTGCTGCTTCCAGGCCTTGTAATCTCTGATAAGAGAAAAGATCACATGACTCTAGCTTCCCAGGTGGCCAGTGGTTGTGTGAGATGTCAGGATTTACAGAAGCATGAGAGAAGCAGGGGCAGAGAATCAGGACTCTGTGCTCATTTCTGCTTAGACCGATTCCTTAAGCAGCTACGGCCATCCTCTGCAGGTTTTACAAAGCCCCCAGTTCTAGGATTCCTTTACAGAGTTTCACATTTAAAGAGGAGATGAAAGAAATAACCTCATCTGTAGGGAAGTTGGCAATATCTTTGAGTCTTCTTCAGCATCGATGCTGCCTGTTATGGTATCTTCCTCAAGTTCATAGTTGAAATCCTAATCCCAACTATCTCAGAATGTGACTTTATTTGTAAATAGGATCTTACAATATTAGTTAAATTAAAACATCATTAGGGTGGGTCACGACCAATTTGACTGGTGTCCTTTTAAGAGGAAATTAAGACACAGAAGAAGATACCAAAGGTGCATATCAGAAAAAAGGCACATGAAGAAGAGGACACAGCAAGAAGATGGCCATCTGAAAGGTAAGAATTAAAGTCTCAGAGACAGCAAATCCCACCAGTTCTAGCCTCCAGAAGGTGAGAAAGTTAATTTGTGTTGTTGAAGACACCCAGTACTTGGTATTTTGTTAGGATGGCTTGAGCCATCAAATGCACTGTTCTCTGCCTAGTAAACAAGAGGCCCACTTTTACCTAGACTTTTTCCAGCCTCTCCTGGGACACCAGGTGTGGCCACTGATTATGTTTTAGACAATGGGATAGAACCAGAAGCATCCTCCTACCACTTCTACATGCATCTTTAAAGGATGAGATTGTGTCCTTTCCTCCTCCTGCCTGCAGGTTGCAATGAGGGCATTTTGGACAGGATGTGAACATTACAGAGGAAGAATACAGTACAGAGGAGCAATAACAAAAATCTGAGCTTCTGACACCCATCAAGAAGTCTTTTGACCCTGGACTGCCCAGACTAACTTAAGAGAGACAGAAAATTCTGTTCATTCAAACTTTGGCTCCTTTGGGTGTTGGCCACTCAAGGTGGAACCAGTATCAACTGGTCTATGTTTTAAAAAATGTTTTTAAATGAAGACTCAAAGGAGGAATCGCTCTCACATCTTAGCATCAGGTAAAAGAAATGCTTCATCTGAGAAACACTAAATCTTAGAAACAAGTAATTGTATCAAGTAATTGATTCTTTGCTTTGTCCACTTAAGAATTCAGAGAAAATTTGTAACTTTTATCAACAATCATGGTGTTGGAATCTGCTCAGTAACTTCAGCCTTACTATTTCCCTTTTCTTTTCACCTTTGGCTGTACTTTTGCTAAATTATGCACTCTTTCTTTCTTTCCTTCCTTCCGTCTTTCTTTCTTTCTTTCTCTTTCCTTTCTTCCTTCCTCTTTCCTTCCTTTTCTTTTCTTTCTTGTTATCTTTTCCTTCCCTTCCCTTCCCTTCCCTTCTCTTCCCTTTCTTGGTGGTACCAGGGCTTGAACTTAGGGCTTTGTGCTTGCTTGGTTTGCTTGCTCACAGCTAGTGCTCTTCCACTTGAGCCATGCCTCCAGCCTTGCTTTTTGCTAGTTATTTTGGAGATGGATCCTCGTGAACTTTACTGCTTGAGCTGGCCTCAAACTGCAGTGTTCCATATATCAGCTTCATGAGTAGCTAGAATTTCAGACATGAGTTCCTGGCGCCTGGTTTTCAGAGGTACTTTTGCAAGTAGCCTTAAATCACTGTGAAATGAGGTGCGGCAGACCTAAGTGAAATACTCTTTAGTGATTTCGTGGACACTTTCTCTGATTGAAGTAGTGGGGAGAAGGAGGGGGAAAACTGGTGACATTTGTTAATATTTATATCAGTTCTAGATATTGAAAGGACCAAGAGGATACCTATAGAATACAGAAAGCAGTCCTAGGTATCAGCATCTGCTGGGATGTGTCTGGAGCAATCAACTTTTTTACTTTTACCAGTGAATGGTGCCTAGTGTCATAGTATCTACTCAGCTTCCTTGTATGTACATGTTATTCCCTTCCCTCTGTATCTGGTGTGGCTAGCTCATTACCAGGTTTTCAGTGGAGGGGCCTGGGCTGGATTCTGTTTCTAAAGCCAGAGAACTATTTTTTAAAAGCAATCCAAATTGTTATTTTTGTCTTCCTGTGTGAAGATCAGCCTACTGTAATGCAATTGCTGCTACTCAAGAAGTAAAATGAAAACATAGGAGGAATCTAGAAATAGGCCACCTTCAAATAAAGTTTTATTGATTGGTGATAATGCTTCATGCCCACTTCTTGCTCTGGAAGTAAAGTGTTAATCCTGGGCACTTATTCACTTCAGAACCACCTTTTACCAGGGAGTCCTTCAGTGTAACATGACACTGGAGGAAAAGAATATATCACCAGCTAAAGATCCTAAATACCAGTAAAAGTACAATTCATTTGCCAGCACACATTTCATTGGGATTTCTCTCTGGAAGCCTTGCCCAGGCTCATTGTAGAGCATTTCAGTGCCTAGAAGACCTTAAAGACCATCTCACTGTGAGTTTCTTTGTCCCCTGGAATGCTTTATTATGGGATGAACTTCTTGGGTTGCACTTGCCCAGTTGACTCATCCTCTGTGCGTTAATAGATTACAAAGACAAGCTACAAGACCTCTGAAATAATTTAAGATGAGAGTGTGAGGTCCTGACAGCAAGGGCCCCAGATTGCAGAGTTGAATAAGTGCTGGCTCTCCGAGACCATCTCTTTCATTTGGTGGATAACCGGCTGTGAGAGGAAGTGGTGTGCTAAAGGCTGGTTCACAGTGCCAGGCCAGGCCTTGACCTCTGACCCTTAATGACCTCTTTCTCTATTCCACAATACCCTTGTTCCTCAGTCCTGAAAACAGGCTTTACAATTTATGCCCAATGATATCAGGCTCCCCCTTTTGTTTCATATTAACTTTATTATTATTATTTTCAGGCTAGCAAACCTGATATTCTTGAGCTTAAAGACAAGTTTTAGTGGTTTAGATGGCCCACATTTCTTTGCAAAGCTGCCAGGAAATATCTGCACATTGCCTTCTCTCCCTTTTCTCAGCATCATGCAACATCCACAGCAGCAGAGAGGGAAAATGAAGAGCAGATTTGGGGTGTGAATAGAAGGAGCTGTCCTTGAGTGACATCTCCAAAGTGCACATTTAAAAATAAAAGGCAGTCACTGAGAAGACTCCAATGGATATCAGGTTCTTAAGCACAGCTTATGAAAAACAACTTGTTACTTAGCATCTGGATCCGAGAAAAGAGTGCAGAGCTTCAGCTCTGGTTTCTGTGGGACAAGGCAGCCATCAAGCCTACTAAATGCCCCAATGAGGGCTTGAGGTTTTATGTGCACTTCGTTGCTTGGTGTCACTCTGAATTCCTATAACTGTGGATAATCCCATTCTAGCTCCTTCTGAAATGGCTATCGGGGAGATATTGTGAAAGATGGAGGAGGCTCTTTAAAATAACAAACCTTATTAGGGCTAACTTTAAGCAAGAGCTGAAATAGGAGATGGAATTATTTTCAGATTCCCGCATTCAGTGTTTGAGGGTTAATAAGAATGTATCCAAGAAAATAGCCTCATCCCTAGTCATGGGACTCCCTACTCTCCTTTCCCCTTCCCGATCTTTCATTACTGAAGCATTAAAGACACTCTCTTTGACAAAGCTGGCACATATAATTTCTTCAGTTAGGTCTCTATAGGGTCTGATGAGATGTATGTGCGCCTCTACAATGAGCCTGGGCAAGGCTTCCAGAGAGAAATCCCAACAGTGCTTTAGCTATAAAAGGAGAGTTCTAGAAGGGATCAGCAAAGGCTCACTTTTCCCCTGGTTTCCTATTCAATAGGAAGTCAGACACAGGCTGTCATAAATATAAATACCATTCCAGAATATTCTTTTACATCACTGTTGTTACAGAATTAAATGGCTTTATCCTTGAAAAGCATTTAGAACAGTGTTTGATACACAACAAACACTCAAGCATGTTATTATTATTATTTTAAAAAGTAAATTCTCAGGAGAACAATTTCTTCAAGGATATCTAAGAGAGAGAAATTGGAGTAGGTAAATTATAATCATATTTCTGGCAAGAAAATTCTATAACTCAATTGTTTGACATGAAAGCCGGTTTTTATGATTTCTTCTAATATTTGTTAAGCACTTGTTGACTGGAGTGATCCCATATTTAATTTCCTTTTCTTTTAGTGAATATGAATAAAATAGAAGGCCCTTGTAAATAAAACTAAAGTGAATATAAGGAGAAACACTACTGTATTTCAGTAGCTTTCTTCAAGTAGACTTTCTCCCAGAAACAAAGCTTCTGAGCAGATGGTGAGACTCATAATATTGTGACACCTTCACTTGTGCTTTCGCTGGGTTAAAAACAACAATAGAGTTGGATTTCTCTGAGGTAAGATTAACAAAAGTGGTCAGTCACACTTTAAGACAGTGAAAGGTGCAGAAATAAGTGGTTTAGCAATTAGAAGTTACAAGGAAATGATCCACAGAGTGCCTTCTTTTATTTAAGTTTAATTACATCACACTGTAGGACAAAGGAAATGTCTACAAACTCCTACTCATAAACATTGGCTTACTTGGGCTTAGTAAGTCCTTCTTATTTCTATTTCAGCTAGATGTGCTGGCTAATTAGTGGGGTCAAATACTAACAGCCTTCCTTATGTCAGCTGACTTCAGAAATAGACATGCTTGAAGTTGGATTATGGAAAAGACTGACCCATAAAAATACTCACTACTGGGTTGTGAATCATTTTGGTCTCACAGACAGGAACATGTGAAATTAAACATCTCTTTTGGGTTCCTGAAGCTGTAGTTCTTGGATCTGATAAATGAAATGTGTTCAAACAAACTTAGAGGGAAGTGGCGCTGTGGCTTAAACGGTAGAGCGCTTGCCTTGAGCTGAATTGCTGAGGGACAGCGCCCAAGCCCAGAGTTCAAGCCCCATGACGGACAAAAAAACAAAACGAAACAAGAAACAACTTAAAGGTCTGAAAATCTAAGGATAAAACCTCATTTGCCTTTCTTCTTCAAAAAAAGGCAATAATAATAGAAGAGTCTTGAAGAAGAACTGTTAGACTAGATGATAGAAAATCAGAGAGCCTTGGAAAGCTCCAACTCAACTCTAAGATTTGAGTCCTTACTGATACTGAAATACTGAAAGCTCTGTTGACACCTCCCACACCCAGTGTGGCTCTATTTGGAGGTGGAGCCTCTAAGAAAGTGATTAAGGTTCCAGTACAGCATAAGGTGGTGGGGCCTTGATCACAAAGGATCAGTGTCCTCAAAGAGAAGAGCCATCAGAAGTCTCAGGTGTTCTCTCTCTTCCCTTCTCTCCCTCTCCCTTGCTGTCTTCTTCTATCTTTTTTTCCTCTCCCTGTCTTTCTCTTTTTTTCTCTTTCAGTATCTCCCCCTGTTCCACTAATGTGTACTGAGGAAAGGTTATAGAAGAATGTGATGAGAAGACAATATGTATATACAGGAAGAGAGCTCTGAACAGAGGCCAACTCTGTGAGAACTTGATCTTGAAATTCAAACTCCTACACTGTTAGGTACATGGTATTTTACTATGGTATTATTAGGTCTTTTTAAAGAGGTCATTTCTTTCAGTAGATAATTTTTGGTTTTGAAATAAATCATTGTGTTTACTGAATATAATTTGTGTTGAAACTGCTCTCATTTTAATTCTGTCTTTGAGTCTTAGAACATTTTCTTTTTGTTCTCTTAGATTCTCAATATCTTCATATTCATATTTCCTACCAATATCCCCCATTCTCTAAGCTTTGTATTTACCTTAAATGTGCCTATCCCTTATCTCTTGCACACAAAATAAGCCCAAAAGAAGTAAGTGGAGGGGCTGGGAATGTGACTCAGTGGTAGAGTGCTTGCCTAGTATGTATGGAGTCCTGGGTTCAATTCCTCAGTACCACATAAGCAGAAAAAGCCAGAAGTGATGCTGTGGCACAAGTGGTAGAGTGCTAGGCTTGAGTAAAAGAAGCTCAGGGACAGTGCCTAGGCCCCATGACTGGTGTGGGCCAGGGGCGGGGAGGGGTGGAGGGAAAGAAGTAAGTGGAGAGACATCTCTTTTTGGAAGAGAGCATCCTGACACATTTGTCTTGCCTTCTGTGTGGACATCCTGAACTAGCAGAGCTAACATTTAAGTAGAGAACAGATTTGACACATCTTTCCTTGCCTGGTGGTTGGGAATAATTCATTCATTTTACAATATGATCATGGCTTGTATTAAATATAGATGAAAATAATCCCAGCATAACATTTTTCAGCACATGAAGGCTGGAGGAATGGCGAAGTAGTAGGGTGCCTGCCTAGCAAGCACAAGATCCAGAGTTCAAACCCCAGTACCACCACCACTACCACCTCCAAGAACAAGAAAAGAAAGAAAAGATTGCACGTTAAACAGAAAATGAACAATGGCAACCTGAAAACTTAATCATGTCCAAGGTTCTATTTGAAACCAAGGTTTCAAAATCCATCATTGTGAGTGATGAAGCTGTCTGCACCTAAGTTTTCTAAGAAACCACTTTACAATAATATCAAATGGCCTCTGGAGATTGTGGTGCAAGGCAATTGTTTTCCTGTACTTTGCATTTTGCCCAAATAATTCTGCAATGCAGACTACAGACAAGATGGATTTCTTTCTGTAGCGCTATTGCAAATTAGTTTTCTGGAGTTTTCATCAGCTTTGTAAATCTTGTTGATATAATTTACAAAGATTTGTTACCATAAGAGCTTACAGGAAAATTATGAAAGATAATAAAAAATCATTTTCATTGTCTTATCTGTTGGATCAGAATTAGTCATAGGAAGATTGATGTTAATGTATTTTCAGGGTGTTAATGAGATCCCTCCTTTATTAGTAGTCAGCTTTTAAAGGACCTTAACGATGAACAGACATTCTTCAAACTGTTCAGAAAGTACAATGACAAATGGTATCATTAACAGCAAGATTCTCAGTGAGTAGAGCATACAATTTGTCGACATTTGAAGTTAGGCCAAAATTCGAGTCTTATATCTGTATATACTTCATTTTTAAATATGTTAAAAGGCCTCTGAGTGCATCTTAAACAATTGGAAAATATTGTGCAGGTAATCAGACACAGGATCTGGAGCTTAACTTTCCTACTTACATATAAGTTGACAGAAAAAAAAATGTCATCTTCCCTAGAAATGGAAGCTACATGTTAAGGCCTCGTCAGTAAAACAACTTAGGTTTTGCTGTGTTGGCCTGGATGGAGAATTGTCTGACATTCTGGTAAGATCTCAGCTTCCTGGGTAGCTAGGATTATAGGTGTGAGGCACAGGTGCCCAGCTCCAAACATGACTTTTTTGTTATTTTTAAATATTATTTTTATTATCTTTTAGTTCCACATAGAGGTTATTATTCAATTAATTATTTTATAAATATAAATGGATCTTGATCAATATCACCCCTTTCATCATTCTCCAACAACCCTCCTAACCCAACCCCTCACCTCAATTTTCTGTAAAGCATTAATTTTTAAGATGAGGGAGGATTGGCAGATGTTCAATGAGTTTACTTCTTGCGTCTTAAATTTTCATTGTTGTTAGCAAAGTTGAAACTCCTTTGGATGCAATAACTATAGAGGAAAAGAGCAGATCTCATCCTGGCTCGGATTACAGGCATAAGTCACTGGTATTAGACTCTTCCTTCTTGTGTGGTTGTGGAAATCATACCCAGGGCTTCATGAATGGGAGACAAGTGCTTTACCACTGAGCTAAGCCATAACCCCTAGCCTGGCAACATTAAAATGTAAGAGCCTAGGTTCTGGGTAAGACAGAATTTCTTTTAGCTGTTTTTCAATCCTGGTTAACTTCTCCACATGGAACATTTAGGAAGGTTGGTAAATGGTGGCAGTTCTGATCCATTTTCCTGCATTGGTGTAGACAACATGAGCTGGCTCCCAGCATAAGAAAAGGGAATCAGCTCTAAGTTGTGTAAAAGTCATATTATCTCTTGGTTCCTACAGAAGATATACATGAAGCAGGGCCAGGGCTTGCTGCCTTTATGAGAGGGGTGTGTGTGTGTGTGTGTGTGTGTGTGTGTGTGTGTGTGTGTGATACTAAATGTGTGTGTGTGTGTGTGTGTGTGTGTGTGTGTGTGTGATACTAAAGTCTGAACTCAGGTCCTCACACTTTCTAGGCAGGCTCTTTACTACTTAGTCAAGTCTCCAGTCCTTCTTTGCACTGGTTATTGTGAGATAGGGTCTGGCTTCCTGCTCACATGCATGCCTTGGCCTTCCACTGGCCTGTTTTAGGCTTCCTGTTGCACTGGAGATGCCAAGCACACTTTGCCATGTCCATTTTCCCCATTAAGACAGGAGCTGCTGGGCTTTCTCTGCTGTCCTTCAGATCTTAGCTTCCTGCATAGGTAGGATGACAGATGTGTGTCACCATGCTCAGCTGTGGGTTGAACAGGAAGGACTCCTTTGGACTTTTCTGACAGGGGTGGCCTGATACTGTGATCATCCAAGGCCAGTAGCTTCAGCAGCTAGGATTACAAATGTGAGCCACCACACTTGGCCTTGAGAGTGTATTTTTAAAACGTTCTTCATTACCAATGAAGAGAATGCTATACTGGAGAAACGTCTGAGAAGAGGTGTCAGTGGGGAATTAGTTCACATGTAAATAGTCCTTTAAAAACAGAAGGTTAATTAACAAGGAAGGATAAACTCTCAGGAGAATACTAGCAGTGAGAGTATGATGTAGGGTGCTCAGAATTCCCATGAGTAAAGTTGGGATGCACACATTACTTGTCATAGAGCCTAATAAAAATACAACTCAGAAAGAAATGAAACTAACAAAACAAAATAGCACCGAGGCATTTCTGGGCAGCTGGGCCATAGGTGGCCTGAGGTGGCCTACTGCATGCTTGCTTGTTTGTTTGTTTTTCTGATTCACTCTATCACCCAGCGTTTCCAGCCAGGGACTGTCAGCATCAGCTACAGGGTTGATCTCCTTTTCCTGTTCCTTCTCCATGACCTGTGCATTCCAAACCTTCTCATTTCCAGCTCAGGAACAGTTCTACAATCCAGCTGTGCCACTCAGACCACAACCAAAACTTGGCTTAACCCCTTGTCACCTGGGCTACTTATTAGCTATTTAAAAATGATTAAAATTATTATTTTTTTTTAACTAAGCACAGCCAGCTAATTACAGCTAACACTTGCTTACAATGTGCTGAGAACTGTTCTAAGAGCTACAGATTCTCATACCAAAGCTGGAAGATGGAGGCTGACATTATATTTGTTTCATAGAGAAAGAAAATGGAGAACAGTGAGATTAATTACTCTACCCAGGGTAACACAGCAGAGCTGGGGTTTGAATGCAGGTCATCTATCTCTGACAGTCTCTTCTCCAAGGTCTAAGTAATGTATCCTCTGTTTTAATCTAATCTATTATTAATTTGATTGTTGTTGTTGTCGACGTTGCTCTGTGTGTGTGTGTGTGTGTGTGTGTGTGTGTGTGTGTGTGTGTGTGTGTGTGTGTGTGTGTACTGGTCCTGGGGTTTGACTCAGGACCTAGGTGCTGTCCCTGAACTTTTGTTTTCAAGGTTAGTGTTCTATCACTTAAGCCTCAGCCCCATTTTCAGCGGGGTTTTTTTTTTTTTGGTGGTTAATTGGGGGTAAGAAGTCCATAGACTTTCCTGCATGGGCTGGCTTAGAACTCTGATCTTCAGATATTAGCCTCTTGATTAGCTAGGATCACAGGTGTGAGCCACTGGTCCCTGGATAGTTACTCTTTTTTGAAGAGGCAGTACAGTTATTAATGGGTTCAGAATTCACAGCCATAGAGGTGTGTATGGAAAATGTGCTCATTCCAGTGCCTCACTGTCGAGATCTGTTCTGGAAGTTATCACACCCAAGCCAAAGCTTCCAGGTTATTTCCCTCCTTTTCTCCTTAGCGCACTGAGATACATACTATACTGTCCTATGCCATAAGATATACTTTGGCATGTCGCCTTTTCACTTAACGTGCATTGAAGATCCTTCCCAATTAGCACATAAAGAGCCCTTATTTTTCTTTTTTTCCCCTCCCTTTTCCCTTCCTTTCTTTAAGGACTATGGATAGTCTATATTAGGAACAGGCAAGTTTTTCCTTTAAAGGGCGAGACTGTAAATATTTCAGGTTTTGAGGTCCATATGGTCTCTGTCACATATGCTGCTGTTGCTTCCTTAAAAAAGTTTTAAAAACCATTCTTGTCTCATGGGTGGTTTAAAAAATGGTGGCAGGGCGAACTCAGCTATACCGTGTCAATCTCTGAATCTCACTTGTTTCTGTTCTACCTCCCGGTGGCTAGTTCTTTCTAGCTGCTCCACCGCTTCTTGACATTTTGTCTTTTTTGGTGGGGGGTTTGTTGTTGTTTTTGGAGACAGGTCTTCCCTATACTGGCTTTCAACCTGTGAGCCTACTGCCTTAGCCTCTTGAATTCTGGGATTACAAACATGTACAACCACACTTGGCCTCCTCTTCCTACTCCTCCTCCTTTTAACTAAAGTTTGTGATTTACTTGTATTTTCTTACTTTTGATCTACTGTCTTTTCTCTGTGACAATACATTTTTAGAGTGCCATACATTATTAGAAACCCCTTAGAAGGGCTTTTTGGAAACAGCAATGAAAATAATTACATGTGGGGGAGAGAGCAAAAATCTCCGGATAGATTTCTAGTTGAATCCTGCCTCTGTTACAGGAGTGGCTATTCCTGTTCAATGTACTCCCTTTTCTTCACTTCAGTTTCCTCATCTGTAAAATGGGAACAATTTTTCACCATTGGAATATTGGGAAGATTAAATAAACACATGCATGTAAAGCCCCTGAGCAGCTAGGATAGCCACCAGCTATCATTTTTTGTGTCAACTTAGGGATTTTGTGAGGTCGTCAGACCTAGAGGTCATCGGACCTAGACAAGACACATCTTATGCAATGTGGTAAGTGCAGGGCCCCCATGTGAGCCTAGGGACAGGACATGAATTGAGTGTGTATGTGTGTGTGTGTGTGTGTGTGTGTGTGTAGTTTGCTGCTTCTGGGGATTGAATGGAGGGTCTGGGCAGTATTCCTGACAGTTTTTTTTTCTTATATTTCTTTTTTGTTGGTCGTGAGGCTTGAACTCTGGACCTGGGCGCTGTCCCTCAGCTCTTCAGCTCAAGGCGAGCGCTCTACCACTGAGCCACAGCACCACTTCCAGTTTTCTGAGTGGTTTATTGGAGAGAAGATGGGAGGAAGGGATGGTAGGGGAAAAGCAAAGGAGGAAGAAACAATGCTTGATAAGAAATACTCATTACCTAACTCATGTGATTGTAACAACCTTTGTACAGTATTTTCAGAATAAAAAACTTATTTCAAAAAAAAAGTCTCACAGACTTTCTTGCCTGGGCTGCTTTGAACCTTGATGCTTAGATCTCAGCCTCCTGAGTAGTTAGGATTACAGGCGTGAGCTTTTTTCTCAAGGCTAGTACTCTACTTCTTAAATCACAGCTCTACTTCTAGCTTTTTAGTGATTAATTGGAGATAAGCATCTCATAGACTTTGCTGTGCGGCTGACTTGGAACCTCAGTCCTCAGATCTCAGCCTCCTGAGTAGCTAGGATTACAGGCCCAGCTATGAAGAGCAGGTGACAGACACTTGATGTTCTTGACTATGGTAAAGAGCTATCTTCTTGGAAAACAAATCTGATGCTATCCCTGCTCCCCCAAGGCCTTCAAAGATGCCCTCCCACCGTGCTGGGGGTGAGCCTGCTTGGCCACATACGCCATGCTCTTCACAATCTCACACTTCTCACAATGCTGCCTAGACCCCCAGATCCCTCCTTCCACTCCGCCACTGACCTCTTTTCCCTTCCATTGTTGTAATCCATGCTTCCTTCCAATCCAATCTCTGGACCACAGCCCCAGGGACCCTTTTTATGCATGTCAATCACATATAGGCATGTCCAGCGGCTTTGCTTCCTCAGAAAGTAGTCAACTTCCCTGCTGTCTATGGGTCTGCTTTCCTCTCTGGCCCCACCGCCATCCTCCTCCCTCCTTCCCTCACTCTTTCTTTGTTCCTTAAAGAGCCCACGCTCATATCTGCCTTTGAGGTATAATTCACTTGGCTAGCTTCTTCTGGAAGTTTAGCTTCAGTGTAGTCAGACTTCCTGTGTCCAACTCTCTTCTCTCCCCTTTTGTCACCATGTTTTGTTAGTTTTCTCTTCCCACCATCAACTACAGGCGTATTGACTGATATTACAGCCCTGGCTCTGCTAGCACATGTGGGTCTGGCCAGTGCCCAGCCACTGCCTGGCACAAATGAGCCCTTGAAAACTTTCAGATGAACAGGTGAAGAAGTTCAAGTCAATTTATCCTTTCTGGTACATCATCTTTTCCACCAACCCCTAAACATAAATTTCTTTCTTAAGATCTTAGACTCTTTTTTTTTTTTTTGGTCCGGTTGTGGGGCCTGAACTCTGGGCCTGGGCACTGTCCCTCAGCTCTTCAGCTCAAGGCTAGTGCCCTACCACTTGAGCCACAGCGCCACTTCCGGCTTTTTTCTTTTTGCTTATGTGGTGCTGAGGAATTGAACCCAGGGCCTCAGGCATGCAAGGTAAGAGCTCTACCACTGAGCCAACTTCCCAGCTCTTTCTTAAGATCTTATACCTCACTCTGCACATGTTGCCATTTAGTTCTTTCTTTCCTGAGTGACAAACTCTTTGTTCATCCATCAATACCCAACTTAAGTATTACTCTTCCGTGGAGTTTTTAATGCCTTGTTGGCAGGCTTCAGAGCACTTTGCACAAACAACACAGGGTCATAGCTAATTACCAAGCACAAACGTTTGTTGGTGGACTTATTTATGGCCTGAATATCCCTCAAACATTGTACGACCTCTTTTCATTTTACATAAAATACATTACTTCAAAGGAGGGACACCTGATTATTGTGTAAGTGGCAAGTATGGACCCGGGATATGAATATTTAGCGTCTAATTCTATGCTGAGTGCTTTTTGCATACTATCTCATTTAACCTCACGGAGGCAGGTACTGTAACGATCTGCTCTTTAGAGGACAGGGAACTAGAGCTCAATGAGGTTGGTAAGTAGATTGCCCTTGGTAGACGTTCAGAGTTCACCACGAGGCCTTCCTGCAGTCAGTGATAGAGGGTAGACACTTCTTTGGAGGCATGCTTGTTTTTAAGCAATCAGTGTATCAGCAAGGTGTGCAAATTCACCCTGCGTCTCCTCACTGAGACCTGGGGCAACTGTGCCCCAGAGAGGTCAGTGAGACGCTTGCTCTTCTGCAGCAAGATCCTCCCTCGTGGGGGATCTAGTGGCCAGATGGAGCAGTATGGTGCCCACATGGCCCTCTGCACACCTATGCCTAGGCCAGCCCCAAGGGCAGCCAGATGTCCTTGAGGCCTGCCTCCTACTGTCACATGCTGCTTGTCCATGTGGACAGGAGCTGCTCTGGCAGCCTGCTCCTGAGCTAACATCCAGGGACCCTGGGGCTCTGAGCAGGAGGCCGAGGAGCCAGCAAGGCAGAGGAGGCAAGGGCAGAGGAGCTGCAGTCTCTTCATCCTCCCCTTTGAAGGAAGAACTTTCCCTTGTATCTTCCTATGAGGGAACAGGGCAGCAGGCAACAATTATCATGCTTTTCTCCTGGGAAGTTTAGATGCTGTTGCATGCTAGTAAAGTCCTAAAACATGCTGGTAAGCAGTGTCTTAACTTTTCAGCTCATTAGGAAATTCTGTGAAGAAAATGGGATAATCTTTGGATAATCTGTGGATTGAGTGGCTGGGGAGCCCACTAGGACTCTAGACTCTGAGCCTATCTCCAGACCCAACAAGCAGAAATCAGAATTTGTGTGTGTGTGTGTGTGTGTGTGTGTGTGATGGTTCTGGCTTGAACTCAGGGCCTGAGCTCTGTTCCTACGCTGCTTTTTGCTCAAGACTAGTGCCCTGCCACTTGAGCCATGGCGTCAATTCTGGCCTTTTCTGAGTAGAGTTTATTGGAGATAAGAGTCTCACAGACTTTCTTGCCTGGGCTATCTTTGACCATGATCCTCAAATCTCAGCCTCCTGAGTAGCTAGGATTATAGCAGGATTTGTTTTTATGGAGCCTTTTCCTTCTCTAAGTTCTAAGTTCCTACCAAAGGTAGTAGCCTTTGTTGGCACTCAGCAATGTGTCAGAGAGGTGACACTAACATGTTAATATGCTACCTCTAAAACCTAGAGGCTTTAGAAGCTCTGTGCTTGCTTCTTACTTGCTACACCGGAGTCTGGAGTTAAGCAAGACTCTCTTCTGATTACTGTGAAATTTGTGCACATCTCTGAGTTTGAGAAGCCTTGATCTAGCATTGACTTTTTGAGTGAATGGTCCAGAGGCAGTACTGTATGATGGAAAGTTCTGACAATGTATGTAGACAATGCTCAGATGAACTCTCATCCTTCCTTTCTGTCAGCTAGGTCTACTCAATGAATTACCTCTTCCTAATGAGCTATTGATTCCTCATCTGGAGACACTGAGAGCCACAATACACATATAATGCCTAGGTCAAGTCTGTGGCACATAGCAGGTGTTTGTTAAGTATTAGGGACTATTGCTACTAGGTGGGACAATCTGATTGGTTGTGCCATTGAACAGTGGGTGGGGCCAGAGAGTATTAACTTCAACAAGAGGGACAGAGAAGGCCAGTGGGGTCTCACGGAGATGTGATGGTTGTAATATTTCTATTCTTTAACTCTGACCCTAAGGACAGAGGAGAGTAGGCAACAGCTATTTTGATACATCAAGGTCTACATTTTCATCCCTGAGATGAGATTGTGAGGCATGAGTCATCTAACCTAATCCTGGGAAACAATAGCTCAGAGAATGTATGTGTTCATTTATTCAATAAACACAAGGTTGCCACCTGTGGAGGCCATGGTGTGGTACTGGGACACAAATGCAAAGATAGAACCAATTCTGCTTGGTGTCCACCCAGCTGGGAGCTGGGGCCCTTAAGAAAGATACCTGTTCCATAACACTGTGCTTACATACCAGGAAGCACAGCAGTCCGGAACAATGTAAGAGCCATACCTGGGCCTCTGCAGCTTCGATGGTGTGGGAGAGGTTTCCGTTTTGCACAGGTTCTGAAGCCTCACTGGATGGTGTTATTTCAACTTCAGTGCTCGTGCTGTTTGGGAGTTCGATTTTTTCTGTGACATAATTTAAACACATAGAAAACAAACACAATCAATGGGGAGTAAGAGGCATGCCACAAACGACATTCTGAAATGCTGGGCACAGGGAGAGAGTAATGTCAGAGAGCTGGCCTGGTGTTAGGCTAAATAGCAAACAGCCTTTCCTTTTCTCCCCCTGCTCTTTTCCCTCTACTATAAGCTCTGGCTTCTATTTCTATTAAGCTATGGCCTGACGTCACATGATTGTCCTATCAGCTCTGACAGTATTTCTTTTTTTTTTCCCCTTTGGCGGAACCAGGCATTCAAGAGCATAAATGCAGGCTTTCAGAAGCCCAAACTACACTCAAACTTATACACTGTCATTTATACTTTGGGCTGTACCCCTCAACCATCGGTTGTACTGCACCCCGGAGAGGATATTGGATAAGACCAAGTTCTTAGGCCATCCCATCAGGCTGTCACTTTGGGAGAATCTCCTCCTCATTCTGTGTCTGGGGACCCTTCTTTATGAAATGAGCCGGTCAAACCAGTTGATTGCTAAGGTCTATTGCTTTCAGCTGTAAGACCTCTCAGGCTTTGTGAGCAGAATGTGTGCTTGTGCTCCTCCAGTGGCCCTGGGAAGGCAGATTTAGCATGTCTTATACCTGAGCTTCTTACCTCACAAAAGGCAGCGAGGAGATGGATAAGGAATGGAGGCCCAAGTCTGTGTCTTTCTTAATTGGGTGGAGTGACGCAATGAATCAAGAGCAGCCAAGTTTTCCACTGTGATGTGAGAAGTGGCGTGAGGGCTTTGGTTAAAAGTTGGGACTCTGAGACCTGGGAGGCAATCAGTTGTGTGTTCATACTCTCTGTAACTGGTGCTATGGGGTCTGTAGCAAGTGCGCAAACCTCTGTGAGAATCAGTGTTAACAGTGATGTGAAGAGTACCTGTGTGCCTGTATACTACCATAGAAGATGGACATTGTGAAATAAGAAAGTACATGAAAAGCACTGAGCTGTGTCTGGGTCAGAACCAGCAAGATGCAAACTATTTGCTTTCCCAGTATACTACCTGCCTTTCACTAGAAGATTCTTTTTGAGGCTAAGAGGAGCAATTCCAGGTGTTCAGGTGCACCCAGGATTAACTGGAGTTCAGTGGGAGAGAAATCAAAAGTGTTCCTATTGTGATCCACTAGGTGTGGAGTCAATCCTAGGGCTCAGTGGAGCAGGCAGCTACATGGAAGCTCATAGATGCAACGAGTCCCAGGCTGCCCATTGATCCTCAATTTGTATTTTTCCTAACAAGTTCAATGGGACTGGATATCTCTGTCACTTTGTACCTAAGGAAATAATTTAAGAGGCTCAGGACAATTTTGGGGTTTGAAGCAGCCAGATCTTGGAAATCATAAGGAAATAGTTTACATTTATGTATTTAGTTGGGTCATAGAGAAGCATACGTAAGTTTAAATATAGAAAGCCACAGAAACTACGTGTGTGCTGATTGAATCATTTGAACTAAAAGCTGCTCAGTACATTGAGCATATAAAAACTTTCTTTTAGGCTGTAGTGATATAACCTCAAGACCCATCTGTCACGACCACCTTGATTCTAGGACAGGGTACTTTGTACTTAAGGGAGTTAGATGACCAAGGACAGAGGTGAGCAATAAGAAAATACCTGTCAGGCAAGTATCTCACTCATGTGTGCTTTTATCTGGTCGTGTTTTTACCACCAAATAAAATATGAAAATTAAGTCTTGAGCTTTCTCTGAATAGCAAGGACTTTAGATACACAGTATTTGTGATTATCAAATAATTTGAAGGCCTAACACCATTGAAATTTCTTGGATTTATGTGTTCATACTGTCATGAATGATTCAGTCCAGGCCCAAGAATGTCAATTATTGGGAGGAAGGTTAAAATGGAACTCAAGCATCAAGTCTTCTACTCCAGTCTACTTCATGCCACAAAGAAAGAAATAAACATGTGAAATAAAGGAAAAACAAAAAATACCCTCAAACAGCTCAATTAATTAATCCCAATATCTTAAGCAAAACCAGGTGTCAGATATTAATGGTGTGACTTCATGTTTTCATAAAACAACAGCAAAATATATGCTTTATAATCCCAACTTCAAGAAGTAACCAGGTTAATATTTTGAATGCCAAGTATTATTATGTTAAAATTTTCCCCTGAGCTAGAAGTTGGGATAAGAGGAGAGTCAGAAACTTGTATGGAGTGTCAGATATTTTGAGTGTAACGCTGTTGAATTTTGTCTGCAGATAATTTTAGTTACTTGGGAAATAGCTTCATTTATAGCATAGATCCAGATTAGGTTAAATTTGGTTTGAATTTCGAATTAGGGAGCTATATTATAGTTACAGACAGGAGGAACATCATGCTTCAAGTTAAAATAAGATGCCTGAATGTCACAATCTGGTCACATAGGAGATCTAGAAAAGTCAGCCAAAGGAGACCAGGGCTGATGCTGTTGAGTTCATACAAAAAGCAGCAGCAGCAGCAGCAACTTGAAGAGATTCTGGCACTCTCTTAAGGAGAGACTGAGTAGTGACTTCTTTTTTTTAATATATTTTTTATTGTAAAGATATTGTACAGAGGGGTTATAGTTACACGAGCAAGGCAATGAGGCCACTTCCCATGGAGCATTGTTACCCTTTCCTTTGTTTTCCCCTACCATTCCTTTCCTCCCCACCTCAACTCCTCCTTCCTGCCCCAACAATGTTGTAAAGTTTGTTTTCAACATAGTGTCTTGTACATCTGATTGTTGCAATGGGCCATCGTGTATCCTTATTTCAGCATTTTGTTATTTCCCTTCCCGTCCCCAAATTAGAAAAATGTATATACAACATGCAGGACACCAGAATCAAATACAGTGACAACAGGGGTTATACCATGGGGGAAGAACGTACAAAGAAACAAAAAAAATTACATAGTACATTATAAGTACATTAAAAAGAACAACAGGAAAGATAAAACCTCTTGTGTCCCTATCTTGGGGTTCATTTCGCTTAGCATAATCTCATATGGTCATATGTAGATAGCTTTTGACCTCTTCTGCTTGTCCTAGATATATACTAGTTATTGCAGATAAGGGAAACCATGGGACCTATGTTTCTTTGAGTCTGGCTTACTTCACTTAATATAATTTTCCCAAGTTTTTCCATTTCCTAGCAAATGGGTAGTGTCATTCTTTCTGATGGAGGCACAGAATTCTATTTTTTGTATATATATATATATATATCACATTTTCTTGATCCATTCATCTACCAAGGGGCATCTGGGTTGGTTCCATATCTTAGCTAAGGTGAATAATGCTGTGATAAACATAGTTGTGCTGGTAGCTTTAGTATGACCTTGTTTGTGATCATTTGGGTCAATGCCCAAAAGTGGGATTGCTGGGTCATAGGGGAGCTCTATGTGGAGTCTTTTGAGGAACCTCCATACTGCTTTCCAAAGTGGTTGAACAAGTTTACATTCCACCAACAATGCAGTAAGGTTTCCTTTTGCCACATCCCCTCCAGCATCTGTTGTTATTAGATTTCTTGATTATAGCCATTCTAACTGGGGTGAGGTGGAATCTCAGTGTTGTTTTGATTTGCATTTCTGTTATGGCTAGAGAAGTTGAGCATTTCTTCATATGTCTATTGGCCATTCTTATTTCCTCTTCAGAGAAGTTTCTCTTTAAGCCTTTAGCCTACTTATTTATTAGGCCATTGTTTCTTTGAGGATTTGTTGTTGGGGGATTTAATTTTTTGAGTGCTAAGTATATTTTAGATATGAGACCCTTGTCTGTTCTATGACTAGTGGAAGATCTTCTCCCAATCCATGAGCTTTCTATTGATCTTGCTAGCTATGTCCTTTGCCATACAGAAGCTCTGCAGTTTCATGCAATTCCATTTGTCCAACCTTTCATTTGTTGTGTTTCTGGGTCTTTATTAAGAAAATTTTGGCCTGTGCTAAGGAGGCCTAGAATTTTTCCTATTCCATCCTGTAATGTTTTCAGAGTGTCTGCTTTGACTACGAGGTCTTAGATCCATTTGGAGTTGATTCTGGTGCAGGGATCTAGCTTTAGTTTTCTACAGGTGTTTAACCAATTTTGTCAGCACCATTTACTGAAGAGTCTGTCTTTCTTCCATTCTATTTTTTTTTAGCTCTCTTATAGATTAGGTGGCTATAGGTCTGTGGGTCCATTTCTGGGTCTTCAGTTTTATTCCATTGGTCCTCAGGTCTGTTCTTGTACCAGTACCAAGCTGTTTTGATTACTATGGATTTGTAGTAGAGTTTGAAATTTGGTATTGATATTCCTCCAGCACTGTTCTTTCTGCTAAGGATTGTTTTTGCTATTTGGGGTCTTTTATTGATACATATAAAGTTTTGGATTGCCTCTTCTATTTCCTTGAAGAGTGAAGTTGAGATATTGATGGGTTTCACATTGAATTTGTAGATAGCCTTGGCAGTATTGCCATTTTCACGATGTTAATCCTCCTAATCTAGGAGCATGGGAGGTTTTTTGAATAGTGACTTCTTAGTGGTTGCTCAATAATCAATGCACAGGCATAATATCTGGTTGTCAGGTAAGAATTACAGGAGGATCCTTGCCTTTGTTAAACCATTAAAAAGAAACCTGTGCAGGTCCCTAAAATGAAGAGATTGTCTACTCTTGAGTGGCGATGCCAGGTTAGGGGTTCATTAGAGTCATTTTACTCCCATTGGGCTTCCCCTAGATTTATTAGGGACCATGCTGTGCTAGAGGTTTCTGTGTTGGCATGGAGTCAAAGATGCCTACGCTGAGCTCTGCCTCCTTGTTCCCCTCAGTCTCCGGAAGCGAAAGTGATAGATGTCTGTCTGTACTCACCGACGTGATTGGCAGCCCCATTCTGCCTTTCGTTCTCATCCACCTGGCATTTCTTCTTGGCAATCTTGTGGAGAATTGAGGCCTTTTCTCTGAACCTCCCTGAACCAAGAGAAAGCGGTAGGAAAGAGACAGAGTGAGGAGGAAGAGAGCCTTGTGGCAAAGGAGAAACACCAGAAAGCAGGCATGCAGCTTCTCCAGTTACGCTGCACTACACCCAGCAGGGCCCATACCACTGCATGCCCTTGGGCCTGTGTGAAAGGCATTCTCTTACCTCTGTGGATTCTTCAACCTCCATACTCTCTGTGAGAGCCTCAAGCTGCTGAACCATAGATGAAAGGTCTGACGGGGACTCTTCCCTCCCCTCACAAATAAACAAAAACAAGCAAGTATTGCTAACACTCTCCCTACTGCTTGACATCTGGAAGAGGCCTAAATACCAAGAGCTACTCTGAAGCCATAGAAATTTCTCTGTATTTAAATACTCATCCTAGATCAGTTTTTGACCATGAGCTGGGAAAGGAAAACCAAACCCAGGACTCTTCTGATTTGACTTTGGTTTCCCAGCATTTATCATAACTAACATTGTAGGAACAGGCATCACAGCTTTCCATATCAGCTGAGTCAGCTGCAATTAAAGCATTAAGGAGACAACTGATTCCATTTGGGGATTGAGGGCAAAGAATGATCAACTAAGCACAGCAAGTAATGTTGGTGACGAGACACTTTGGGAAAGGTGCTGGGGGAAAAATACTGTCCTCAATGTAATCACTTTGAATAGCTCTGCCACAGTGTGAAGCTTCATTTCTTCTTGATCATAATGAATGGGGTAAACACATGCAGCAAGCAAGGAAATAAACATGCAAAAGTGGAGAGAGGAGGGAAAGATAGATAACACATTTCTTTTTCTTTTTTAATCCTTGATTATTCTTGCTTGGGAATATTCAAGGTACCAACGCTTCTCATTTTAAACCAACTGATGATTGTCTACACTCAGATAGGATGAACTCCTCTAAAGACCCCAATTTTCCCACTAGGAATCTTTCGCTGGTGCATTCTCTAGCTGCATACTCACAGGGAATCTCATTCTACTTTTGGTTACTACCAAATCAAACCAAAAGTGTGTCTCCTGGAGAGCGTCTCCTCCCAGGACAGGACATAGCTGGTGGACACTCACTTCTTCTCCCTTGGTTGTTGTTGGAAATCACAAAATATGGTCAAATCAGTGTTTCAGGCCTCTGGGACAGACAGATATGCCAACTCCAATGGGGAAGGTAATCTAGGATCAGGCCCTTTCTGTTCAAAGCTCCATTAGTTGTGAATCTAACTAGCTTCCAACATGAAGGTACCTCTAGGATAGAATGAGCTAGGTATAGGCAACAGATTTGCAGCACAAAGTGTATTCTGAAAGATGGCAGGAAGTGAAACACTACACAGAGGAAAAGGAGAGGTCAGAGTATGGCTTACGCCATAGAAGGAAATGAGAAGGAGGGAGATGTCCTGGGGTCTGTTTGCCTTTGATGAATGTTGAAGGTCAGTGTGAGGGTCACCATCCTGGAGGGTAGTTTGAAGTCAGTTGTTTTTATTTAATCTCCAAGGCAAGTGGTGGGAAGAGAAAAGGAAAATCAAAGGAAGTCTGGGAACTAGGAAAGTGAGAGAAGAGAGCAATGAAAGAAGGAAAAAGAGAAAAAGAAAGAATACAGAACGGAGGTGATAGGCAGGAATATGATGGCCTGGAGATGATGCCAGGGACTTCCGTGGCTGCCAGATCGAATCTTTTTTGAGGGCCAGATAAAGCCAAAAGAAGGGTTATACTTCCTGTGGAATACAACCCCAGATGTCCCCATATCATGTGCTTTTCACTAAAGAGGAAAAGGAGGTTCCAAAACTTTACCTGACATGATGATTTTACTATTAAATCATTCTATGGTGGGGCCATTCCTTAATCATTTTGCAGCTGCATGAGGTATATTTTTTTTTAAATTACATACAAGAAAAAAGTAGGAAAGGATAAAGAAGAGGAAATAAACATTGCTGTGGAAATAAATCCAGAAATAAGAACCTAATACAAATAATGTTGTTGCCATGACACATGGCAAAGGGAATGTTTGTGAGAATGATCCCATCTTGTTTGTATTTACAGGAATCTTCAGAGCTTAGATGTATGCCAGAGAGAAATGATCAAAAAAATAAAGGAGGACTCCAAAAATATGTGAGGGGATATCTAGGAAGTTATCTTTCCATATAAAGTTGGCCAGGCAGGGGGTTAAGTTTTTCCCAATTCTCCAAGAAGGAGGATGTGAATGAGGGAGGAGACGATTGGGGAATTAGGATTCTGCAAATATTTTACTGGTAGGTAGAGTGTGGTACCATGTGGAGGAGGGACTCTGCTTTGGGATTTTACAGCCCTGTGGGTAGCAAGGCACGGCAGACGAGACTGGTTAGGGAACTGTCTCCTACACAGACTTCAACTTCTTTAATTCACCCATGTTCCCTGACCAATCTTTGCCCCTATGGTCATACCTGGCAACCATTCTGCATTTTAAATGCTGACAATGACTGCTCCACATTCTAAAAGGATTTTCCTGAGATGATTAGTTTCTAGAAAGACAGTATTGGAAGGCTCTCCTTCAGAATTCAGTGCACATACATGCACTTCCTTGGTGGTGTGCAGAGCAAGAGAAAGGACGGCATGCTCATCCAGTAGATCTCTGAGAAACCTGGGACCACTTCTGAGAAATGCTGATTTTTCAATAGGTCATTTGGGGTAGGAAATCATGGCACCTTCAGGATCTGTTTGCTTCAAGTTATCGTTTCAGGTTGGAGGGACATTATAGACTTGTGGTTAAATGGAGGAGGTTGAGAGTCAGGTAGATCTGACTCTATGTCCTAGATTTTTCACTGGCTTTTCTAGGTAGTTTCACTTCCTTCCTTCCTTCCTTTCTTTCTTTCTTTCTTCCTTCCTTCCTTTCCTTTCCTTCCTTCCTTCCTTCCTTCCTTCCTTCCTTCCTTCCTTTCTTTCTCTTTCTTTCCTAAGGTTCCTACATAATACCAAGCTTTGATTTTCTCATCTGTTAAATAGGAATTCCACGGCCTGAGAAAAATGTATATAAAATTCTTAACCACAGCATGTGGCTTCAGAAAATTTCAGCACATAAGAGAAACACACCTTTGGGAAACTCAAGGGCAAAGTTTTAGGGCCCTTGAGTTGCTTGAGGATTATTGCTATATTCTGTTGTTTCAATGTCATAAAACCAGGAATAGAGAATTAGACACATAGAGACAGAGCAATAAAAATATCCAGTACTTTGTTGGATTGGTGCTTAGATTTCAGGGAATTCTCCAAAAAAATTAGTTCCAAAGTTTTGATACAGATTTTGTTTTGTTAGGGCTGGCCTTGAAGGACAGATCTCAGGAACAATTGTGAAGCTTTGTGCCTGATGATATTTTTGAGTACTTCTCAAGGTGAGTGAAAAAGTGATGTTTAATATGTTTTAAGGCAACCTTAAAAAGTAGAATCCATTGAGGTGTAAACCTTTAAGGTGTTGTAGTTTTATATAGCTACAGATATTTGCATACTTAGAAATCTCAGAAATAGCAAACTATGCCCAAATCGTGAGGCACCTACGTCAAAACCTGGCACATAGTTTTTAATATAGTTTAGCTTCTTCTGAAATTTGCAAAAGAGTACCAGTCAAGTATCCTCAGAGGAATGAGTGTTAAGGGGGTGGTAGGGAAGTGTGGAAGGAAAAAGATAAAGCTAAAGGACAAATGTGAATAAAAATACGTTTAGAAAAACAACTAGCAGTTAGAATCTTTTATAAAATCTGAGCTATCACAGCCCCCAACCCCTGCAAAATAGCTTTTGGAGGGACTCTTCAGAGGAAGGCAATGTATTTGGTTTGTGTTGTGTTAATTAATGAGAACTGCCCCTTGGAAATTCCTTCACATCTTTCCCACCAAGTCTATAACAGGAAGTTACAAAAGGAACCTTTTGGATTGGCAATCGGCTTAGCTCAAGTCTGAGCTGCCACGGAGCCAAAAAGAAAGAGACAAAAAGGACTGATGTATAAGGAGCAACTATCCACACCTTGGGGGAATAGACTGTGGCTTGAGAGAAAAAAAAAGATTAAAAAAAAAGAAACACAAAGGAACACATGAAAATAAGTCTCTCGGAATCTATTTTTTGTGTTTTCATTTTCGCCTTTTCTTTCTTTGAAGTTTACAGCTTGGCAGGTAGTTTAGAAAGCAAAAGTGTGCTTCAACTTTTCCCCAAGTTATTCCCCTGCTCTGTTTCCTGGAAGCAATGGCTGAGCTCAGGCAGACAGGCCCATATCAACAGAACCCTTGTAGCAGCAGTATTATCCTGAGCTCTCCCCTTTCTCTCAAATGCAACATGCCATCCATCACAGCATTGTTAGCTCTAGTTTGAACTCCACAGTTCAGAATCCATTTATTTCTTCCTCCCTCGCCTTTTAGCTCTGGGCCCAGCCTTCATTGAGGCTCACAGGAACTCCTGGGCTGCTCTGAGTTTCCTGCTGCTGTCCTTCTCTTTCAGCAGCCTTAGGGGTCAATGCATCAGATCATACCTCCCCTTTTGCTGTGAAAAATCCTGGCTCCCCAGTTCAAAGTGAAAGTCAAGGTCCTTACAATGCCTTGCCAGGTTCTATCCAATTAAGCTCACCCTGACAGCCATGACCTTGCTAACTCTGCTCAAACCAGGCTGGCTTTTTCACTTTTGAAAATACAATGCCCTATCCCACTTCTGGGCCACGGCACTGGCTGCTTCTCTACCTGGCATGTTTTCCCTCCAGAATCTGTGGCTCGGTGGCTCACCTCCTTCATGTCATTTCATTAAGGCTTCTTTGAGTTTGCTTAAATTTGCAGAATCTCTATTATTTCTGACGGCCAGTTTATTTTCTCTAAACCCAGGATGCCTATATACTACTCATAATAATTACTATTGATTACTTGTTGTTTTCTGCTAACACAT
This sequence comes from Dipodomys ordii, assembly GCF_000151885.1. Lineage (NCBI taxonomy): Eukaryota > Metazoa > Chordata > Mammalia > Rodentia > Heteromyidae > Dipodomys > Dipodomys ordii. The sequence goes on from NW_012267269.1 coordinate 5,361,308, forward strand.
GAGCTCCACAGGACAGGGATTTTCATGGATTTTAAAATGTTCATTGCCATCTTCTCAGCACCCAGTAGGGCTCAATAGATCCTTGGTGTCTAGGCAAGAATTTGGAGTTCTAACTCCTTCCTGTTGGTCACCGACCCAAAGTCAATGCTTTCATGATATCCCAGGCCCATGGCTGAGGTAAGGCTGAGGTCTAAGTATAAGATCTTAGGAATTTCTAGAGGTAAAGAAAGACAATAGGTATTAGTTATGGAGGCAGAAGGCAGAAAGCATCAGTCTTCCCCCTTCTGCACATTTCCAGGGCCAACACAGTGGGTGAAGAAAGGAGTTCCTGTGATAGAGGAGGTTCAGTGAGTCCTGTAAATCCTCTTTCTTTACTAATATCGTCCTTATTCATCAAGGGCTAACCTGAAGGTTTCTCTCCAGATAGCTCACACTCCTTCCCACATGGAAAAATCCATCATTCTCATGGCCCTTGTACTGCAGCATTAGTTCAGTTTTCTGTTCACATGTCTGTTCCACACTAGAGGGCAGTCTTCTCTGGTGAACAGACCACCTCCTGCCATCTTTGTCTTATTAGAATAATGCCTGACTCATTACACACGTCTGTACTCACAGATTTGCAAAGAAGCTCTGGCTACAATGAGCACTTCTGGGAAGTTAAGCTTCTTTTTGAGCTAGCATAGGTCACAAATAATCTTCCAGACTGTAAATAGTAAACAAACATGTGCTACATATTGGGTAATGATTGGTGAGTCAGGTAGATTCAGAAGCTGGTGGTCCTTATAGACTTCACAGCCTAGAGGGGGAAAAAAGACTAGCAACAAAGCCTTCAGGTTGGTGCTCAGATGCTTTGATGGTGGAGGTTTTCTTGGGAATGAGGGGACAGTTATGGAAGCTCTGAGAATAAAAATGAAAGTGTCCAGGTTCAAGAGAGACTACATAGAAGAAATGAGTCTTTTTCCACTCTAGTGGTTTATTTATTTAATAAGGGCTGGCTTGATTTCTATTCTTAAAAATTATTAAAGATAATAATTTTGTTTTTCAACAAAAGTATAGAATATTTATCTAAACCTGAAATGTAGTCTCAAATTAAATTTTTTGTAGACTATCATATAAATCATTTATTATACAATACTAATATTAATGGAAATTAAATACTCTTGTAGTATTTTGTTAAGTGTCTTTAGTAAGAACTGTGTGAATGAACCATATAATAGAGATAGGTAACATAATTCAATTGTCATTACATTTACAGACATAATTATAGAAGTAGTTGGTGTAATTAATGAGAATATATGTATAATTGTATCTTAACTGATGGCCAAACCCATTACATAATGAAGAGAATCACCCAGAATTTCCCATTAAGCTTTCATTAATAATGTTTCATAAGAATGATCCCTGTGGCCACATGTAAAGGATGGATCTGTCGAAATGGGAATTTGTTCTGTTCTACCTCCTCATAAATTGGAAATATGAGTATATTTTTGTAAATACTTTGAAACATTTCCAGTGTTTTATAAAAACCAGTATCCAAAGACTGATGTCTTTTCTTTGCTTTCAATTTCTTGTCTTCTCCAGTCTCTAATCTTTGATTTTTAATCTTCCCCTCTTTCCTCAAAGTCACTTGTGACCAAGTGTCTCTCAATTTAGGAACTTTTTTCTGGACTTCAGGATTCCTGCTGGTGCCTCCTGTCTCCTGGGTTCACATATTCATTCTGCACTTGGCATTTTTCAATATATTTGCAAGGTATTGGCCATAGCTACTTTTTAAAAAACATCTTTTAGGCCTTTGGTATTTTTCATTTTTCTCCTTAAAATCATCTTTGATTTGATTCAAGAGATCCTCAGTGCTCCCCATATTAGTATTCTTCAATGTCCTTCCTGGCTCTCTCTCCTGAGGACTCAGTTCACCACTTCCTGAATCTCCATGATTGTCAAGCCCAGACATTCTTTTCCAGTCAATGTCTGAACACCTCCCCTTACAAGAAGTTCCTGGGACAGGCAAACCCAACATGCCTCCAAGTCTACATGTCATCTTCCTGCTTAGGAACTTGCTCATCTGCTTGTATATTCTATTAGTGACTCCCATACTCCAGTTTTTGCCACTCCTCTCAGAGATCTTTTTGTTGCTAATATCCAATTTATTGTCAAATTCTCTGGGTTCTGCCTTTGAACTCTTTAGGTTAGCCTTTCTAACCTGGAAGTTGCTTAAAGCATCTTAATTGATCTTCCAGTTTTCAATTGTGTCTCCTGCATCCCTTCATAAAACAATTTCTTCCCTCCTTCCCTCTCTTCCTCCCTTCTTTCCTTTTTCCCTCCCTTCCTTTCTTTTCTTTCTTTGTCAGTGCCAGAGCTTGAACTCAGTACCTTGTATTCTCACTTAACTGTTTTGCTTAAGGTTAGAACTCTACCACATGAGCCATACCTCTATTCCTGGATTTTTGTCGGTTAATGGGAAATAAGTCTCATTAACTTTTCTGCCCAGGATGGCTTTGAACTTTGATGCTTAGATCTCAGGTTCTTGAGTAGTTAGGATTATAGGAGTAAGCCACCAGCACTTGGCTCATAAAACCTTAAGTTTCCCATTCATAAGTTATGGAAGCTCTATACTTATAGGTCTTATTCTTTTTCAAGACTCTGCTTTTGGCATCTCATCCTTCAGGACTGAGTTCCTTCTTTTATGTCAAGACTTAGCTACCCTATCACAGTGGTAGTCATAGAACCTGAGAGCTGTTTTCCTTCCCTCTCCCTAACTAGTGAGTGGGCTTTGAAGCATAAGGCTGCTGCCTGTCTCTGAATAATTACTATCCACAATGTGAGCATGAGCATAGCCACATCAATGAAAACAATAAGGTGGGTGTTAGTGGAAATGTCAGAGCGGTGCTTGGCTTGTTTGTTGTGGGGTGTTATGTTTTGAGTTTACTTTGGTTGTTGGTAGAGGAAGAAGAAAAGCACAGAGGTACATTTCCAGACTCTCTGTCTGCATAGCGGATGGCTTCTATCGTTAATACTTGTATATTTGGATCCCTCCTTCTCTCCTTTTTAATGGAGGAGCTGGGAAAAATTGAAAATTTACAAACCCCATACCTGGCAGCAGGTATGAGGATATAGAGTACAATGTTTCAGGAAAAGGGTCAATATATTGCCAGTGGCAGAAGCTGCTGAAACTACAGAATTGGTGTTCTTTAGCCTTTTTGATCGCCTGACTTATTGTTTTAAGAATATCATTTCCTGAACATTTCTATCTTGTATGGAGAGATACAAATGGCTCACATAAAGCAAATCTCTAGATTTGTCTGATTCTCGGGTTTTAAGTTCTGACATGGGGGAGGCATGTCAGATAGAAGCTTTAAACATCCTCCTTCTGTTTCTATCCCTTGAGTCCTGGAGATATTCAAGACACAAATGAATGAATGATTACTAGTAGTGGGGCAGACCTTCTATCTCAAGACCTGCCAACATTTAACCCAAATACCTCCTCACAGGTGGAAAGGGTTCTTCTGAGTCAATTCGGCTTGCACATTTCTGAAAATGGGATGTGTGATATTAATCTATTCATCTGGGAAGAGTTTCGATTTGTTTTCAAAACCTGGAAAGTAGTAGATGCTCAGTAAAGATGCCCTGAATGTTTTCTTATGACCTAAGTAGTAAGATATAGAACTAAGCAAAAACAGTTCTTTCTTTTGATAGACCTATGTCTTACTCTATTACTTACCTTGATATAAAGTAAAATATTTAGGATTTGGCTAAAATGTGTCTGGTAGCAGTTAGTTTTGTATAGCTTTGTTTGTTCATTTTTGTCTTTTTTTCTTTATTTGTTTTTTTTTATGTCACCTGCTGTCACCTGTATTTCAGAAGTGCTTGCTCATCCTGAGTCTTTCAATTAACCTTAGCGTCCCATAAGCAAAATGAGATGATTTGATTAATTTTAGATTCAATAATCAGTAAAAAAAAACTTACCATGCTTAATTGAGCATACCAGCTACCTGGTCTAATAGATTCATACTTAAATTTTTTTTTAAAGAGAGAGCTTCATGTGAATAGAGGAATTATTAACTTATAATAACAGTATTCCAGTGTGATCCACGAAGGTAACTTCACATTTTCAGCTGTAGGGATGTCAGAAACAAAGAGAGGCATCCACAATTTGCCTTCTGCTGCCATTTAACACCTTCTCCATATGCAATGTGGCCAAGCCTGCCTGTACTTGCCAAATCCAATCTTTCTGCTTTTACTGCTGACAGTATAGATCATGAAAATAAGACACAATGAAGTCTGAAAAGCTGGATGTATTCTCACTGGATGAACTCCTTGGTCCTGGTTTTCAGGAAGACTGTGGTTTTCTCCACACAGCTGATTTGGTCTCTCTGACAGACCTGATGCTGGTTGACTAGCTGGTTTAATTTGGTTATGCACATCAACTAGGCTGCTGTCTTTCTAAGAGCCAGCCCCAGGGAGATGCTTGTAAGAATACATCTCTAAAGAGGTCATGTGGTTGAGAGCTAATGACTTCAATACATTTGTTGTTTGGAAAAGGTCCAGCCTTTTAACAGAGCATCTGTTCAAATGTGTAGAAAAAAATCCCTGGCCATGGAAGGTCAGACTGAATGAGTTTAACCATGAACTTGGAATGAATGAAACATAACACAATATTGGAAATGGTGTCTGTACACAGTAGGGCTCCTGTCTTGGTAACTAGAAGCTTCAAGTTGGCTTGCAGACATTCTGTGGGGATATTGACAGTGGGAGGCAAGCAAGGCACGTGGGGGTGGGAACTGGATATCCGTGGTAGGAGGAGCAACCTTGGCACTTAATTTAAACAGGACAAATACTTTAATCATAGTTGTTACCTAGCTTTAACTCAAATTTGGAAAAAAAATTCAGGTTTCTGAAACAAGTAAATTAGAAGATGGTTATATAAAAAAGGCTTATCTGCTTCACAATGAAGTCAGTACACATCTTTCTTCAAAGGTCTTATTTAAATTTTCTATTTGAAGCTCTGTCAGTCAATGTTGGTGGGGGTAAGAAATAGGTGCCATCATTTTGGAGGACAATTTGGCAATATCTTTTAACATTTGAAATGTGTATTCTCTTTGATCTGACATTTCTATTTCTGGGAACTGAGGTGTGTGTGTGTGTGTGTGTGTGTGTGTGTGTGTGTGTGTGTGTGTTTTACATGGTAGAATTTTCTACATAGACCCAGAAGAAGCTTCTACACCACTGTTAGAATGCCTAGGCAATAAACAAAAATGGAAACACCCCAGAGGCCCACCATGGAACAGCTACACACCAAAATACAATGCAGCTGTTACAAAATTTAAATTTGCTAATAAATGTGTTAATATGAAAAATTTTCTAAGATAATAATCAATAAAAAAGCCAGGTTAGAACAGTGCATTGCAAAAGAGAATGTTAAGCGATAAAAGTGGTTATTGCTACAGTATGAATAGAAATAATGTCTCATTTCTCGGTGTATGTAATGTTTTAAATCATAAAATAAATTTATGATTTAAAAGTTCCACTGTGGCAAAAGTTTATATCAGTTACTAAAAGGAAATATATATATATTTCTCCTCCCCCATTCTGTCAAAGGTCTATTCTACAGGAACTATGGAACATACCATCTGCTATGTTTAACCACATTAATGAGAAATTTGGCTGTGATCTGGATCAAATAATAGACAGGTTTTTATGGTAGGATCTGTGGGCCAGAATTACTGGCAGTTTTCTTGGTGGTGGCTTAAATAAGTGCAAGATCAATTTGCTCAAAAGGTTTAAGTGGACTGCAAGCCAGTGTCTGACATCCTGCTTTCCTGCTACAAAAAGTAGCAGGTAAGAATCTTGGATGTGTCACTGGATGGAGCATTCGGTGTCTATTATCCAGATGCTCTTCTGTGCTGGGCTCCTCTGGCTCCTCTGAAAGGGGGAAATTCATGGCTTTCAGACATGTCTGCCCTTCTTGCTTTTTGGAAATACAGGATTGGACTTTCCCTGAATTGAGGAAGGCTGACCTATTTCCCCAAACATGCCATCAGCACCAGCTGGATTTAAGGGAGGGACCCAAAGCCTGCTTTTTCTAATAAGAAAGACCCTACTACACACTGCCATGAGACTAATTCCAAGAGAGAGACTAATTTCCAAGAGAAACTTTAAAATATTGGGTAAGATGTTCCCCAATGCCATACTGCATCCTTTTCATATCAGCAGAGCTTCCACTTCTCTTTTAGCATCTGGATCACATCTCCAGATGGCTCTAAACATCTCTAACCTGACAGTCACCCACACCTGCCATCTACAGACCGCCCACATATGCTGAACCTCGTGGAATGTTCTCTTTGCCTTCTTGTTGCAACTGAACCTCAAGCATTTGCTGAAAGACATTGCTCATGGGGAGTTCTCAGATGTGGCAGCTCCCCATCTCTTTAAATACCCTAGCCTCCCTCTTTAAAAATATTGTATTTATTATTATTATTAAGTACCCTCCCTCTTTCCTCTTTCCACCATTTCTCCTTCATCTTTGGAATCACTAACCAGTAACTCCATCACCTCTATCTCAAAGGAGGGCAGTCATCCCCATCCTCCCTTGTTTTCTGGACATTTTAGAACCCACTTTACTGCTCTCTACCGTGGTACTCCTGTTGTCAACTGTGATAACCTTACACAGGTGAGCTCTGCCACCTTTGGCTCCTTCCTGTCCCAACCTATGCAATTCCAGCTACCTTTTTTCCAGTGTCCTCACCCATCCACTTCTGGGGTTGGTCCCTCGACCTGTCACTAACAACAACAGCATCACTCCCAACATGTCTACACAAGGCCCTTCATTTTATGTCTGTCACTCTTTTGTAACTTGCTACTACTCAGCTCTTGTATATTTTCACTGCTCCACTTTGGAACGTGTTCTTTACTTGGTCTTAGAGATACAATTCTTTTTTGGTCCTTTTTCTCAGTCTTTTTTTTTCTGATCTTTGTTCTTCTTCCCAAATTCTTAGATGTGGGGTCTTAGGAGCTCAATCCCGGCCTTCTCTTCCCTATCAGCTATTAATTGTCACTAAGTTCTGTAGTTTTTCTTTTCTTTTTTGCCAGTTCTGGGGCTTGAACTCAGGGCCTGGGCTCTGTCCCTGAGCCTCTCTGTGCTCAAGGCTAGCACACTACCACTTGAGCCACAGTGCCACTTCTGGCCTTTTCTGAGTAGTTTATTAGAGATAAGAGATAAGAGTTTTCCTTCTCAAGCTGGCTTTGAACTGTGATCCTCAGATCTTAGTCTCCTGAGTAGCTAGGATTACCGGTGCCTAGCTCAGTTCTATAGTTTTAAAGAATTCTTGTATTTTGCTGGGTGCTGGTGGCTCATGCTTGCAATCCTAAATACTAAGGAAGCTGAGACCTGAGAATTGTGGTTTGAAGCCAGCCTGGGCAGAAAAGTCCCTGTGAGACTCTTATCTCCAATTAACCATTCAAAAATCAGAAGTGGAGCTGTGGCTCAAAGTGGCAGAGTTGTAGCAAAAGAATTCAGGGACAGTGCCCAGGCCCTGAGTTCAAGCCCTACAACTGACAAAGCAGGAGAAAAGAATGCTTGTATTTTATGTCTGATCTCTCTTCCAAGTCCAGTCTTCTACATCTTTCTTAATGTTTATACTTGGGTGTCTCAGAGGAAAATGAATTGCTTTGTGACTCACTAAGCTTAATAAAATACATGTTCAAGCTATCTTAGAACTAGTGTAGTTATGTGACTGGGTTTGGGCAAATGTTATTGGAAGGGTCTTCCAGGATAACTCCTTGAAAAGAGGACAAAACACCTGTAGAAATTATTTTGTTAACTTTCTGTATCCTTTGGAACACATCCACCTTGGACCATGAAGTGTCCTTGAAGGTGACAATCATTTAGTAATCATACATAATAGGATGGTGAAGTAGCAGGATGAGTGGGAAGGAACCTGGGTTTTTAACTGTTATGGAATTGCCAGAAGAATAAACTTCTGATTTAAACCACAAAAATCTCTGCTATAAATAGCTGCACTAATCATACCTGATATATGAGTGTATGTAACACTGCCTTATTCATTCAAGCAAGGATTCAGATGTATTGCAAAGGCCCCAGATGATACAATTGGATTATTTGGTTATTTTTGTTGGTATTGGGTTTGGGCTCAGGGTATCAAACTTGCTAGGGAGGTGTTCTAACACTTAGTCATGGCTCTAGCCCTTTTGGGCACTGCTTATTTTGAGAAGAGGTCTAATTTTGGCCTGGATTCAAGTCTAGATTATGATCCTTCTATTTGTTTCCTGCTATAAGAAGGTGTATGCCACTGTGCCTAGCTCCATCTTTTTTGTGTGCCAGTCCTGGGGCTTGAACTCAGGGTCTGGGCACTGTTTCTGAGCTTTCTTTGCTCAAGGCTAGTGCTCTATTACTTGAGCCATAACTCCACTTTGGCTTTTTTAGTAGTTAATTGGAGATAAGCCTCATGGGCTTTCATGTCTGTGCTGACTTTGAACTGTGATCCTCAGATCTCAGCCTTTGAGTATCTGGGATTATCGTTATGAACCACCAGTGGCCAGCCTTCCTTTTTTTGAGATGGAGTTTCACTTTTTACCTTTTTTTTTTTTTGGTCTGGTTTGGCTTGGAATTTCAATCCTTCTGATCTCAGTCTCTCATATACGGATTGACAGGAACACACCATCATATCCAGCTATTGGGTGAGAAAAGGTCTCGCAAACTTTATGCCTGGGCTGACTGGCCTTGAATCCTAGTCCTCTTGATCTCACCCTCTCAAGGTGTTAGAGTTTCAGGTGTGAGCCACCACACTCAGAACTATAGTTTTAGAGGACACATCTTGGGCAATGGAAATCATTGCTGAATACTCTACTATCCAATTGTCTTTGAAAGAAAACTGGATTACTTCACTGTAAGAAAGAATACTGAGTAATAGCTAGATTAGGGAACCTTGTAGTGCTTTTGTGCTTTTGAAATCAGTGATTCATGTAGGACATTAATAGTTTCTCAGTTTTGTAAAGAGGCTGTTAGCTGCAGCTTAATTTCATTAAGGAAATTACATTCTACCCCTTTACATGACAACTTTTTCTATGTTATTTTTTCCTTATGCAAATGAGTAATGATTAACTTTTATGAAAATAGTGTAGTTACTTTTTCTGCAAATGGCCTCAGTCATGTGACAATGAGTTTAAGACCATGTAGGCAGCTTTCTCTCTACCTCAGTTCTTTGAAAGATGGTAGTCAGGATGTCTGTCTGCTTATCTACAGATTTGCATGAAAATTAAGAATGACTACTGAATGTTGCCATGGGTAGAAAGTCTCCTTTAAATCATCACATCACTTATTTTGAATTAACTTTCTTCATTTTCATTTAGAGTTATTACTAGTAAAGGAAACAAAGATCAATTTATTGAGAAATTTGACTGAGAATGAGATGCAATTTGGGCATTTGCAAATGAGAAAGAAGCTCTGGGTTATTAACTTAGTCAAGAATTGAAATTGTTCTCTGAAGAACACACAGCATCACTATAGGAAGAGACAATGGCTTTCCATGTGAGAGGGAACCAAGGTCCCTGAAAGGCCAGAGGCCTTCTCTTGTTAGAGAAGCAAATCTAGACCTTGGGAGAAGTGAAGGTCACTCATCTATCAGGCCTAGCAAAATGCCTTGTGTAGAGCAGGTGCTCAGTTATTATTAAGAGACCACATCTTCACAGGTGGCTGGTAAATCGTATGTCATCAAGGGATGCAGAGATAGGGCAGAGAGGACACTGTCTGCTGGCTTCCTAGATTCTTACTGCTCTCACTTCCTAAGGCTGTGTGAAATGCCTTCCGCAGGGTTTCCCTGGCATCACATCTCTTACCTCTAGAATCTAGCACTTTGATCATTCTAGGTTTTGATAAATGAATGAATTAGGGAGTGAATAAATGAGATGATAGTCTGTCTGGCTTGTGAGAGAAGATGGGGGGGGGTGTTCAGGGAGCTGCTCAAGGCTAGACCTTGCAAATGCCATGATTTTGTTCAATGTCTGAGAGCAAGTACGTTGCTTAACTAATTTATCCTTCCTTCCTTCCTTCCTTCCTTCCTTCTCCTCTTCCTCCTCCCCTCCTCCTCCTCGTCTTCCTCTTCCTCCCCCTCCTCCCCCTCTTCACCACTTTGGCTATACTAGAGTTTGAATGTGAAGCCTTGCGCTTGCTAGTCAGGCACCCTTATCACTGAGCCATGCTGCTAGCCCTTTTTTGCATTGCTTATTTTTTGAGATAGGATCTTATACCCTGCATAGGCAGCTGTCTGAATTGTGATCCACCTATTCTGGACTTCCTGTTGTAGCTGGAATTACAGGCATTCATCATTAGGTCCAAATTCTTTCATAAAGATCGATTCTCCATAACTTTTCGGCTAGATAGATGGGTTCTTGTCAGTCTCTTCCAATTTAGCTCACATTTACAGAGCCTTTAGGGCCCACTCAAAAAACTACCTTCTTGCTGGGTGCTGGTGGTTCCTGCCTGTAATCCTAATTAGGAGGTTAGGATCTGAGGATTGGGGTTGAAAGCCAGCCTGTGCAGGAACGTCTGGGAGACTCTTCTCTACAATAATCTACTCAGAAAAAGCTGCAAGTAGCTCTGTGGCTCAAGTGGTAGAGTAATAGCCTTGAGCAAAAGAAGCTCAGGGCCAGGGCCAGAGTTCAAGCTCCAGGACTGATAAAACAAACAAAAAACCCAACCTTCTTTACCAATTCTCCCTTTCCCTATTGGAAGCCATCTTTCCCCCCTGTCATCTATTATCATCTTCGAACCACCTAAGGTACTCATTGCTTCTTCCTTATGCTGCTGTGATTTCTGTGTTATTATACCCCTGACCTGTGAGATCTTTCATGGAATCAAATATCCCTGCCTCTAGGTCCTAACTTCCCCCAAACACTTACAGAATAACTTGCACATACTATGTGCTTAAAAATAATGAACTTATCACTGGGAACTATGGTGAAAATGAACTATACAATCTATAAGTGGGGATGGGAGGGAAAAACTGGGAGAGAGCAAGGGAAGAGGTGACATTATCCCCAAAGAAATTTACTCTTTATCTGACCTGTGTAACTGTAACCTCTCTGTACATCACCTTTATAATAACATTAAAAATTAAAAAAAATGACCTGAATATGTATAGGATAATTTTCTATGTTTAGAAATCATCATTTAATTCCTCTTTGGAATTGAATGATTTCTAAACAAAGAAATGTCTTGTTAGAGAAGCAAATCTAGACCTTGGGAGAAGGGAGGCTCGCTCATCTATCAGGCCTAGCAAAATGCCTTGTGTAGAGACCACATCACCACAGGTGGCTGGTAAATAGTATGTCACCAAGGGATGCAGGGATAGGACAGTGAGGATGCCATATATACCGCACTTTCCCAGTTGATCCACTTAGGGAGGAAAAAGAGCTGAAAAGGAAGCATTGCAAGTAACTGGCCTCACGCACTGTCCAGAATCCTGAAATGGCTATAAATAATGACCCAGTATATACGTGATTTCACTACAGCTTTACTCAAAGGCTAGCTACAGCTCGAAAATTGTGAAAATGTTTAAATGGAGGGGAGTATTTCCCAAAGGCTAGTAAGTCCACCGCTATTGCCTCGAGCATCTTCATCTGAATTACACTCCCCTAAACTGCACAGCCTAGAAGGGGTGTAAGTCACAGATGTGATTATTATTGTGCTATGAGAAGCGAGAAGCCCTTGAGAATTTGCAGACGTCATGGCTGGCTGGCATCAGGTTGGAGGGTAATGACTGGGTTTGGGTATTTTTGGTGGAATCCCAGAATTAGGTTGCAAAGCCTGCTTGTTTTGGAGGCAGCTGCTGAAGGATGCAATTGGGGTGGTCAGTTCCATTTCCTACTATCTTCTTTATTGATTCCATGGAGAGATTGGCATGAGTTTGGGTTCCAAATGAGTACCTTAAGAAACATACCAACTATGGTCCTTCAGGGAGATAGATGACAAAAATTGTTCTCTGGTCAAAGAAGTCAGATATCCTGTACACTAGCCCTCATTATGGCTGACTGAAGGTGGTGGTGTATTGCAGCATATTGGATGATGAAGAAATTATTTGACTCAACTCATGAGCTGTCCCATTTATTTAACTGTAAAATAGCCCTCCCTCCTGAGTTGTTATAAAACACCTAGTATTAGTAGAGACTAATATATCACAGAATGCATTTTCAACAAAAGAATTTGGTAGTAACCAAATTGGATGTTTTTACCATGATGGGAAGGGAGGTTCAGCTAAGAATAGGACACAATAGGTTATTCATGAAGGCATGGGAGTTTCAAAAAAGGTAAGGAATGCTACAGGTGATCCATGAGGATACTAAACCCAAGCTGACAGTCTCGCTAAGGGTTGGCCCCAGTTCCCATTCCAGACTTAATTTATTTATTCATTTATGCATTGGAAACCCAGTCATTTTAAAGGGAGATCATCAGTTTGTAAAGACCATTGCTTTATCTTCGTATGGTCTGGGATTGTCTGGTGTAGAGAAGAAAGCAGAAGTGAGAGCCTGAACAACAGTGTTTGCTCAGGTAGATGTGAAAAGAGGAAATAAAGGATCACTGAGGTGATAGGGAGACAAAGGATTCACTGGTAATGGGAATTACAGGTGGGAGGCAGAGGAGAGGATGGAGCAAAGGCAGACACTGGAGATTTGTGACAGGAAGAAGCTAAAAAGTCCCCTTCCTCAAGGCAGAAACAAAATAACAACTGGGGTAAAAAGTCTTCCTAAAGTATGGAGTGCTCTTTTTGTGTCTTGAGCGTAGATGCCTGTTCTTACAGGTAGAATTCTGTCTTTGAGCCTGCAGGGTCTGCATTTCTCCTCAGTGTTGATAGGGCCCGTTCTGAAATTCTAATAATGGTCTGCTGCCTTAAAAAATATCACAGTGGTTAAGTGAAAGCACAAGAATAGCAACAGGGAAGAGCCCAGGTGTGCGGAAGCCGGAGTGAGGGAGGGGCTGAGAAGTTCCTCTTACCCAGGGATGTCAGATGTCCACTTCTAGCATGCAAAGCAACTAGGAGCTCTTTGACCAGCTAAGGAAACTTAGAAATACTGGAAGCTAAATGCAAGATATGCAACACATTTGGGAAATTCTCTCCCATGTAGAAGGATAAGATTAGCAAATTCCTCTACCAGGGTGCCTTGTGATTTCTTGTCAGTATGTGTGGAAAAATCATGTTAAAAACCCTAATGGTTTTTGTAATTTACAAAAACTATATACTACTCAAAAGGTGGAGGTGTGAAGTGGAGGCTAGGAGTGTAGGACAACTTCTTTTACAAGAAAACTTTTCAAATCACTGTTCCATGACAAATTTAATGCTGAGAAACTGATTCTGTCTGGGACAAGATAATCCTCTGGGATAGTGCCTAGAATTCATGAATAGAGTTGGGGGCATGATCAAATGGTGGAGTAAAACTACTAGCAAGTGCCAGGCCTTATATTCAAACCCTTCAAAAATATGGTATCCAGCTACTGGATTCTGGTGGCTCATGCGTCAAATATTAGCTACTGGGAGGCTGAGGGTGGAAGGATCATAGTTCAAGGCCAGTCTAGACAGAAAAGTTCTTGAAAGCCTATCTTGAAAATAATTAGCAAAACAGCCAGGCTGTAGGTGTGGATGAAGTGGTAGAGCTCACCTGCCTAGCAAGTTTGAGGCCCTGAGTTCAAAGCCCATTACTGATGAGAAAAAAAATAGCTAAAAGAAATTCTCTTCTCTTAGGGAAAATGGTTCAAATGATATGCTAACTTCACAGACTGGGATCCCTAATATGGAAAATTTTAATAGCTGGAAGAGTGACCTACACTCTAAGATTACTGTTCTCAGTTGGGAGGGACTGGTGGACCTGAAGACAAGGGTCTACCACTCTTTGCATCAGATGCAGGAATCAAGCTGCTTTGAGGTACACAGGTCCCTTGGGATCTCATTAAGACCTATTCTGCCTTTGAAAAGAAGGACACAGGTGTGCTGGGTGGATGTTTCTCTATATGTTGATATGAGCATGTAGAGAAAGAATACTGAGACAGTGAGTATGTGCTTGGGTCTACATTATGACACCATTTCTCTGAGTGTGTTATACAGTTAGGATGGTTTGGATTGTTTGAATGGAATAACATGATTACCCATGGTATTGCACGTCTCCAATTCCAAATAAACACAATGGCAAAAAGTAGACAAAAATGCAGAAGGAATAATAAAGTCACACAATGTCACTGAAGTCATGCAAAGAGGAAAACCAAAGGTTTAAAAAAAAACAACCATGGGCAAGCAACAGATACCAGAAATGAAAAACAGCAAAAAGAAAGAAAAAGCTGATGCATACAATTCTAAAATCATTCTTACCTTCTTCAGTCATTGTGTCATAATATTTTAGTTTTCCATATGATCCAAGTTCTACAACATCACAGTAAAAGACACAAAGATAAGGAACGAGCTATAAGGCAAGAACTTTGTTTTTACACATTCTTAATTAATCAGATTCAGAGTTATACTGTCAAATTCGGCAATCGTAACTGTATGGAGATGTGCAGACACAGACCATGTGGCAGACAGCTTCCACGGTTCATTTTCGGAAATCACTTAAGATGTATTATTCTATTGGGGGTGGGATGAGCCTTGCATTTCAGAGTCGGACACTGTTTTTTTTGTTTTTGTTTTTTAAACAGCCAATGAGACAGAATACTTGGCCAGAATACTTCACCCAGGCCTCATCTAGCCCTGCAATTTTTAGAGACAGAGCATGAACAATATAGAGGCTTTTGGACACTGGCATTCCTTGTCATGAATCAGTAGGCCCACGGTTCATCTCATGACTTTTCTTTTTTTCCAACAGAACCTAAAGAACTTCCTGAAGAATATGGAAGCTACCTGGGGAAAATCCAAGGTAAAAAACAACAACCCTAGGTTTTAAACTGTCTGTTTACTGCTGATTTACAATGCTGGAGGGTCTAAAACACTGTCAGGTGTTCTGGGAATTGTTACTGCTGTATATTTTCAGGGAAGATCATTTGGCTCAGGTGACAGAGCTGTCTAAAAAGCAGAGGGCCTGGAGCATAAGAGCCCTTCCTTTGAGTGCAGATGGCCCAGTGGAGCTAGCTGGGGTGGAAAGTGCTGGCAGTCAGGGAGTTGCTCTGAGTCAGCTGGTACCATGGCAGCTGGAGTGGAGGGGTGGGGGAAGAGAAGATGACGATATACCATTGCTTCCCCCCCCCTTTACTTCAGTTTAAAAATAGAAACTTTTTTATTCTTGCTCTTCTGAAATTCCCAGATTGTTTCGAGCAACACTGTGAGAAGATTAACAATATTTATTTTCTTGATTGTAACAGTCTCCCAATAAACTTCAAGAAATTAATTAGACTCCAGAGATATCCCTGTGATTCTGAAGAAGGCTTCCACAGCCCATTAATTTAGGCAGCTGCTGGAGATCCATTGAATTAACTTATAATTGATGGCTTTGTATACAAGAGGAAGGATCTAGCTTGAGATGCAATAAACATTCTTGTATATTTGTATCATACATATAGTCTTTTTTTCACATGCTTAAAATATACCTAACATGTGCTAGTACAAAATTATGCCTTGGGAGAGAAAAATCACCCATCTTTACATCTTTTATAAAAACTCGCCTAGTCTGGCTTTGTTAGATATATTACAAAAGATTCAGGTGCTTCAGTAAGAAATTGAAATAAGAATATCCCCCCCCACACACCATGACTTCTGAAGACTGT